>NC_141990.1:130840356-131165669 GCF_049901715.1 Pseudonaja textilis | reverse complement strand
TTTCTTTTATGTATACTGAGAGTATTTACACCAAGACAAATTCCTTATGTGTCCAATCACACTTGGCCAATAAAGTATTCTATTCTATTTTAATCATTAATGGCCTAATCTAGAAGGTTTTAAGTTCTCTAGAAGCCATAAATTATGCTGTTGACAGGGTATGCTGTAGAACCTTGAAGATTTTATTTGGATTGCAGTACTGATTGATTTGATTTAGAGGTCCTAAATTAATATGCAAAATTGGCATGGGATGATCCTTTGATATTTTATACTTCTCTGAATTTAGCAGTGTAATTATGTAACCATTTATTTTATTTATATATATAAACTTTGAAGGTAGAATGTTTACTGAAATGCATATTTTAGAATAAAATAATTTGTGAAAACCCATTTAGAGTTATAACACACATATTTGCAAGCTGATGCAAAAGGACAAGAAGGACTAAGCAGATTGGCCTCTGTTTGGAGACATGCAAAAGTGACATGGACTCTTCTAATTCCTTGGGATATTCCTAATTCCTGCCAGCATTTTGGATTTGGCTCAGAAGTGGGCCACATTCCAAGTAGCTTTTCTCAATATTTGGTCCCAGTTAGTAGCCCAGAAATAGTAGTTCAAGCTACCTACTCTTCTTAAGCTATTTTCAAAAGCAGATTCATGTACATTGTGCATCATGCAAATAACATGGGATAGAGGCATTACTGGATAGACTTACCTCAGTGTCAAATATAGGCTCAACAGATGTTCAATAGCAAATCCAGAAGAGTTGATTTTTGAGAAAGGGCTGTGACGCAAGTGAGTTCCAATTCTCCAATATATTACAAAGGAGTGGATAATATACACTGAGACAAGAAATGTAAGCATGTAAAAAGGCAGATGTTGACAATCTACAGTAACATTTTATAGATCCAAGACATTTTAAGCAGAAGCATGTTGGTAATACAACAGAAACAGTATATTTTATTTCTTGGTGCATAGTGTCATACCGAGCAAGAAAGAGGCCCCCAAAACTGGGTTATTTAAAAAAAGGTTAAGTATTGGCTAAACTTATGATTCAGCCTAACATGAGGCTTTAGCCTAGCCGAGGGTCCAGATCTAAATTCCACACCTAGTCTGTACTGCCATCCAAGAAAGCCCTCCTTGAATGGCAGGTTGTGGCATTTGCTCTGGAATGAAATAGTGAGGTGCCAACCTGTTGTCTAAGAGTAGGGTTTACTGGCCTTCGTATCTCCTCTGCTGAGCTTTGAGATCTGCCTTTACCTCAGTGATTTTGACAATATGAGTGCATACAATATAGAGTTGTTGTACTTTACTGACATAGGAACCATATACAAAGAAATATACAACTGTATGTATATATGTTAACAAGACACAGCAAACTTGGCCTTCCTGCTTCTGGGATTCACCTAATGTTGCACTTGATTTTATCCAGTCATTGAAGGTCAATTAAAGAGATGCTACTGTATTAAATAAGCACCCAATAGGTATCCAACATAAGCAAAAGGTCTGGCAAATCATTGCGGCTGGAGAACAAAACAGCTTCTCTAGAAATGTTTCTTGTTGATAACCTTTTCTTTCCACCCACTTTGCAAATAGAAGTGGGCTATTGAGTCAACGTACTTCCTGACTCCATGAACCCCACAGAATGTAAAGTCTATCTTTTAAAAAGAACAGAATCCACAAAGGTGAAAAATGTGTACTCAAATTCAATTGCTCTATTATTATTATTTTTAACTTGGCATAAAAAGTAGTAAATCACATACTGGCTCACAATTTTACGTTTAATTGAAATTAATAGCTCCGCAGCCCATGAAGCAATCCAAAGAATATTTAGAATACGCTCGATTTGTAAGGCAATATTCCAAATGTACGTACTAACCAAATCGGTTTTAGACTTTATTGTACAGGATACAGTTAGTCTTTGACTTGGGAACATAAATTTTGGGTTTAATTGTGGTCAGAAGTGAGACGGCTAGGTAAATTTTGCCCCATTTTATGAACTTTCTTGGTACAGTTGTTAAGTAAATTACTGCAGTTGTTAAGTTAGTAACAGTTGTATTAAGTGAATGTGGCTTTCCCGTTAACTTTGCTCGTCTGAAAGTTGCAAATGGGGATCATGTGATCCTGGGACACTGCAACTTTCCACAATATGAATCAGTTGCCAAGGGCCTAAATTTTGATCACGTGACCATGGGGATGCTGTAACAGTCGTAAGCGTGAAAAATGGCCATAAATCACTTTTTTCAGTGCTGTTGTAAACTTTGAATGGTCACTAAATGAACTGTTGTAAGTGGAGTACTCTCTTCTCTGTAGCTGATTTGGATAATTGTAGTTAATGCTATAGTAATGTCCCTTAGACCAGGGGTCTCCAACCTTAGCAATTTTAAAACTTGTGGACTTCAACTCCCAGAGTTCTCCAGCCAGCTGGCTGAGGAACTCTGGGAGTTGAAGTCCACAAGTTTTAAAGTTGCCAAAGTTGAACATCCCTGCCTTAGACACACACATGCACAGACACTTAGACATAACTAACTAACTAACTAACTAACTAACTAACTAACTAACTAACTAACTAAGTGGTTTCGGAGGTGGAAAAGGAAGTCCCCATGATTCTGAGAAACTTCACATAGATCCGAAAAATCAAGTTTCTTTATAGTATTTAAAAATAGGCAGGTTTTAAGGAAACTTTAGGTGATGCCAAAATGTTATGCGTACAGTTACTGCAAAGAGTCTTTTGGACAGTAGCCCTAAAACAACTTTTCCAGGGAAAGAGCAGAAGCCACAAGTTGCTAGGAGAATAGATGCCAAATTTTCAGCTCTGAACTAAAACAAATGGAAAAGAGAATGCATTTATTATTTGGATTACAATGATAGCTTAGGAGGAGCATGTATAGCAATTCACACGATATGACAGGCAACTCACCACGAATCCCATCAACTCATCTTTTCAAGCCCCAAAGGGTCACTTAGGCGACAGATACACAAAGGTTTTTGTCCCCCAGTTTTGAGATTCTACCTGATGGCTTATTCATCTAAAATGTCATGCAGAATAAGCCTTGTTTTCCATTAATTAATTGCCCTTTGAAAGAAGCAGATGAAGTATGCAACCTCTCAGATACAACAAAAGAAAAGATTTGTGGAAAGTGGGTGTAGGATCATTTGAGCTTTCCAAAACACAAGAATCAGATTTATTATCTCTTTGCTTACATTGTGTCATATTATGTGTGGCATCGTGTACAATATCCAGATGAGAAAGGTCTTCTGTGATATAGGGTTTTTTTTTCCAAATAGCATTTCTGTAACACATAATGCAACACAAATGGCAAACTGGGCTTTGATATTGATACCTTCACCACTACCTCAGACTGGTTCTCTCGCTATTTTTGAAAGACCCCAGAAAAACTGGAAAGGGATAGTATTTGGATTGGTGTTCTTATGAATGTCTAGCCTGTAGGTAGGTGGGAACGTTTAAAAAAAAATCCTTAAGGCAAACATTGGCAAACCATTGCCAGACTGTTGCTAAGAAACCAACCTGGACATATCCATCTAGGAATCAAGATTTAAGAAGTACTTTCTTAAAGGTGTGGTAATGACTGATAAATGGCACCTGCCAATAGATGCTTGCTTCCCCCTCCCATCTACTTAGATGTGTTCAAGGGGCTTGTGAAATATGCTTACAAATAGCAAATTCAGGGGAGAGCCTAGGGAAATTTTGAAATGTAAGGGATAGCCACTTGCATAATGTCAGATATAACCTTTTTAGTGTTAGTTTTTCTCCTCCACAATAAAATGAAGGATTAAGGATTGAGCTGGCATACAAACATAAGATTCAGAATTATATCCTAGGCATGCATGCCACATTTAATTGCTACGTTTTAATATTCAGTAAAGCGATCACATTAGTAGCAGATAATTGAAGTATTCCATTATTAGAAAGTAACCGTTTCCTTGGCTGAAAAGCACACGTTCCTTAATTGTAAAATGGCTGTATTGAATATGGATGTGTGTGTTGCCATAAGAGGCTCTATCACATATTTTAATCTTCCTGGTATAGAAATATCTATTCCAGATCTATTTTTGTGCTATAAACACATACTGTAAAATCATGTGGTTAATGTTGGGAAGTTCTGAAATAAATCCAGCCTTTAAAAAAAACTTACAGGAAAATTTATCTTCCTTTATAAGTGATTGGGGGGGTGGATGGGAAAGTTACTGACAAGGTATCAAGAAGGGCTGATTTCAGAGAAAATTCAACCTTGGCATAAAGTGCAAAAGATTATGTACTTGCAGGTACCAAGCAGCATATTCATTAAACATGCAGAAAGATTTAACTGTGTGTTTGTGAAGAGGGGAACTAGAACAAAGTCACATCATTACTGTGCTATAATTCTCTCTATTTTCTGCTGTTAGTCCAATTTTGTTTCACATCGCTGAAAAATTGATGCTGCTGGAGGGGGTACTTATGAACCTTAGAGCTTTGGGAAGAATGGAATTTGCAACAGCTGGCAGCAAGACTCGTCAACTTTCAGATTAAACGGGTCTAGTAGGAAAAGCTAGCTAACGATGCTGGTTTACAGAAGACACATTTGAGTTAGCTCTGGAGAGGAGAGGCATACTGCAGCAAAGATGGCTTTGTAAGATGTACTTTACTGACACTTTTAAAATAATTTCAGAGATAAATCATCACCGCAGAATGTATCCTGTACCCTCACACAGAAAAATAAAGCAAGCAAACCTGCTGAAAAGGCTCATTTTAACCCCATTTTTAAAATCCACACTTCCTGTTTGCCCCAGTCAACTGTTTGATTGTTTCGTAAATGCAAAAACAGATGATGGCCTTCTCCATCAACTTTCAGCTCACTCACAAATGCGGTTCAGCTTCTGAAGGACTTCTAATCCTTCGGAGTGGCTGATTTTTGGTGTCTCATTTTAGCCTTGATTGACTATAGCACCTCAGCACATGGCATGCCCCATCCCCTCCAGTGGCTGATCACAGTCTTGAATGGCAAATCCTTATGGGTTGTGAGGCTGTTATGTGCATAGCTTGCCAGCATTCTTCCTTCCCCTCTCCTCTTCCCTTCCAGTTTATGGCCCACGGAGACTGTGGAGTTCATTACGGTCTCGAGGCCACTCTATTTTTCCCCACCTCATTTGCCAGTATACTTCTAACCCGCTCCTTTCCTTTCCTTTCCTTTCCTTTCCTTTCCTTTCCTTGCCTTGCCTTGCCTTGCCTTGCCTTTTGCTTTTCCTTTTCCTTTTCCTTTTCCTTTTCCTTTGCTTTCTTTCACTCAGACTGGATCAACGATACATTCCATTATTTCCTATACAATGTCAATGCTACTGAAATAGTTCCTTTTCCTTTAAAAATATTTAAGTTGCTAGGTAGGCATGCTGGAATAAAATACTTTCTTTTAAAAAAAAATATTTATGCATTTCCTTTAACATACATAAGTGCTTAGTACACAGTGTATTATCTGGGTCAATTTAGTTATACATAATAATAGTAAAAATAATAATATTTATTTGTATATAGTGATATTCTTCCAGCGTCTAATTTCTAGTTCTATTATCTAATCATGGGTAAAATAAATCCCATGTTAAGAAATACTCTGTATCTTCTTTGTCCTCCTTTATCTTTAATGTTAACCTATCCATTTCCACACGATCTAATATTTTTTTAATTATATTTTCATCTGTAGGAGTTTCCTCATTTTTCCAGTGTCGTAAAAACATAATTCTCACTGCTGTCAAACAATGAATATTGTTTTACTGCTTCTATGCGCTTGACTCAGGTTGGGTTGTTCCTTTTGCTTAGGGCTTCACACCAAACCTGTGCTGGTCCTGCCAGAGAGCTGGAAGCAAACGTCCAGAGTGGCTTCTTTCAGGAGGAACTCCATCCACGTTTACACTACTCTATCTACCGTCTGGTGCTGATGAATCTTTTTTTCCCATACCATCATGTCTGGTTCATGAGATTTCTTCTGTCTTTTTCTTTGAAGAGAGGCTAATATTTCTCCTGCAATTTAAAAAATACGGCAGCAAGTAGCTTCGTAACATCAACAAAGCCAGAATGAAAAGCTTCCTTGAGTAATTGAGAGATGCAAAAAGTGCTGGGGGAGGGGGAAGGGTGAGGAGAATGAATGTTTGTCCAAACAGTTCTGAAAACTGAGTAAGAGTCAGCAAGATTGAGAAAAGGTAGCCCTGCATGAAAATGCTATTTTACTGAATTGGCTGATGTTATGGACATTTATCCTGCATTTGTATTAAAAAAAATTTTTCTGAGGAATTCAAGTTGCATCTTATTTCCTTTGCTGAGGTTGTTTGTTTGGATTTTCATTTTTAAATTTTCAACTATCTATTGCTATTTTAATGCTGTTTTGTGATCTATCAAGATGGAGTCCTTGTTCCCCTAGTTACAACTTGAGAAGTAAAATAATTTTTAAAAATCCCAGAAGAAATCAATGACAAACTATTTCTATATTATTGCCAGGAAGAACGATTTAGTTAGGAAAAAGGGTTAAGGTGCTGGCTGAGAAACAGGGAGACTGTGAGTTCTAGTCCCATATTAGGCATGAAAGCTACCCAGCTGATTTTGGATCAATCACTCTCTTTTAGTTCTCCTCGCCTCATGGGGTTGTTGTAGTAGGGAAGATAGGAGGAAGGAGTATGAGGAAAGTTAGCAGCTTTGAGTCATTTATAAAAGTAATAAAGATGGGATAAAAATTAATACATTTTTAAAAGAAACAAATTACATGGATATGGTCTCAACCCCATCTATCTATCTCTTCTTTTCAGGTATATCAGAAAGTTAGCCTTGTGTTTTCTTAATTTCAGCTTATTAAGATGCAAACCTAATTAGTACATGTAAGTCTTCTGCATTTCATGATATAAAATTCTCACCTCCACTTCCAATTACTTTGCTTCTTTTTATTTTTACATCTGCCAAATTTGGCAAAAGAAGCATTTATTTTGTGCATAGTTTATAAATTTAATGTGCTATGTACCATACAAATGACTTCTGGGAAAAGATGAAGTAAAAAATACATAAATTTTAATTTACAATAGAGATTTAAAAACTATGTTTAATAATGCTACACAGGATGGTGATTGTTTTTGTGTGCCACCTGGTGGCCTCTGTCTAACAGTGCAGCTGAAGGATTTATTGGCTGGTTGTTTGGATGGGCCCCGCATGCTATTTGAACTGGGAGGAGAAAGAGGATGTAGAAAACGAACCATTTTCCAGCCTTTATCAGCTTTTCGCAAGTTCATTGGTGACTGCTTTCTGCAAATTAAAAAAAGGAGAAAACTTTAAATTTCACAAATCGCCTAGAAATTTTAAGCTGCAGTTTTTGAAACCGTGGATTTTTCCTTTAGCTTTCTGATTTTTGCCTGAAAAACATTTTTCATACCCAGAGTGAGAAACTCCACCTGACAGAATTCACAACCAAAGATGCCCATTTTAAGGGTTAATCAGGATCTGATTCCTCTAGCATTTTGGGAAGGGTGTTATGTTGCTTAAAAACAACCACTTAACCAAATCCACCCCACTCCCAGCCTTGGACTCCTACTCTTCCTTATACCTTAGCATCATCTTTTATTCCCAGCCAGGCAGAGATCCCGGAATGAGGGCTGGTTCCCACAAGTACACAGGAGAATAGCAGCCATTTAATATCTACGGCTTGATGCCAATTTCAAGCATAATTTTCTTTATTGTTGAGGCTGCTTTTAATGTTTTGAGGCTTCAGGATTGGTCAGTGATGTTGTATTTATTTACATTTAAATACCATTATTTAAACTGATTTTGCAAATCCTTTCAGCCAAAAGGAGTTTCAGATCAGCTTGTACCAGAGGTGGTATTCAGCAGGTTCCGACCAGTTCTGGAGAACTGGTAGTGGAAATTTTGAGTAGTCCTGAGAACCAGCAAATACCACCTCTGATTGGAGATTTTACAGTATCCTTCCCCTGCCACGCCCACAGAGCCTGTAGTAAAAACAATTGAATCCCACAACTGGCTTGTACATATTAATAACATAACTGCCTCGTGCAGGCTCTCAGTCCAAACACCAGGATGCAGAAAAAAAGAAAGCATAGATGATATATTCATATATATGCACCACATGTGGCGATTCAATCAGAAAGCTCAAAGCTAAGTAAATGAAAAGAAATAATTAAAGATAAGGCACAGCTTAACAATTAGTTATTAAATAGAATATTATGCACTCTGTTTAATACATGTTCAGTGTTAAAGTGTTGGATTGATAGGGCTCCCCATTCAAAAATGGAGCTCACTTGCTAATCCCACTCTCAGCTGTCCTACCTCACAAGGCCAGTGATATAAGAATAAAATTACAATGTCTCTCCACATCTACCAGCTTCAGGTTCCAGAAGGAAGGTTTATTTGTTTTATTTAGAAAATTTATATCGCCGCCTACTTGTACATGGCAACTCAAAGCCATTAAAAGGCCATAAAAATACAATAGAAAAGAAATAAAAATAATAAAAAAAGAAAAATAATAAAATAATACCCCCCTACCCCAGCGACAACATACATTCATATCAGCCATTTAATGGGCTCCATCTCGCTCTGGGTTCCCCAGGCCGGTTGGCAGAATCACATATCTCAATAACAACAATACATAAACAAAATCTGCAGTTGAAATAAATAAAAAAGGTTATGTTCTACAGACCCTATGCTTCAGTGGTGGGATTCAAAATTTTTTACTACCAGTTCTGTGGGTGTGGCTTGGTGGGCATGGTAGGGGATGGATACTGAAAAATCCCCATTCCCTCCCTACCCCACTAACCTGCTTTCCAGCTCTGTTCTCCTGTGCAGGGCAACAAAAGAAGACCCAACCGATCAGTTGGGACTCTGGAGGCAGAGAATAGATGGGGGCATGGCCAATCAGAGATCGTATTTGCTGGTTCTCAAGACTACTCAAAATTTCCACTACCGGTTCTCCAGAACTGGTCAGAACCTGCCGAATACCCACCTCTGCTATGCTTTTTAGCTGGGCCAAATCCCTCATAATTAGTCAGAATACTAATTTGATGTGGGCCAAGGAATGGATAACACTAAGAAAGACTAGATTGTTGACATTAGAAGGTCATGATTTGTTGTTGGGCTGGCATGCCTTTTTATGGTATAAGGGAAGTAAAACGCAGGGTTATTTTAGAAGACATTATATACGGGAGTCTTTGTGGTTAAATTGGGAGAAGATCAAAAGACAATGTTATTTGAAAATTCCAGTTTGGTTATCGACCATTGAAGCATTTTCCTATCCTATAATTTATAAGAAGGAACAAACAGTTAGATATGGGGAAATGCTGGATGAAAAGGGTGAATTTAAATCAATGCAAAACTTAGAGGAACAAGGTATAAAGATGAATTGGTTTTCATATGCGCAAATACATTCAAGGTATGATGAAGATTTTAAAACAGAGGGATTTTATGATAAATTGACTGATTTATATAAGATCTTGACAGGTACTGATAAAAAGGTGATTAAAAAATTATACAGTTATTTACTGGAAATTAAATTAGAGGAAGAACAAGTCAAAGAAACTATGACTGCTTGGGGGAAGAATTTTGGATATGGGATTGATTTAGAGAAATGGCAAAAATTGTGGTCTCAAAATTATAAAATGACTATGTCAACAGCTTATAAAGAAAATTTGTATAAGATGTTTTACAGGCGGCACTTTCCCCCAACAAGAATAGCAAGAATGTTCAAGAATAAATCTGAAAAATGTTGGAAATGTCATCAGATACCTGGCTCATATTATCATATGTGGTGGACTTGAGAGGACGCTAGAAAATACTGGACTAAAATTCGCATGTGATTAGAAAAAATGACAAAGAAACACATAGACTTGAAACCACAGTTCCTTTTATTGGGAATCTTACCTGATATATAATAAAGATTTGAAATACCTGATTGTAAATGTATTAACAGCGGCTAGGATTGTATTTGCTAAAAACTGGAAAAATAAGAAAATACCATTGCAGGAAGAAATTATTAAGAAAATATTGGAATGTGCTGAAATGAGTAGATTGACATTTGAAATTAGAGAACAAGAGGATAAACAATTCTATAAAATTTAGGACCTTTTCTATCAATGGTTGGATGATAAAATACAATAATAGAATATTTAGAATTTTAGATAATAATGAATATATAAAGAGATTTTTTTTTCTTTTTTATTTGATATCACATCTATAAAATGTCTTCAGGATAGATTTGGTATGATTATCTGATTTGTTATAAAATAAATTAAGTAAATTATAGTTATCTCGCAAAGTATGAATGAACAAAATCATAGTCAAATGATTGTTTAATAGCGATACTAGGGTATATAATTTCTGATTGTTAATATGAGTTATTATGTAATGTAACTGTAATTGAGACTACGAAATGAATGCACAAAAACTGGTAAACCAACCGACACACTGTTTGTATATTTATGAAAGAAAGCTGGATGTTTTTGTTTTGTTTGTCTTAAAAACTAATAAAATTGTTTTACAACAATAATAATAATTAGTCAGAATACTTTGCTTTTTATTTTCCAATGTTCCATTCACATTTCACACACAGTCAGAAGAAGTGTTATTAATTATTTGTGCTAGATGTGTCTGAGGCCTGGTTTATACATAACCGATTTTCTTGATTAATCCATGATTAATCAGCCTGGGAGCAAGCTGCTTCCATCCTTGGTCAATAGCAGCTGGAAGAGGAGATGGTTGCCCTTGAGAGCTCTTTTGTAGGAGATAAAGTGGCCCTCTTTTTACAGATCCTGGCCAGAGTCCTGAGTGAATATGCAGCTCACTGCAGCTATTAGGTCACATCATAGAGAGAAGTACACCAGGCCAAACCATTTCCCTTCTCCCCTCCCTGGTGTGGTAAGGGTCCCATGAATATTATTTGCAGGAAGATCCATTTGTTTCTTTACAACCCACCCCCAGCATCCTTAGAAATGTTCATTTGGTTGCTGGATGGAGAATTGCAGGCTGGAAAGCAAAGTTGCCCATGAATCTAAACTGCCTGCATGATGCCGGAGGAAGAGTGTTTACAACTCTTCCTTCCCTGCTAATCCCTTTTCATTTCAAATCTGTCTGGGATAAATAGAAGTGTAATTTTCCAACACCGATGCAGTAATAGAAAGTGTGCTGCAAGGCGAGGAACTATGACAATTGATATATTTAAAAGTTAATAAATGGTATCTTAAAAAGAAGGTGCTAGCCCAAGAACAGCCCTGCTTTTTCTATGTTAGAGATCTCTTCTTCCCCAGGTTTATGTATAGCATTAAAACAGGAAGCAATCTATTTACAGTTATGTTATAAAATAGATGTGGCTCATTATTGTTCGTATGAATGCATATATATATATATATAAGCTCCTTCACCATAGTTTTCCAATTACAGCCAACCAAAAATGTTGACCCAAAGCTTTAGCAATTGCACTTAAACATATATACTGTTTTATAGCCCTCTCTAAATGGTTCACAGAGTCAGCATATTGCCCCCAACAATTTGGGACCTCATTTTACTCACCTCGGAAGGATGGAAGTCTGAATCAACCTTGAGCCTGGTGAGATTCGATCTGCCAAATTGCAGGCAGCCAGCAGTCAGCAGAAGTAGCTTGCAGTACTGCACTCTATCAACTGTGCCACCAAGGCTCTTTGGTAATAGATTGAGAGCAATAGCTATACATCAAAAGAAGTTTCATGTTCTGAATTCTTTTTTAGGTTCAAATGGGATTTATAGTTGTTCCAAACCATGTATCTCATCAGACTTCTCTAATAATAGCTCCTTGGAATATATGAATCACCAAGTTGTGTTGGAAGGTTTAGGAACATTGAGAGGATATTTGGTTAGACTGGGCAGGAATTTTCACTCCTTACTCTTAGCAATTCTGAGCCAGCATAAGTAAAGACTAAAAACTGTTTCAACATTTTCAATCAAGTCTTGAGCAGAATAGATTTTCTTTGAAATCTCCAATCCTAACAATACATATATCAAATTATTAGTTATTTACCGCAATGTATATCATTTTACATTTTCTAATATTCAACAATATTTAATACCCATCCTTTCAGCCTGGATGAGTCTTCTTGAAGACATTTGCTATTCTTTTCTGTTTTAACATAATTTATGATTATTTAAGATAAATAATTTGATGCTGTCAAACTGAATCTGGTGACTAATTTCAATTCGCTAAGTACATACTAACACTCACCCATGATGCTCTCACAAATGTTACTATCATTGAATTACACACCCACTTTCAATACAAGAGGACATATAGGGCATCTTGTAGGAAAACATTAAATGTCTTCTTTGAATTATAACCTCTTGCCAAGACTTTCAGAAACAGAAATCCTCAATCCAGAATGAGATGCTCCTGTCCTATTTTCCATCTCAGGAGCTTCCACCAAGCACATATCCATGCCTCTGTTTCCTTAAGAAGAAATCATGTTTTATATATGATACTGCCAAGGTGTGAAATTAGGCATTTTATAGAATGCCTAGGAAATCTTATAGAATGCCAAAAACGGGATGTCTAAGTATGAAACCCTTAATATTTCAAACATTTCCTAGGCATTCTATGCAATGCCAAAAGGCAAGCTGGCAAAGTATAAAATACTCCCACTAAAATGCCATTCTAGCATTTTATTCTTCCTTGTTGCAACAAGTAGGTGGATATTGGTCTTTTTCTCTTGCTTTTTTTTTTTCCAGCAAGAAAATCCTGAACTTTATTTTGCATTTCCTCCTTCATTTTCATATATATGTCTTTTTAAAAAAAGAATTAGAGTTAGGGTTAGTCTAACCTTAACCCTACTCCTAACTGTTACCCTTTTCATTTCCCTCTTTCATACTTTACCTAAATAGTTCTTGTCATTCTGCATAATGCCTCGGCATTATATTCAATGCCTAAGGAAAATATGTAGCATATTAAACCAACACATAAACGTCAGAGGTGGTATTAGGCAGTTCTGACCAGTTCTGGGGAACCGGTAGCGGAAATTTTGAGTAGTTTGGAGAACCGGCAAATCCCACTTCTGACTGGAGATTTTACAGTATCCTTCCCCTGCTACGCCCACCAAGTCACGCCCACAGAACTGGTAGTAAAAAATTTTGAACATCACCACTGATAAACGTCATATTTTGCCTAAAACTGTCACACATTCTATAGATTTCCTAGACATTCTATAAATGCCAACTTTTCACACATTGCTGTATGACATTCAGTGCAATATCAGATGAGGTGCCCTCATAATCCTGATTTTTTTCCCCCTTAGAAACCCTTTCTCTCGGTGAATTAATTGCTAAATTTAGATGAGGGCTTAACTCATCTTCATGCTTAACTGAGGGGCTTTGAGAAGCTTTCTCACTAGGACTTTTCTTTATTCTTCATCACAGACAATGATCTAAGTGCATTAGACAAATATAAAAATATAAATATAAAAATATAAAAAATAAGTGTATCCAGACAAAGAACTGTCCTCTGTAAAATAGGATCTATGGCTCCCCTACTTCTAGCCTTGGTCCTTTTTCAATTTCTTTATCTTATTTAGTTTAAGTAAAGTACAGTTTCGCTACAAACTGGCAGGTGCCCAACAACATAGTTTCCAAATAAACAAGAAAGCACTTCACCATAAGCATAAAAGCACTCATCTATGTCTGTCAAATACGCACAACTTTCAAACTGTTAGCAAGGGATTTTATCCCGTGGTGTTTATCTGCTGGCCCCTGTCCTCTATGTAAAGTTGCCTTTGCGACCTGAAAGTCAAACAAAATTGAAGATTGATGGCTACAGCTAAAACTTGGCTTTTATCCTCTATCACAAATTCAGCAGGAGAGTATGGGCACTTCCACACAAGGGCTCTGGACCAGTTTGAAAGTTGAGTTGAACCTCTGCCCTCTCTAATTTTATTATTGATTTATGAGTTTTATCTCTTACTTCTGCCCATTTGGAGTTAGACAGAATACATTTGGAGATTTAAATCCAATGGCAATGTCTCTTCAGGACCTCCTGACTGACTGACAGACAAAGGGGCAGAAGAGGTAGGAGAGTTAAGGATTTACTCTCTGTCTCCTCATAAGGCAGATTCACACTTTCTGTTTAATCCATTGCCAATATCATCCATCACGGATTTCCAAGTGCAGCAATGGACCATGTCATCTCCTCCCGCTCGCCGTCCATTGTGAATGCAGCCACGCATGCATTTTCCTCCTTTGATTTAAAACTATTGTTTTCCAGGTGTCAAAGAAAAGAATTTGAGGCAAGGGTTTGTAAACATCTGGGAGAGAAAAGCAAAGGCGAAGAATTAGTTGGTTCGGTGACAATCCATTAAGAGAAAAGGCAGACACTGATAGGCTCTCTGGTTTGATTTCCCTACATGGTTGGGGAGGGGAAAAAAAGGGGGGGGATGACTAATCATGTTTTGTGGTGCAGGGGCCCTAGTTTAGACTGAGCATCAGGCCTATTGCCACCCCATTGCAATCCAGTGTGGGATATCTGAAGCGGAGTTAAGGAAAAGAAAAAGAGACAAGCAGTTAAGACTAGAATGAAGAATTGCTCACTTTACTTAAAGAAAAGACTTAGACTGACTTTGCATATACATGAAACCACTTTTGGATTTTCTGTCAGAAACTTTTTTCTTTCTATTCCCTCGTTTACCATTTCCAGTTTACAATTATTTTAGAAGCACATTTTCAAAGATGAGTCTAGTTTTAGCAGCTATCTGTTCTACATTTGCATCTCTTTATTGCCTTCCATAAAATAATAAAATATTTATAACACGCAAAAGAAGGTAATCAAAGTAAAGAGATGGTGTGCAGAGGGACTTAAAATGGATAGGCTGTATCACAGCTTCAGCTTCTTTACCAGAAGATGAGGCTTGAGGGATTCAAACTGGCAAGGATTCTAGAATTGCTGGAAAGAATCATAAATTAAGAATACGTAACTTGATGATCAACTCTAGAAACTCCAAAGTTGCTGTGAACATGGCAAAGAAGGAGGTGATATTAATGTTCTGTGATATTACATTTTGCCCTATTTATACACAGAAGTCACAGCCTGCTGGAGATACCAGCTCCAAATTTGCATCTTTTTTTAATACATGATATACAGGTGAAAATCAAAAAATTAGAATATCGTGCAAAAGTTCATTTATTTCAGTAATGCACCTTAAAAGGCGAACCTAATATATGAGATAGACTCATTACATGCAAAGCAAGATAGTTCAAGCCGTGATTTGTCATAATTGTGATGATTATGGCTTACAGCTCATGAAAACCCCAAATCCACAATCTCAGAAAATTAGAATATTACATGCAATCAATAAAACAAGGATTGTACATGGAACAATATTGGACCTCTGAAAAGTATAAGCATGCATATGTACTCAGTACTTGGTTTGGGCCCCTTTTGCAGCAATTACTGCCTCAATGCGGCGTGGCATGGAAACTATTAGCCTGTGGCACTGCTGAGGTGTTATGGAAGACCAGGATGCTTCAATAGTGGCTTTCAGCTCTTCTGCATTGTTTGGTCTCATGTCTCTCATCTTTCTCTTGGCAATGCCCCATAGATTCTCTGTGGGGTTCAGGTCAGGCGAGTTTGCTGGCCAATCAAGCACAGTAATCCCACGGTCATTGAACCAGGTTTTGGTGCTTTTGGCAGTGTGGGCAGGTGCCAAGTCCTGCTGGAAAATGAAGTCAGCATCCCCATAAAGCTCGTCTACAGAAGGAAGCATGAAGTACTCCAAAATCTCCTGGTAGATGGCTCTGTTGACTCTGGACTTAATGAAGTACAGTGGACCAACACCAGCAATGACATGGCTCCCCAAATCAACACAGACTGTGGAAACTTCACACTGGACTTCAAGCATCTTGCAGTGTGTGCCTCTCCATTCTTCCTCCAGACTCTGGGTCCTTGGTTTCCAAATGAGATGCAAAAGTTGCTCTCATCAGAAAAGAGGACTTTGGACCACTGAGCAACAGACCAGTTCTGTTTTTCTTTAGCCCAGGTAAGATGCTTCTGACGTTTGTTGTTCAGGAGCGGTTTGACAAGAGGAATACATTTGAAGCCCATGTCCAGGATCTGTCTGTGTGTGGTGGCTCTTGATGCACTGACTCCAGTCTCAGTCCACTCCTTGTGAAAGTCCCCAACACTTTTGAATGGCCTTTTCCTGACAATCCTCTCCAGACTGCAGTCATCTCTGCTGCTTGTGCACCTTTTTCTTCCACACTTTTCCCTTCCACATAACTTTCTATTAATGTGCTTTGATGCAGCACTTTGGGAACATCCAACTTCTTTTGCAATTACCTTTTGAGGCTTTCCCTCCTTATGGAGGGTGTCAATGATGGTTTTCTGCACAACTGTCAGGTCAGCAGTCTTTCCCATGATTGTGCTTCCTACTGAGACTGAGAGACCATTTAAAGGCTTAGGAACCCTTTGCAGGTGTTATGGCTTAATTGGCTGATTAGAGTGGGACACTTTGAGCCTAGAATATTGAACCTTTTTACAATATTCTAATTTTCTGATATTGTGGATTTGGGGTTTTCATGATCTGTAAGCCATAATCACCTCAATTATGACAAATCACGGCTTGAACTATCTTGCTTTGCATGTAATGAGTCTATCTCATCTATTAGGTTCACCTTTTAAGTTGCATTCCTGAAATAAATGAACTTTTGCATGATATTCTAATTTTTCAAGTTTCACCTGTACTGTATGTTATTCTGGAATCTCAGAATAATACGTCATACAAATCAAGGTGGCCCTAAACAATGCTCAAATTATTTATCTAATATAGGACAACACTCAGCAAGCTGAGAGCACGAACTGATCTTTTTGTTTGTGCTGTGGACAGTATGGAATGGCCAAGAAGGGGAAACTTTGATAGCGCCTGGGTATCTCTGACCTTGAGTGGAATTGTACAAGTTGGGAGGGGGAAGGAGAGTGTTGATGAGCCCTTTCATGCTTCCTTCTCTTGTGGCCTTATTGTATAACGCTAGCAAGCATTTCTGCCTTTATGTGAATGGGTCAGTGAGCAGAAGCACAGTAGCTAGCTCACTGGATAACCTTTGCTCAATAGCATCCTCCTTTTTCATTTTTGTAAATATTGATCAATGGGGGAAAAAGGCATGGGATTCACACATGCATGTAGAAGCAGGCCTACTTGCAAAAAAAAATTTCTTAAGGAGATTACAATAGGAGTAGTTAATTGCTAATGCCAAATTGAAGACCATACGTTTACTTCAGAGTTGCTAGTATAGCTTTCATGGTGATTTTAAGGTTTAGCTTTTCTGCTTTGGACAGCAAAATCCCGCCTTGCTTTGATTTGTGTGCAGGACACAACCAGCGAACTGCAAGAATGAACTCAGTAGGCTCCATTAATGATCAGACTGGAAGTGGGTTGTGCACCGCTAATCATTTGAACAGGAAGAAATGGCTTTGTAAATATCTCTAAATAGCTTTCCTAAATGCTTGTTTTCTACCAACGGCTTGTGCTGAAACCAATTTCAGAAGTCGTTCAAAACGGCCTGTTTATTACTTCCGAAATGCATTTATTGCATGCCAGATGTCCATTCCAAAGCATTTAGCTTTCTCCCTCCCTTTCTTCCTTACACCAAGAGACCACTGCCCACTTTCATTACTCTGAAAATGGGGTAACGGTGCTCCTGTCAGAGAATGCTTGCAAGACATTCAGTTCTGGGGTGTGGATGGGGGGGCATACAGCTAATGCTGGTTGAGCAGAAAAGAGGTAGGCAAAGAACAACCCAACAGAATGTGATCGTTGCAGGTTACAGAAATTAACTTGGTTAAAATAAGGCAAACCAGTAGGGGTGTAAGAAGATTGTACTGCATCTACAATGACTGAATTCAGGAGAAATCATTCAGATAAGGCAAAATGTTCTGTAAAATTAGATTGTCACCAATCAAATTTACAACATTGTTGTGACTTATCTCTTCTATAACGAGCTATGGCTGCGTGTACCAGCCAGGTTTTGTGCCCAAGAATATTTCAGAAATGGTTGTTGCCACACAGTGATATCATTTGCAACCTGTTCCATCATTGCAGTCATTTAGGATTCAAATAACAAAGAACTGTTTTTTCTTCCCCTTGTGCTCCTAAAATTAGGAAATGTTTTTTTTTTTTCAAAATTTAAAAGGATGTTTGAACCAGGAAAGAAGTGAGAGGGATCTCGGAGTCCTAGTGGACAATCACTTAAATATGAGCCAGCGGTGTGTTGCAGCTGCCAAAAAAGTCATCACAGTTCTAGGCTGCATAAACAGAGGGATAGAATCAAGATCACGTGAAGTGTTAATACCACTTTATAATGTCTTGGTAAGGCCACACTTGGAATACTGCATCCAGTTTTGGTTGTCACGTTGTAAAAAAGATGTTGAGACTCAAGTAAGAGTTCAGAAAAGAGCAATAAAGATGATTCGCGGGCTGGAGATTAAAACATATAAAGAATGGTTGCTGGAATTGGGTATGTCTTGTTTAATGAGATGAAGGACTAGGGGTGACATGATAGCAGTGTTCCAATATCTCAGGAGTTTCTTTCTTCAAAAATTGGATATATCAGATACGGGAAGTTATTTATGCAAATTGTTCCAAGAGTTTGGAAGATTCAGAGAAGCAAAACAAAATTGGTATCTTGCTTAGAGAAAACTCCTCTGGAGATTTATGATCATTTTTATTCTAGAATCGAGGGAAATGCTGACTTGTTAAAGTACAAATGTGAAATGTTTTCTGGTAACATTACCTTGAACATCACTTGTATCTGATTGTGGTCATGATAAGATAGATCAAGATAAAGTAAATCCAGAAAGGTGTTGGTGGTGGTAAATAGGAAACTAAACCTGATATCTGAAGTTCAGCTTATTTTGGATGGGTTTATATACCCCTGAAAGAGCGTGTTTTCAGCTGGCATTTCTTTATCCCCAGCCATTACTAGACCTACCTGCAGGAATTGTGGCAAGGAATGTTTTTACACAATTAGAGTTACTGTAGGACACAGCTGGAAGCATTGCTAAGCTGACCTGATTTAGTGACAGTTCATATCTTGGTGACATCCTACCGTAGCATTCACTACTAAGTGTCCAAATACAGTAGCTGAGCAGGCAATTGGCTTAATAGATTGGGATTATATGATGCTTGAATGGAAAAGTCTACAACAGGGGTGTCACACTTGATTTCATTGAGGGCATTATCAAGGTTGTGTTTGATCTCAGGGGGCCGGCATGGGTGAGCCAGGGTGAGCATGGCCAGCTTGACATCACTTGTGTCAGGGGTGCTTGTGGTGGACCTAGTGCTGTGCCAGCAAAAAGAGGCAAAAATGGAGCTTGGGAGGGCCTTTTTCGCTGGCAGAGGGTTTCAGGAGGCCATCCCAGCTGAAAACGGAGCTCGGGAGCCTGTTTTCACTGGCAGAGGCAACCTGGGCCATTTCTCCACTGTTTCCAGGGCAGCCCTGCGGGCCAGATCTAAGCTCCCCATGGGCTGGATCTGGCCCACGGGCCTTGAGTTTGACACCCCTGGTCTACACTGATTGTGAACCGATGACTAGAAACACCAATGGAGGCATTGTTGTTGACCTTTAAAGCTCTAAATTATGTAGGACTAACTAAGGATCCACTCTCCTGTTATGCATCCAACTGGACATGAATAGGTGCAGAAAAGGCACTGACAAAGATGCCCCAGCTTGGCAGAAAGGAGCAAGTCTGTGCAAGGCTTGGCACCCCTCTCTCCCGATGCTTTTCCTTTAGAGAAGCAGCCAAGAGAACTCTCTCCAGTCAGGCGTTTAACTGTTAATTAATGCTTTTAACTTACACCTGCCCTTTTCATTTTCCAAGCCTGCTATTGATTATTGTCCCCTTTCTATGTTTAAATTGGGAAAAAAGGTAGAGTTTAAATCAAAGAACTAAATAATGCCATTATAGCCTGAACACACTAATATATCTAGCAGGAGCCAGTGACCCTTTTTTTTTTTTTTTGAGAAATGGGTACCACTGCGTGATTTTAAGATTTAAAATGAAAGGTAGCCAAAATTATTTCATATTCTCCTACTCTAATAACCCCCGAGGCCTCTCTTGCCAGAACACTCCAGTCTTGTGAGATTTGGCAGTCTCTGGGGATTTCAGATGCTAAAAACGAATGTTAATTGTTTACATGTTATTTTGAAATTGATTAGAGCTTTAGCTAAGCCTCTAGGCCAATATAAGAAAAAATTCAAAAGTGGATTTCCCCCAGTGTGTGAAATCTATCACAAAAGAATCTTTCTTGGAAGCAGTAGCAACCAATTAAAAAAAAAAATCCAATAAGGAATATTTGAGTTACAACAATGTAAGTATTTTCCCATGAATTGCTTTTCCCTTAATGTATTTTATTACATGTTTTATTATGCATTGGCATGTAATGCTATCTTAGCTTCCAATATTTAGATATTTATGGTGGAATTTTCAAATCTGAAAAAAATGTAAGTGTGTGGTTTTTGGAGGGGTTAGGGAGAGGGAAGGCTGGGAATAAAAGCATGTGGGAATTCTTTCTGCCCTGAATGCTAATAAACAACTAAATGAAAAATCTAAACCTATAAGAAACTAGACAACCTGTGTTCCACTGCTCACTCTTTCAGGGATACAGGTAGTCCTCGATTTACAACAGTTCATTTAGTGACAGTTTGAAGTTACAATGACACTGAAAAAAAGTGACTTATTTTTCACATTTACAACCTCTGCAGCATCCCCATGGTCATATAATTGAAATTTAGGCACTTGGAAACTGGTTTATATTTATGATGGGTTGCAGTGTCCCAGGGCTGTGTGATCACCTTTTGTGACCTTCAGACAAACAAGGTCAATGGAGAAGCCAGATCTTAACACTGGGTTATTTAATCTAACAACTACAGTCATTTGCTTAACAACTGTGGCAAGAAAGTTGGTAAAATGGGGAAAAATTCACTTAACAGATGTCTCCCTTAGCATCAGAAATTTTAGGCTCACTTCAGTGGTGGGATTCAAAATAATTTAAAACCAGTTCTGTGGGTGTGGTTTGGTGAGTGTGGCAGGGGAAGGATCCTGTAAAATCTCCATTCCCTCCCCACTCCTGGAGGAAGGTTACTGCAAAATCCCCATTTCCTCCCCACCCCACTAACCTGCTTTCCAGCTCCATTCTCCTATGCAGGGCAACCAAAGAAGACCCAGCTGATCAGCTGGGACTCGGGAGGCAGAGAATAGATGGGGGTGGGGCCTGTCAGAGGGGGCATTTGCCGGTTCTCTGAACTACTCAAAATTTCCGCTAATGGTTCTCCAGAACTGGTCAGAACCTGCTTTGGCTCACTTGCGATCATAAGGCGAGGACTTATATACCTGTACTTATCTAAACAGAGGAACAGAATGACCAAGGTCAAACAAAAGAGCAGTGGGAGCAGGAGTGACTTTTAGCTTCTGCCAACTTCCCCTTGTGGAATCTGGTAGGGAAGATTGGAAATCTCCCTTCCCCATCCCTGGAGGCAGGTAAGTGGCTGCTACTGGGTGGGGGAGAGAGCAAGGGATTGTAAGACTGTCTAGGAAACACTGAAAAATGAAGATCACATGACCACAGAGCAGCCCAGCAGCAGCCAATAGAACCAAAGCAGCCACAACTTCACCACAATTCATTCCCTTGGGAATAATTGGTCCTGGATCTTGGACACATTCTGTAAGTTAGCCCACTTGAGGTACCTCGGTTCACAAACTGTTGCCCTGTGATACACCATTTCAACCAAAGAATTTTTTCAACCATTTCAAGAGGTTTTTTTTTCTTAAGCATATAGATGGATATTAAAAGTTAGAGGTAAAACACTTTGAGGAAATAAATAGGGCTGTTTTCAAAGTACTCTAAACTTTTCATATACATAAGATTCAGGTCAATGAGATTCTTCGGTTGATAATACAGAAAGAGCATCTACTACATGATTTGTATACTCGTGCCTACTAACAGTGTTTCTTTCAGCAAACATTTGTAATAATGGCACCAGACTTTTTGGTGGTGCTGATTAATGATAATTTTACATACTTTTTAAATTAGTGTTCAATGGCTTTGTTGCTAGCACAGAAATATCAAGCCCCCTATTTTTCATAACAAGGAAGAAAAGATATTTCACATTTAGTCTTTCCTTTCCTTTCCTTTCCTTTCCTTTCCTTTCCTTTCCTTTCCTTTCCTCTCCTCTCCTCTCCTCTCCTCTCCTCCCCTCCCCTGCTTTCCCCTTCCCCAGCTTTTAATATACAGTAGGACTCTTCCACAAAGCTATTCAAAATCAGATCTACAACAAAGGGTATTGTTATTTCACACGAACTGAACATTTATTCATATTGGAAACTATAATGTAACAAGTCTACTTTCTCCCGATCTGTCTCCCTTCCACCACACTAATTTCTTCTCTCTCTCTCTCTTTTTTTATTCAAAGAGAGGTTCTGGAGAAGTCTTCCCCTGTCTCCAGCTTGCAGAATCTCATAAAATGAGGCAATTGAAATTCTCCAGGCACTGCTTGGCTTTAGGATGTAAATAATGTTCAGACACCAGTTTCCAGAAGCTCAGTAAAAGCATTAAAATTGCAGCTTAAAACTGTTCACTGGGCAGAGATGCTGGAGAGGGGGAGGAGAGAGATGGAAAAAGGAGAGAGGAAAATCAAAATGCAATTCAAGAAAAGATGAATGTTATTTCTACCTGCAATTTCTGGCTTGTAAAGCTTCTTGCCTGAATTACAAGCTTAAGCTCGCCTGAGCTCTTCCCCAATGAGGATTTATGTTCCAATTTACCACCCATTGGCCAAATCTTATAGATTCTTAGAAGATCGGCCATCACTCAGGAATGCAGGCAGGTGTGGGCCTAATGTTAGCACCTCAGCAGTCTAAAGAGGGGTCAGGGTGATCTGTAACCCAGTAGGCTATGCAAAGTCAGAATCATTAGCACCCAGGAAGGCTGTCCATAGAGCAAGCAAAGAGGGATGAGAGACAAAGAAGGCTGGGAGGAAGGAAAGAAAGAAAACTGATGTCAAGAAGAGCCTAGCAGCTGAGATAAACAAAACACTAGATGCCTGGATGCTGAGACACATAGCTGACACCAGAACAGGATCCAAGAGTAGATGCAATTGCCCATCTCACTCTGAATATTATGTGTGATAGGTCATTCTCATGCCATTTGTGTTCTTCCAACCCTCCTAAGAGAAGGAGAGAGAGAAAGATCACATACTCTGAAATAACTGCATACACACTTTGCAATATTTATGACTCGCATCAAGTGTGCATGAAGCTTGTAGAGCCTATTCTTGCCCTTTACTCAGGATGGAAATGAGTAGGAAATGGAAATTTAGGGTCAAGCTTAACGTCCCAATTGCTAGATCAAGATACAAATATGAGAAACAATGAGTCAAGGAGCAATCAAATCCAATTCCTCTGTTATATTTTTTGTGCGGACAATTGAAGACTATATTAGGGTTTAAAATATTAAAATATTCATACATGTATACTATATGTGTTGGTTAGTTCATACATTATTCATGCATTGCATTGCACAGTAATGTTACTCCATACATTACAATGCAGCTATGAGTCCTCTACCATTTGGAGATTACAGTCAAGGGAAAACAAAAATTAGGATTTTGAAAAAAGGCAGTCATGATCGGAGTAAGATGAGGGCTCCTATTAAATGGTGTTGTTCATAGAGTGGAAAGAGATTTCAAAGATCATCCAGTCCAACCCCTGCTATTTCAGGAAACCTGCTCTTAAAACATTCCTATTGGGTCATCTAGCCTCTATTTAATAATCTCTTGCAATGTAGGAAAGAAATGCTAACAGAAAGTCATTTCCCAAGTAGTCATAACTGTTGAACAACATGAGACATTGCTGGGTTGCTGCCAATGAACTATTATAATGTAGATAAATTTTAATGCTTCCTTGGCCTTTTGAGATAGCTTATAATATTCTTTATGAGCTCAGTGCTTATAGTTTCATCTTTAGACTCCAGTGTCTCCTTCTAACTAAACCAATGCTTCCCCAACATGCATCTGGGTGGAATAAACAATACTCTCTCTGTCTCTGTCTCTCTCTTTCTTTTTCTCTTTCTCTTTTTTTGCTAGCAGCTTAGCAATTGAAGAACGTATCTGGGATACTCTCATCCTGAATTAAGTTTACCTCCAACCAGGTTGTTTCTTAATTTTCTTCCAGAAATACAATTTCCGAAGGAAAGTACAAGCAGAAATGATGGGCATTACATGATAACCCTCTGAAATGCAAACAATTTCTTTTGCAAGGTCATGATTACACTCAATTGGCTTTATTCACAGTAGTTCTCTTCAGTAAAGTTACCTGAACAATGAATTTATCAATAGGAAACCTCAGCTGGAAAGCTGCGTATCAGGCGACACAAATGTTTCACTGCTCTGCATGCCTGAGAATGACTGTGAAAGCATTGTGAGCATTGATTTTGCAATTACAAATAAGCTTTAGTGAGCAGATGAATTCGCAGATGCAGAACTTGCAAATGAGGAGAGTTGACTTCATTTATAAACTCATGCACTGAGTGGATAACAGTGAAATATGTATATATTTCAAAACTATGTTTAGAGGGATTTAGTGTAGCAGCTTTATAATATGCCAGAAGATTGTTGCCTCTGCTTCAGTATTATTTATACCAGCTTGAATCGACCTGGAGTTCTTCAGGAAACCAAGGTGGCTACAGATGTAAGCAGGAATGGGCTTCAAAAATTTTAGCAACGGGTTCTCTACCCAGTTGTTGGGTGGGCATGGCCATGGTAGCCGTGGCCTTGTCGGCCTCCTGCACCATGGCAGGGAGGCTGTTTTTGCCCTTCCCGGGCTCCAAAGGGCCATTTCCGGCCTTCCTGAACTTCCAGGAGGCCTGTTTTTCACCCTCCCTGGGCTCCAGAGGCTTTCCTTGAGCCTCCAGGAGGGCAAAAACAGCCTCCCCCTGGCTCCATAGACCCTCTGGAGGCTAGAAATGGGCCCGTTTCTGGCCTTTTGGAGCCTATGGGAGGCCTATTTTTTGCCCTCCCCGAGCTCCCAGATGGGCCCTGCACTTACCTTGCATCCAAAACAGGCCATGTGGGGACTCCTGAGTGGGGCGGGGTTGGTGGGGCAGAGCCAGCCAGGGGTGGGATTTGCCAGTTCACCGAACCGGCCATAAAATTAGCTACGGGTTCATCTAAACCGGGGAGCCCACCCCTGAGTGTAAGTATACATAGAAGCACAGCTTGATAAAGTTTATGTTGTTATTTCTTACACCCCGAGCAATCTTATCAAATCTTATACATAGCTTCTCAGAAGTAAGTTCCACCGAATGCAGTGGGATATATATTTATTTGACTGGCTATAGGATTGCATCATTCTTCAAGTATTCCTATGGGGAAAACAATAAGATTTGTGCTCACACTGCACAAAGCTTACAATCTTTTTTTTTTTTTTTTGAATTTCCTGATTTTTCTCCCCGCTCCCCTTTTCCTCTGTACTGTGTGTGTCCTTTTAAGATTGAAGGCAGAGGTTGCTTTGTTTTATTATTCTATAAGCCTTTCTGGATACCTTAGGGGCTGAAGTGCAGGAAAGAAATGGCTTAAACAAATAATAAATATTTTAAAGTCAATAAATTGTTCCATAAATAAAAATATATGTCATGATTTCACTCACTTTAATGAATCTCAGCTAGTGGCTTGGTTCTGTGGATATTCTGTTATATATAATTTACACATAGTTCTAGGGATTTAAGGCCGTATGATCCATTATTATATTGTTTTATGGCAGGGAATTTCATGATCTCGTTGTTTTTAATTTGTGTATGTGTTTTGAGTTGATTGTAATTCCCAAATTTTGAGTAAAATTCTCCATATTTAAATGATTAATTCTTCAATCCCATTTTGTATTTGGAGCTTTAGATTTCTTGCTTTTTACTAATTTTTAACTATTATATTACTATCCCAAATTATTGAAAGGACCTACAGTTAATTTTGAAGAAATTTTTGGGTGTAGTTATTTCCCATACAAACATGAACACTTAATTCCTGGAGCATTACCATTACAAGCCTAATTTTCCTTTGAACTTTTTGTTTACTTGTTTTTACCTGAATCTCCAAAAGAGGACAATATATGTAGCTCAAGGTTGAATTGTGGAATCTTTGGTGCTCTCTGAGCTTGGGACAGGTATATTGTTAGGTTTGAGCAATGAGAGGCTGAACCAGAGCATGAGTGCAACAATACTTTATTATAACAATAAAGGGCTGACCGTGCTTGCCACGCCTGGAACTGGCTCGCAGCAATCAGCGACTGGTTGGACCCCGCAGCCTGCTTTTATAGCTGGCTGCTGGGGAGAACCAGCCAATGAGGAAAGGGGGAAGAACGCCCACTCAAAGTGAGTGGACCTGAGTGAGAACTCCTAGAGTTCTCAGGACATAACATATATAAATCTATTTTTTTAAAGGAACAGTGAGAAAAATGTACAGTTTAAGACAAACATAAATTATCATTTGCATTTGATGATGCCAAAGGCAAAGGAAATTCATTTCATTCAGACCCTTATTTGTTCTTTAAAGATTCTGGCAAATACTTTATAATTAAAGGAAATACCTCCAAGTTCTAGCAGGAAGCCCAGGAACACATAGGCAATATTTAGATGATATAACTGATGATGATATGACAATTCAAAATGCACAATTGTGTAGCTAATACAGCTAGTCCTCAACTTACGACCACAACATTTCTGTTGCTAAGTGAGACAGTTGTTAAGTGAGTTTTGTCTCATTTTATGACCTTTCTTGCCACAGTTGTTAAGTGAATTACTGCAGTTGTTAAGTTAATCACACAGTTGTTAGGTGAACCTGGCTTCCCCAATGACTTTGCTTGTCAGAAGGTCACAAAAGATAATCACATGACCCTGGGACACTGCAATCGTCATAAATATGAGTCAGTTGCCAAGCATCAGAATTTTGATCACATGACCCTGGGGATCCTGCTAAGTGTGAAATCTGGTCGTAAGTCACTTTTTTCACTTCCATCATTACTGTTGTGAGGACTACCTGTACTGAGCTTGACTCACCAATTTGCCTCACGAAGAGTTTTGAATAACATATTAACCATCCAAATGGAATAAGAATTATGGAGGCCTATTCCTGCATTGTTTCCCCTTAACTAATTGTCCCCTTTATCTCTTGTTAAATATCTATATGCTATTTTTATATTTTAATACTTTGTTATAAACTGCCCAGACCCCCTCTCTGAGTGAGATGGGCAGTTCAAAAATGTGAAAAATAAATAATTGAATACGCTCATAAATGAAACGAGAGCACAACACAACATCCCACTGCTGTTACTAAGGCCTAGCTTTGCCATCAATACTGTAAGAAGTATGTTAATCCTCTTGAAGAGTTATGGCTAATAGCTTTGTCTTCCCTTCATTAATTTATCTAATTCCCTTTTAAAGTCACCCAGATTGGTGGTTACCACATCTTGTGAATATGAATTCCATCGTTTAATCATGCTCTGTATTCACAAGGTCACAACAATTTTTGTTGATTCCCCCTGAAGTTCTTTTCCATGGGTTTTCTGTGGCAATGATGCTAGTTAGCCAAACAACTATTTTTCAAACAGCTGTGTGCAGGAATTTAAAAAAAAAACACAAATAGTCAGAATTACCATTGATGGTTGAATTGCAACTTTAGCCCTTGCCAGAATATTATCTGACCAAAAGCTTAATGAGCTTAGCAGAATGTGAGAGGCAGGCTACAGCCTGCACATAAATCATGCATTGGTTTTGTGGGTAGCACAAACCATGTCCAGATTTTCAGGCAAGAAGTACTTTGGGATGGTGCCAAAAGATTTATTGTAAAGCACAGATGTGACTTGGGGAGAAAAAAAAAAGTAATGCAAGTTCATTTAAACAAGAAGCAGAGTCAGTTGTACAGCTGCTGGACGCTTCCCCCATCTCCCGCACCAAGAAAAATATGCTATATAAAAGTTTGGCCTTGACAGTTTTCAACAGCATATTTGTTTTTAGCCTATCATATTGGATAGTTCAATATATTGATAACTCACAAAGAAAATTCATCAGGATCGACTCTAAGTATTTGTGAATAATAAAACGATAGCAGAAGAAATCTATGACAGACATGAATTAAATACTTGCTACTTGATTGACTTTGATGCTGTGAGCTAACCTGGGATAATATGGTATTAAGGGCTGGAATATAAGGTTTAAAAATAAAATAAATACATGGTATCTTATAGTAAAAAGTAAAATATCAAACCAATAAATGTTACAGCTGATGTTAATTTTTGATATGGCCTGGTCTTCAGAGACACATTAAAGGTTTGCGTCTCATGGTCATATAGTATTGTATTCAATGTGGAAAGGATGCAAGTTTTTTATTTATTTAATCTCTGTTCATTTTAATATTTAATGTTTTAATATTTTGTACCTTTGTTTTATGATGTAAGCCACCCAGAGTCGCTTGACATGGGTGCATGTAAGAGAGAGAGAGAGAGAGAGAGAGGGCAAGTACCAAGTATATGGAAGCAAATCCTTACAGTCCCTAGTTTTTAAAAATGAGACAACCACAGGTTCAAAAGCTGCTGTGAGATTAATTTTTCCACAATCAGTTAAATGTTTCTGTGGCTCTTCCAACTTCAGATAAAAAGATGAAGACAGCACCATTCTCCTTGCACTGGTTTCCATCCAAATGGCTTGTTGTGACCAGACATTTAAATAATAATAAGTCATACAATGCCAGAGATACATCCTGTTCCCATTGCTATTCATGACAGCACTAGATATCATCATGAGAAAACTCTTCTACAATAGGCATGGAATTGAATTTTCCAGGGACAATTAATCACCAACTTTGTCTACCCAGATGACATTGCAATGTTGCCCATGAAAGTAGGAACCATTGATATCCTCTGTGAATCAAGGAGGCAGCACAGCCATTTTGACTGGTCATTGGAAAAGACAAAAATACTGGCCACTGATGGCCCATCAGTAATTGTACAGCTAAATGGAGGATAATCAGAACAAAGAGCTCAAATCTTGCTCCATGGTAGAGGAAAAGAACATTGTCTCAACAGCCAAAGTGAAGAAATTAAATTGGTGGCTTTTTGGGTTTACTGATGTAATATTTATACTGGAAACTTTTATTATTATTACCACATACACCAAAATGCAAATATTGTAGTCACTGATATTACCAATGCTATCATATGTAGCTGAAACATAGAACTGGAAACCTTCTGATGCACTGTTTCCATGGGATGATTGGCATCACATTGATGGACTAAATGCGATTAAAACTATTTGTTAGCAATGTTGTCACAAGTCAATATTAGCTGGTGAAATTAAATATAAACAAAAAACTAGAAACTGAGATGATTTGGGTACAAAGCATCTATAACAACTTACCGGTTGTGAAATCATACTCAACTAATCTTGCGCTAGTAAGATCAAGTTCAAGACTTTTTTTGCATTTCATTAAATGAATTCTAATGAAAAAAATTACTGAGGTCTGTTCTAAAAAATGGTACAAATTGTTTTTATTTCTACAACTTTCTTACCTGTTCATATGAAGCCTTCTGACTTTCTTCTGAAAGAGGCAGAACACAGGCACATCATATGTGAACTCACACTAAGCTGAGATCAGCTCAACCTTGCTAGCTGAGAATTATGGGATATGTAGTTCCAGAAAATGCAGAAGATGGCAATTTGTAGGAGAGTCTAACAATTCTTTCCCCCGATTTCATATTGTTTGATTGTTTGATAAATGACTAATGGTACCTTTTCTTGAAGATAGATAGAATCACTGAACTTGACGATGTTACTGGTATGAAAAAAACACTGCCAAGAGAAAGATGTAAGAAAAATACACGCATGCCCCCAGGAAATCAGTTTACTCTTTTACATATTCAACAGATAATGGGATACTAGAGTTGTTGTGTTCCCTGACTAACTACAGTCCCCAATCTGGTCCACATTTCTGGCGGGAGCGCCAATCACTCCCATGGTTGATGCCGTTTGACAGCTGGCTATAAAAGAAGCTGTCAAATGGCATCAGCTATTGTTGCCAGCTAGGCGGCCAGCCCAGCCTGGGCAGCCGCAGCAACCCGTTATGCTTCAAATAAAGCAATGTTAGCCTTCAGTCCCGTGTCTGCCTTGTGTGTCCGCCGGCACCACAACACTGGCGACAAAGGTGGGATGCACAAATGAGAGGCAACCGGACTGAAACAGCCGAGCAAAGTCACTATTAAAAAAGAGCCAAAGCCGCTGAGAGCTGAAAGTCACGAGCTGCAGACGACCTCTGTGTGCATGAAGCTCAAAGCCTCCCTCGCTGAGGAGAAAAATGCCGCCCGCCAGGCACTGCCGCTGGCGCTACCGAGAGCGCAAAGCTCAAAGCCTCCCTCGCTGAGGAGACAGACGCCAGGCACTGCCGCTGGCGCTACCGAGAGCGCGAAGTTCAAAAACCCCCGAGAGCCGATCTATATGCCGAACGCCGAGACGAGCCGGTCTACCCCCTGAGAGCCAATCTATCCGCCGAAGGCCAAGACAAGCCGGTCTACCCCCCAAGAGCCGATCTATCCGCCGAAGGCCGAGACGAGCCGGTCTACTCCCCCGAGAGCCGATCTATCCGCCGAAAGCCGAGACAAGCCGGCCTACCCAGCCGTCGACAACGATCCCCAGCCAAGCGGCCCGGTCTACCTGTCAAACCCTGAGAGGCCGATCTACCCAGCAAACAAAGCGGATCCAGCCTGTCTGACAAACGCAAATGGTCCCGGTCTACTCAGCCAACGCCTACAGCCGGTCTACCAACGAAACACTTGGACTCCCGACCAAACGACCCGGTCTACCAACAAAATGCTATGGACTCCCGACCAAATGACCCGGTCTACCACTCCAGCTGTACGACATACCTGAAGCAAACCAAACGAGGAAAACCTACCTGGACCACCGCAGGCTCCTGCTGATCGGACTTGCACCCCTGCAGCTGCCTGGATGATTCCGGGGGCAAAGGACTCTACCCCAGCTGGGGATCCCCCGGGACTGGGGCCTATTTGCAGGTCTGCCCATGCCCCTAGCCAGGGGGAAGGGGTGTTGTGTTCCCTGACTAACTACAGTCCCCAATCTGGTCCACATTTCTGGTGGGAGCGCCAATCACTCCCATTGGTTGATGCCGTCTCACAGCTGGCTATAAAAGGAGCTGTCAACCGGCATTAGCTATTGTCACCAGCTGGGCGGGCAGCCTAGCCTGGGCAGCTGCAGCAACCCGTTATGCTTCGAATAAAGCAATGTTAGCCTTCAGTCCCGTGTCTGCCTCGTGTGTCCGCCGGCACCACAACAAGAGTCATGGTTTCTTTAGGGTGGTGAAGCCAATCAGGAAATTCATTCTGTGCAGTTCAAAGAAAGCCTTTTATTTCAGAAATCAAGTTTTGAAGGAAAATATGGCTAAAGAATGGATTGAGTGTGCTCAATTGAGTGCTGACTGGATAGTTCCCAACATGGTCGCCAAGAAAGTTCCCTATCTAGGATCCCTGTAACAAGCTTGTACTTAATGTTTCCTTCTGCGATTTTTTAAGTGGGATCTTCTGATCTGGTCTGGAAGAAGAATGAAAATAATTTTGCTGCCTTCTAGTGGTCATCTGGAATTTGCATTCTAGATAAAGTTGCCAAAACACAGGATGAGAAACAATTAGCTAATATCAATGGTAGTTCTGAAAGCATCTAGAACAAATGCTGAAGAATTCACTGAACCATACTTTGGTGTGACATGTATCTTCACCAATCATCTATCCCAACAGGATACAAAACTTGGGATGACTCTTAACTAAAAAGACACTGTGTACATGGCAGTTAATGGATGTCATCTAAAAATCCTTCCTCACATTGATCTGTTTATCAGAATAAAGTCAAGATGTGTATTTTTCTTACAAGATTCCCAAATATTTGTTAAAAGAAAGAAGCATTTGTTGTCTTACAAGGTCCTTTCTTGACCTACATAATGAGTGCTGCATGCCAATAACTCATCATGTGGAAGTACTTAAAATGGCCTCCACAATGTGACTCTTAAAATGGCCTCCATAATAGCTCTCTGGCCTATTATCTAGACTGTTCCAAGGGAGCAATAATGAGAAATTCTTGACAGGTATCAGAGGTCATATTCATTTAGGTATACACAGTGAAGTCACTTTGGAGGGAAGAAACTTTAGTCACTGGATTCAGAGAAGAAACCTCTAAGGAGACTCGTGTATTTTATTTCCTCAACTTTGAAAAATAGAATATCATTATTCCGTCTCTTCAGAGAGAGCCAATCAGAGGAGCAGATGGACCGAAGGAGAAATTGAGCAGAACATTTAAAAAGACCCCCAGCTGCTCCAATGTGAATTGCCTTTCTTTGAAAAAAACTTTTTTTTTACAAAAAGATAAATGGTTATAGTTTGTTCACTCAACGGCTAGCAAAAAGTAAAATAAATAAATAAATACAACAGAAAGGCAAAATTGAATAGTTGAGATAAAATACTAGCAATAACACAGATAAAAGAACCTATAAATGTGACCTACATTGCTATGATGGCACATTAATTACTTATGCAAGTGTATGTCTCACACACAAATACATGCTCATTTTTTTTTTCAGTTGCTTTGCTGCAGGGATGAGCTGGTGGCAGCAACACCATTCATGCTGAAGGAAGTAATTAAAAGCCAGCTTTTTTCTCCCTATCTTGCGAGAGCTGCCAGTCAACCCTGGGAAGAAAAGAATTACTAATAAAATATTAATATGTCCCTATTCTCTTTTATGTTATTTCCTCCTTCAACAAAGAAAAATAAAAAAGGAGAAAAACCAACATGCTTTGGCATGCCATATTTATTCTTGCTTGTCAATCAAAAAAGCAAGACAAACCCAGGAGACAAAATTGTAAGTAGATAAAAGAGAGGAACCAGGAGGGAATAGAAAATCATAGCCCATTGTGCCTGACCTCAGAGAGAATCTATCAAGGCATTATGGTGAGTGTTGTTGGGAAAAGGCTGCCTGGAAAAGTACCAATTGCACTCACATTTTTTTGAGGAGTGTAGGTCAAGGAGGAAAAGATTAATTTCTAATGCCAGTTGCTACATGTTGGCAATCACGATATAATCAGCTTGGGCTACGTTATATTTAAATAATCTAGACAGTTTCAAAAAGAGAAATGTGTGTCTAAAACATTAGTTTTAAGGCTCGCCAATATGATTAGCATGAATTTTGCCTCCAATTAGCTTGGTCTACATTCTACTATATAGCAACTTTGACATCCTGGATTCAGTAACGGGAGGAATCCTCAAAGCTTGCACTGGGTATTACATGCTCACATGTGTTATAGCTTTCCCTTTCCCTTGATCTTTCCCAAAAGTATAATTTCCCTTACTTCCTGCCTTTCTCCCTGACTGCTTCTTCTGCCCAATAGCAGAACACCATCATCCATGTAAGGAAATGAGTAAGAAGATGAGAAGAAACCATCAGGAAGATAGCAAGAGAAAGAAAGCTTCACAGATGACAAGGTAGAACGCGAAGAGCAGGAGCATCTCCTGGCCGGGAGAGCTAATACTACAGACCCAGTTAAATTGATTTGGACCATTTCCTTCTTAGGTATCATTAGTGTAATTAAGCTCCTGGAATTATGATTGCCTGTTCTGATGCTTATTGATGACCTAGGGCTAATGAAATGTATTGGAATCAGTGATGCTGAGGAAAATGTTCCGAGGGCACAGAAAGTAGATTGCATTATTTTCCCTCACTCTCTCCTAAGATGCAGGTCCATACTTAAGGAATCTACCAGTGACTAATCAATGCTGGTATGGTCATATGAATGTGCCTCCCAGAAAAAGGAATTTGAAACCATGGCTCTGCAGCAATTTCAATATGAGGAGCCAGTTTGGTCTAGTGGTTAAGGCACCAGGCTAGAAACCAGGTGTGAACTTTAGTTTCATCTTAGACATGAAAGTCAATTTGGGTCAATCATTCTTGCTCAGGCCAACCCCCTCTTAGGGTTGTTGTTGTTATGAAGAAAATAGGTGGAGGAAAGAATATTAGGTATGCTTACTGCCCTGAGTTATTCATCAAAAGAATAAAAATAAAATAAAGACAGAAAATACATGAATAAATAAAAAACAAATTGCTTCACTTTTTGATACATGAAGATTCAGCATAATTTTTTTAATTAGAGCAGAGAATGAGATCAGGCCGGTGTCATATGAGCAAGGGGGAAAAAAAAGAATGTGCTTATTTTCCCATTTTTAAAGGAAATAACTTGACTTTTCCCAAGCCAGTCTGAGGAAAACTGGGGTCATTTTAGCTGACAACCAAAACAATTTACAGACTTAAACATGCCTTTACTATTTTTCCGTCTCTCACTTCATTCTGTATTTTTCTTTCTCTTTCTCTGTTTATGCAATTTTTAAAGAAAAGATTAATCAGCTGGAGGTCTGCCTTTTATTGAACAAGCAGATAAAATGCTGCCTTCTGTGTCACTAACAATTGTCTTGCAGTGTGATTTATGACTCACAGGCAAGGCATCTGCAATGGTTCAAGTAATCGCTTGGTTACTATTCTACACTCATACTAATTCTGCTAAGCAATCCTTTTTCAGGATATTCACCAAGTTTAGAGTGAAATAAAATACAAAAAATATTCATATATTTGTAACCCTGCAATGGCAGTGAGCTTTAAACATAAATATAGAAAAAAAAAACACCCTTCTCTATATATTTCATCATCATTTTAGCCATTGTCTATCCACTGCAGGAGGAAGATTTCTTCCATATATTTCCAACCAATACGGTCCTGAGCTTTCTTTCACCAATTGGGCCCACGATACTTGCTGAAGTTGTCGATCCATCTTATTTTAGGTCTCTTTTGTGGATGCTTTTTATCAACATATGCCAGTGAGACTTGGACACTAAACTCACAATTGATTCAAAATCTACAAGTGGCACAAAGAGTCATGGAAAGATACATGTTTCCCATCACAAGACAAGAATGAAAGATAGATAGATAGATAGATAGATAGATAGATAGATAGATAGATAGATAGATAGATAGAGACAGACAGGCAGACAGACAGACAGATATTAATCAAACACCCTAAGCATGAAAAATTCAACTATTTGCTAGTATTTCCTGTCGCTTGATTCTACTAACAGGAAGGTACTGTATCTTATCTTCCTCTGTGTTCCTTTGTTGATTCTAACAGTTAATGCCTTACAGTTGATTTCTTTTCTGAATGTACATATATAATTTGCAAAATCTTGAAATCTCACAATAATTTGGATACTTGTGTCCCATTAAGCTTCTTTTACAACTCTGCCTTAAGTATAACTATTCATTTATTTCCAATTTTTAATTTACTTCAGGAAAAACTCTTGCAAACTTAACCTTGGTTTTATTTATTAATTATTTCTTTGATTTATATAGCTGTCCAAATCACAATAATGCCTGTGTCAAGACATTTAACATTTCAAAACAATACAAAAACACAATATAAAATGCATACAGCTGCGGACCCTGATCAGGCTAAATAAACAATAACCACACCACCGGTTCTGACTAACACTTCAACTGCCATGCTTAGGAATCCATTCAGGTCTTAAGAATCTTCTGGAAAGGCACACAACTAACTTAGCATTGGGGAAGCAGTGCTCCAGAGGGCAATTTTCAGTAACAGAAAAGACTTAATTCTTTTGGCACACTTAGTAAATCTTCAGAAAGAGGAGCCATGATCCTGAACTTTCTCCATTGCAGTGGAGTCCAAACAGTGCCACATTGGACGTGATGAAATTAATTTGTGTATCTGAGAAGACAGAGAGGTTCACTACAACCAGCTGGGTTGTCCATATGGATGAGAGTTCTCTGCCCAGCCATGACACATTGCAATGATCCATCTGGAATGTGATAAGAGTGAGGCATAACTCAAACTGTCATCAGCCCCAGATACTCTACAATGTCCTTGCCAGCTAGGGGTGAAAGAATGTATGCTTTGGCAATCCTTCGAAATCTTTCACAAATTTGTCACCTACCCTAACCCTATAAGCCTGTACGCTGATATTATTTACAGCATTGTTTAATACTGTTTGATTTAATCTAGAAGTTAGCAATTTTTTTAAAAGACTTGCTTAGGAATGAATGCCCTATTTAGTAACTGCTTTTATTAAATACTTCTTGGACTCAGTATGGCAGTGAGGCCAAAAGTAACTCCAAATCTATTTCAATTATTTTCATTTAATTATTTATAATTAGATCTCTTGCAGGAGCTCAAAGATTATACGTGGATTTAATAGGTAACTATCAGCACCCTGAATTGAACCTTGGAGGGATACCGGCAGCCAATTTCAACCATGAAGATAACCATGCTTCATGAATCTTGCATGACTGAATTGGAGAATGAAAAATGGCAGCAACACAATTGCCCCCCTCCCAACTCCAAGTCCATGCAATGGACTTTCTATGTTTGGTTTCAAATCTAATTTGGGTATCCAAAATGTAGGTAGTAGCATTATTCAAAATTTGTAATGTCCTTTTTCATTTAAATTTAATTTTCCAATGGTTTAAAAATGTCAAAGCCAGCTCAAGCTACCTTGAGCTTATTAACAATAATAACTCATTGAATCACCTTCATAAAAGGCTCACAGAAAAACATTTCCACCTTCTAGAAACAAGCAGATGGAAGGCATGTCTTGCTTGTAGATGCTCTTCCAGGTAACATTTGTTTGCCTTTCAATACACAGCTGCTGCCACCAACACAACTCATGCATGAATTTTATCACTTTGCTAATTTCCCCATCAGTCACAGTAGATATTGATTGTCCCCATTTAGAGATGCACACAGCATCTCCAAATGAAAAGTTATTTATAAAGCCCAGCATGGCATTTCATCCCTTAAAGAAATAATAAATGTGGTTTGTATTCTAAATTTGATAACTAAACTCAAAAATTCCGTCAACTGATGCTTGAAAGTTGTTTGGCTCTATAAATGTGTCAGCTGCTCATATTTATATAAATAAATATGATATATATATAACCAGTGTGAGATGGCTTGGGCTGAGAGACAATGACTGGCCCAAACCAGCCCATGAGCTTCTGTAGACCAGAACTTGATTTCTTTGGTGCTTGTCCAACACCTTAGAACTAAAGGGACTATTAGGCTGAAAGCCATAATTATGGCAAACTAAATATAGCTCTGAATAACAAGCATTATCTGCATCTTTTCCAATTGGGATTCAGGCATGATCATGGGAACCAACATCTTGGTTGCTATTTTGGAGGATCCAAGGTGTGCTCCTCCTTGTCCAACTGTGGGTTTCTCAATGGCATTCAATACCATTGACTATTATATTCTTTTAGGCTATTTGCAAGGACTTGGAGTTGGGAACTACTTGAAATCTCTTGCTCCTTCCAGAGTTGTTGTCTTGAATTGGTAGTGGAAGAGAGGTCAAGCACTTGGACACTCCATTATGGGTGCTTCAGCCTTGCTTCCCTTTTTAAAACACCTATACAAAGATGATGGAAGACATAATCTGTTGGTTTGGGGTTTAAAGGCTGTCAGTTTTCTGATGACACTCAAATGTACATCTTTTTTACCAGGCCAAGGAAGAAAGGACCTTTGAAAGGTCTTAATGTGGATGACTGGTGGAGATTGCCCCGTAAGAAATACTTATTGTTTATACAACTAGGGATTGTTGACACAAAAATAAGATTGGCACCCACTTTGACACTCTTCTGCAAGGCCCTAAAGACCTGGTTTTGCCCCACAGGCCTGGGGACCCCAGAGTGGAAGGAATCCCATGAAGTGGCTTATTTGACTGATTGTTGTTACTGGGGGAGAGGGTTTATCAGTTTTTTATTTTTTTCATACGAGATTTTTACCTTTTGTAAGTCAAAGTCACTGAGAATGAGTTGGGTGTCCATATAAATTTTAATAATGGGGATGAGGCTTAGCCAGACTAAGACCCTGAAGCCTTCAGGGAAACGTGGAAGTTAAGGTCCATTGTGCTATAAAAGCCAATTTAAGTTTTATTCGATTACATCCAGGGAAGGTATTCTGGGAAATCCTTTTTCCATTAAAGAATAATTTTAGGCAAGGACTTGCAATCAGGTTGTTTAACTTATTTGAAATTGTGTGCTGGTAAGCTTTATTGACCAACCCCTTGATAGTTTCTGGTAATTGTCTCCAAAACCTTTTGCTGCTGAAGTTTATTAGATTTGTGCAAAGCAGCTTTAGTTCTACTTTTGTTCCATTTTAGGGTCCATGAGGCACAGGCCTCACACAATATGGAATTGTGCCTAGTTTGTTGTGAGAGATTGATGCTTCAGGTGCTGTTTATAACCACCACAAGTACTTTTCCCCATCATAGCTGGTTTTCCAGAAGACCGCTTTTAAATAAAAAATAATACATTTACTCTGTTTACAGAGGTGGGCTATTCTGTCTGGTGATGTGTCTCAAAAACACAAGACCTCTATGATATTTATTTTCATTTTTCATAGTTTGTTGCAAATTTGGCCAGATGTTTAGACTGGATTTGACATTTTTAACAACCTATTGAGGCCATATAAGGACCTGGGACAGGCAGAAATCGTTGTTTGATTGTGTTAAAGATATTGCTTGAGGATATTATGGTTATATTCCCATTTTCGTTATTATTATAACTATTTTTAATTATTTTGTTGTTGTTGTATGTCTGTATATGCCTTCAAACGAGTGTTAATTCTGGCTGAAGATCTGGACAAGTCCCTGCAACTTTGGAGCTGATAATATTTTCAGAAGTGGTTTGCCTTTGCTTGCTTCCGAGAGCTGCAAGAGAAGGTCACCTAGCTCACTTTGTGGCCTCAGGTAGAACTAGAACTCCCAGTTTCTACTGGATACCTTAAACACTACGCAACTCTACACAGATGCCATGACTCTCTACCATGGCAGGAAGGCATAGTTAAAGAGTGGACTGTACCAGTGTGGGTTTGGTCATTTCCATACTGTTGGAGATGTAAGCTAGTAGATGGAACATACTACCATATGTGGTGGCAATGCCCTAAAGCCAAAAGTACTGGGGAAAATGAGGACATGGATAAGAGAAATTACAGGGTACAATGTTGAATTCAAGCCAGAAAACTTCTTACTGAAGATGATTAAAGGAAATCTGGAGAAACCCACCCAATATGTCATTCAACATATAACAGGAGTGAGAATCAATTATGCCCCAAACTGGAAAGTAGATGACATACCTTCTGAAACCATGGTAATTAAAATACTTGAGTGTGCCTAGATGGATAGGCTTACGAGAAAACTAAAAGGAAAAGAGGAGTTGGAGATTTATGAAATCTGGGAAATGTTATATATATGGTTAGAAAAAAGGAATAAGATTTGATATGAATTAGAATTGTAAATAAAATGTATTTTATTTATGTAATTGTAATGCTTGACACAGTACCATTAAAATGTAAATACACATGTATTTTGAAAATAAATAATTTTTTTTTAAAAAAGTGTGGACTCTACCAAAGGAGTTTTGTACGAGAAACATTCTGATTAAAGTCAAGCTCAATTAAAGTAGTTTTAGCCTTCCTTTGGAGTTGATTTCATGGTCTTTATCTATTGTCTTCCAGTCTTCTCATTGTGCTATACCTCTTCCTCTTTCTTGCATTTCAGTGAATTAGGGAATGTTACTCTGAGTCACTTCCAAATTGAATATTCTGGACTTTTTTTTAAAAAAATGTTTTAATTCCTTTTTCTTAGGCCTTTGTATACCTCTGTCAAAGTCATCTTCTTTATTCTGTATGTCATCAAATAATAGTCATGTCATGTTGCTAATATACAGTATTTACCTGTGACTGTTTGAAAAAATACATTTATTGATACGTGAATTTGTATGCTGCCTGCTTTAGAGAGGTTAGGTGGCCTCATTGTCAAAACATTAGAAGAAATAAAAATAAAAGTAAAATGAAAGACAGACAGATTAAACTCAGTCCATTCTGAGTAGGTGTGTCCAGCTTTATAGCACCTAATACTTGGAGCTGCCAGCAGTCAGGAATGGATAGCAGCAGGAGGATGCAGGATATATATTCATCGATCAATCCTGGTCTACAAAAAACAATATTACAGTGCACAAGACTTATTTTCACTGGTGAAAATTAACTGCTAATAAGAGGCAGTGCAGAACTGCTGAATCATGTTTTCCTAACAATATCAGCGGTCCTGCAGATATAAGTTCTCCAAATACTTAGACTTCAGGGATGCTTAGGCTTGTTCACATCTGTTGGCAAGTGATGGAAATTATCCTATAATTTTAAAAAATGCTGTATTGTCAGTGGTCCTGAACACATCAAAATGCTACATAACATGCTAAATTTACAATATTAAATACCTTACAACCCAGTTTAAAAAGAAAAAAAAAGCAGTAAGTGATCATAGCAGAGTGGGTATTCAGCAGGTTCTGACCAGTTCTAGAGAACCGGTAGCAGAAATTTTCAGTAGTGTGGTTAGGAGAACCGGCAAATACCACCTCTGACTGGCCCTGCCCACAACTATTCTCTGCCTCCAAGGCCCGGCTAATCCGCTGGGTCTTCTTTTGTTGCCCTGCACAGGAGAACGGAGCTGGAAAGCAGGTTAGTGGGGTGGGGAGGGAATGGGGATTTTGCAGTAACCTTCCCCACCATGCTCACCAAGCCAAGCCATGCCTCCAGAACCAGTAGTAAAAATAGTTGAATTCTACCACTGGATCACAGGGGTTGTCTTATTCTTTTTCTAGTTATATTCTCCTCAGATCAGAAGCAGGGTCTCATAAACAGAGTTTTGGTATGGATACAGAATGAAAGAAATTACTGGAATGGAATTGGCCCCTTAAGTTTCCCCCAAATATATATTTTATATTCTGTAGCTTTCAGACGGAAGAAATTACTGAATGGTTTCACTCATAGCATTAAGCCTTGGAATCAATATGTTTTGAATATTTTTCATACTATTATAAAAGTATTTGTTATGGCAGTTGAAGGAAGTGTCTTAAATACTTTAAAAGTTAATGAATTCATTATTCCTTAACCTTTTATGGAGTAGATTGGCTTTCAAAAATGGATAATATATGTTTTTCATTCTTTAGATTTCTTAGGCTATAGACTGGTCACATTACATATTTTTCAAAGTGACTTTTTTGTTCTCATATTGTATTCTTTTCTGAAGTGTTTTGAGAATGATGCATTTTTAAATTTTAACTTGTCTCAATTCTGGTCCAAATCAGCAGCATTAAATTTCCTACTCCAAGGGCATGGCCTAGTGATGATATATTTCAAAGCCGAAAGGTTTCTTTAAAACTTCTCTGCTCAGAATTGCCTGTTAAAGGTTAGAGCAGATATTCTAGCAAAGGAGTGGGATATGGGAAGTTAGAAGAATTTGTTCCCAAAACATTACACACGTGAGAAAATTAGGCTTGCGCTCTCCTTGCCGCTTTAACGCTCTTCCTGTCCTACTTAAAGATTTTTAAGGTCTTTACATTATTGTGAAGAAGGGAGGAAAGAAGGATGGATCCCCTCCTCATAAATTAGAATGATTGGGAGCTGTATCCAATGTTTTCTTTAGATATGTCTTCACCTGTCTGTGAAAATGATATCCTCTCAGACACCCATCCAGTACAGTAGCTAAAGAAAGTGACAAGAATAAACCTCATCCAATTACCTTTGGATCTCTCTCTCTCTTTCTTCCTCTCTCTCCCCCCTTCCCTCCCTCTCCCCCTCCCCCTCCCTCTTCCCCCCCAACCCCCCCCTCTCTCCATATAGTAACCATTTTGTGGGAGAACACAGAGATTGCTTTTATAATTCAAGCTTTGCATCTAGTCCAAAATGATTGCTTAGCTCTGTCCTACTCTATTTGTTTAGGCTTGAACTGGGATTTAATTAACATAGCAAAAATGGAAAGATTATGCCATCACTAATAGCTGCTGTTGCATTGAGTCATTTTGCTTATATTCACTTTATTTGGCGTTACCACAAATAATTCCTTGTAGTCCTATAATGTCTATTCAGAAATTAGTCCCACGGAGATCAGTGAGCCTTTACACTTCCGTAAATGGTATAGGGATTTACATTTTTGGCATAATTTTTTTTTCAACAGTTGCTAAGTAAGCCAAGATTTCATTCTTGTATTTATGTATAACATAAACAAATATGCACAGAGTCCCATTTTATGAAACTCCCTGTGCCAAGTATATCTGTCACTTATTGCATTTATTGCAAAAAAATTCTAGGAACTGCGCATGAAAATTTCATGCCTCCAGGTGCTCCATGGATTATTCATGAAGCTATTGGAGCTGTCACCACGGGAGCCAATCAGCTACAACGTATTTAGCATATTAATGCCTCTTTTTTTTATTTAGTGCATGAGAAGTTCTATCACACCACCTGGAACGCAAGCACAAACCGCTGCTGACTCCAGGAGCTTGGTAATATGAAATCAGGAATGTGGGATCTTTTACGGAGGAAAGAAGAAAAAAAATCCACTCCACACGTGCATCTGAATTTTCCTTCCTAAGCAACGTCTTCCAACTGAAATGTAAACCTCCTGAAGATTTGTTTTCATAATAATGCTTCCTCTCTCTTTTTTTAATCTGTCGGGAGCTTCGGCTCATTACATGCTCTGTCCTATCACCTTGGCACATTCTTGGGGAAGATTTTAATAGGCAAGCCGTATGATTTGTCACAGGCATTACATCAGAATGATTTAATACACTGAGGGCAAGATTGGATGTCAGGTCCAGCTGCTAATGCACTTTCTTCAGCAGGTTCATTGGATGGGCTTCAAGAAACAATTCCTAAAATGATCGCCACTCATTCGGCGGCAGGTCTGCCTAGAGGGAGGCAGGACCAGGCCAAGAACTTGTTTTGCCTAGGATTTAGGCAGGGTTTCTCCTCACCCAACGTGGAGAACAAACAAGAATGGCTGCTGTACAGGAAGCAGTGGACTTCAAAGGCTTGGAACGATATATCTAATGTCATGTTAAACATTCACAGAGTTGTCAGGAAGTGTTTATTTTATGTATATATACACACACACAACACAGGGCATTCAAACTGAGCTTTGTGAAATTGAGCCAGGGAGAATCTCTTCTTCTCCAGACAAACAGGAGTGGGATACCACATGGCAGCAATATGCAGGATGTTTGGTCGAGAGGTCACGTCTATATGCTTCTGAGATGAATTCATTTCTGCCTATCCTCTAAAAGCCTCATCACCAATGAGGTCATGTGACTCGGGGGTTAAAGCTTTGGCCTTTCGCCACTCCATCACGAAGCTCACGCTCCTTCTCAATCGAAACCTACCTCATGGGGTCTTAGATATAGGCATAAAATAATGAGAAAACTCCCCCTCTCAAGAAAAGTATACTGCTTTGAGCTCCTGCAAAAATACTGTTATAGAGGCAATGATAAACAAATACAGGTAGGCCTCGGCTTACAACAGTTCAATTAGTGACCGTTCAAAGTTACGACAGCACTGAAAAAAGTGACTTGTGGTCATTTTTCACACTTAATGATTGTTGCGATATCCCAGTGGTCATGTGATTAAAATATGGATGCTTGGCAACCAACTCTCATTTATGACGGTTTCAGTGGCCTGGGGTAATGTGATCACCTTTTGTGGCCATCTGACAAGCAAAGCCAATGCGGAAACTGAATTCACTTAACAGCTGTGTTGCTAATTTACCAAGTGCAGTGATTCACTTAATAACAGTGGCAAGAAAGGTGATACTGTAAAATGGGGCAAAATTCATTCTCACTTAGCAACAGATATTTTGGGCTCAATTGTGGTCGTAGGTCAAGGACTACCTATACCTAGGAAACCAGCAGGAGTCTCCTGTTTAGAAAACTTGGTGGATAGTCTTTGAAGAAACAATGTATGATCCACTATGAAGAGATCCAGAACAGTCATTGTAAATTAGACAAAGTTTCTTCTTTCATTTTTCAGTCCTGACATGACCCAGATGGATCCTAAAACAGATTTGTTTCTCTCTCTCTCCCTCCCTCCCCTGCCCTCTGCAGTCTGCCAATTAGAATAACAAAGCTATGACACCTCAAGGCAATTATAAAAATTACTAATAAAGATGAAATGATTTCAGCAATTGGAAATAATAAAGATCATTGACACCAATAAGTGCTGAAAATGATTAAAATTGAAATTCTAGAACAGTGTACCTATTTTCTCTACATCTGTACTATGTATTCAATTGATAGTCTTCAGATAGTAGTATCCAATAAGGAAGAAAGAAGAGTAATCCAACTACTTACCTTGCTTATCTGAAAAGGGCCTGAATTTAGTTTTGATAAAGAAAGATCTTACAACAAAAGGCTGCAAGATATATTGCTTTTTAAAAAACATGATTACACCCTTTAGGTTTAAAAAACAAAGTAAGAAATGACTTAATGCCAAGCAGTGTGCCTAATTCCAGTACCAATTGTTTTTCTAGAGATGGCTGTAGTCCTCACAGATACTTTTTTTGAGCATCTTTAAGTTAGTACTTGAAAAATGTGTATATATGGTACAAATGGTTGCATAAAAAGGAAGTAAAGATGTCTAGTGAAAGCGATTAAACAAACAACAAGGGAAAATGGAAATAAGAATAAATGTATATATAGCTATGTATATATGTAAAGTAAGATAATTAAACAAATATTGTATTATAATTGTAATAATAACCAAAAAAAGTAAGGATCTAGGAAACAAGTTATAGGTTTACTTGTAACAAATGACTTTAATTGACACTTAGAAATGTACACTGCTATGAAAAATGTGAGAACATGTTTCTTTTTGTAAAATATATTCTTCTTTTTTTTTGAAACTTTCAATAAACATATTTTTTTTTAAAGAAAAATGTGTATGTTTAATGCTTTCTGGATCCAAATATGTGATTTGACATTTGGAGTTCAAATGTCACCTCAACATGTTATGCAAATTCTAGGTCAAGTTATCTTTTTTAAAACAGAGAGTTCTGGGATTGAGCAGACCTACCATAAATGTCTCCAAAAATCCATCTATACACATCATCCCTAGACAATTACTGCACCCACATCTACAGAAATTTTGCAACCTTCTTTTGGGTAGTTGCTGCCTGAATAATATACGATGTCTGATTTCAGTATTTGAAAAACAGAAATGGAAATACTGGTTGATGCTTCATTCCAGGGCATTGAAATTCCCATTTGGCTAGTTTCTCTGCATCCACAGGATCAATAATATTCTCGGCCTAACAGCATTTTCAAATATATATATTTACCAATAGACTGGTAACAGTGCTACCTTCCTACGCTGGAATTATGGTAACTTTCACCCAACAATTCCATTCACTTCTCAGCCAAGCTGCCCAAAATCTCATGCACAAAATGTCCATGAGGTGGACAATGTCCCTATGGTGGTGATTTGAGATACTTGAGCTTCAGGGAGCTAGGAGGCAGGCAGCATTGCCATGGATAGGAACTTATGATCATCTCAGCCCTACAGCTACCTGCCTCTTCCACCTCCCTTTGGACTTCAGAGCTGCCAAAGCATCTTTCAGAAGACTCCAAAGCATTGAGTAGCCACACCAATATTTTTGGTCTTTTTTCTCTCTCTCCTCATAAATCACAGTTGTGTTATGAGGGAACTGTTGGATTATGGCATGGGAAATTGACTTCAAGTCTATCCTGTGCAGTTCCCTTTGGGCCAGTCACATCTCCTAAGCCCAACCTACCTCACAATATTGTTGCTGTGAAAAACAGGAAGAAGGAAGGCTACATATACTGCCTTGAGCTTTTGGAGGATAGGTGGATTCTAAATATAAAGAAACCAACACAAAACACCCAAATACCGAAGCAACGTGGCAACATTGGAATAATTGGTCAAAAGCCAACATCCTTCAGTTTTTGGTCAGTTGAAGAGAGGCCTGGCTGCTATTGCCATACATGTTTACATATGTTAGTTTTAACCTATTTTGGGGTTGGAAACACATTCAGGAATCCATTAGGAGCTTCTATGGAGCTTCCCTCGGTCATGATTTCCAGACCTGTAAGCCACCTGTCACCAGGTTAGAAATATTGCAAGTCTTCCTTTTATATCCTTACAAGAAGGATATCAAATGACGGAGTGTAGGCTAACAGAAGGAAGTGGTACACCTGCAGTTCTCTTAGGCAACAAGATGGTTGTTTTCTTTGGACAAGTATATTTTATCCTGCTTGGCAGAACTCCCCAATGTCCCAGGTGGAGGTTTGACCCAGTTCTGCTAGGCTGAAGAAGTGACTATTCTCTTTCTGTTCTAGATGAGATTGATTTGGGTTCAGTCAGAAGCCTGCTCCATCCTGCTTTCTCTGTTAAAAAGGAACCAATAAATCTCTCTCTTCCTCCCTCCCTCCCTCCCTCCCTTTCTCTTTCTCTCTCCCTTGCTCTCTCTCTCTCTCTCTCTCTCTCTCTCTCTGTGTTTCCAATAAATGTGCATTTCTGCCTCCATTTTATTTTCTCTAAGAAAGTTTGGAAGGAAGTAGGAAAAAGGAGCTTCTGTGATGGTTTACAGAATTCATGATAGATCAATAAAACACCGTTAAAGTCCAATTAACTACAGAACACCACCTCTATTAACAGTCTAAAAAGAGTTTGAAGATGCCTTTTGAAAGAAAAAAGAAACTGCATTCCTGCAAGGAAGTAAAAGTCAGATAAAGCTGGTAGAGATTGCATTCTTTTAACATAAGCAACACTGAATAAGGGAATGTCTTTAAATAAAAAAAACTCCTATGTTTTTTCCTTCCTTCCTTCCTTCCTTCCTTCCTTCCTTTCTTCCTTTTTTCAGAGTAAGGCTCTATTGTCTCTCTCTCACTGTTAAAGCTCAATTCCACTAGAGTGGAAGCCAAAGTGATCACCTGAATGGTGATAAGGAATGTAGAGTAGGAGACCTGTATGACTCTGCTCTGTTTCACATCAACATTTCCCTTCCACATTAAAATTTATGATGGTAAACGTATTGCAGAGCGATAGCATTCTTGAGTAAAGTAGATAAAGCTATTTCAGTCCGAGAGGTTGTTAAACAAACCACCTCCCCCCACCCCAAAACCCAGAAAGATAAATTGCCTGCTTTGGTACATGAATCAGCTGAGCTGATAATTAGGCGGTCTTTCTCAGCAGGGTTTCTCCAAGATGTTGGGCATGACATGCTCTCCGTTCTGTGCGTCACATATTCAGATCCAGTGGCCTAGTAATAACACACACAGAGACAAGTTGTTTAATATCAACCACTTATTTTTAATTAGACTCTTACTGGATGCTCTGAAAGGATGTGATCTGGGTATAGATCCCAGGTGCCTTTTATTTCACAACTGTCTTTTCTGTCTGAATCAAGCAGTGTAACTCTTATATTTGTTTTATGTCCTTATATACTGTATCCATATCTATAACAAGTATACATCCAGATCAGAGGTGGTATTCAGCAGGTTCTCACCAGTTCTGGAGAACCGGTAGTGGAAATTTTGAGTAGTGTGGAGAACCGGCGAATACCACCTCTGACTGGTCCCGCTAACCCCATCTCTTCTCTGCCTCCCCAGTCCCAGATGATCGGCTGGGTCTTCTTTTGTTGCCCTGCACAGGAGAACAGAGCTGGAAAGCAGGTTAGTGGAGTGGGGAGGGAATGGGGATTTTGCAGTAACCTTCCCCTTCCATGCCCACCAAGCCACTCTCACCAAGCCATGCCCATCAAGCCATGCCCACAGAACCAGTAGTAAAATTTTTTGAATCCCATCACTGATCCCAATAGGTTTGGCTGGGAACAGAACCACTAAACTTCATTTAACTCTTTCTCTGTGTCATGGGTAGAAGTGTGAGAAAGGCAAAACCACTCCCCATTGTCACAGGGCAAGGCTCATAAGTCATATCATATGTGCACAAAATGCGCCAGGGCTAGAATGGGGAAGAACTCTTAAAAACAAGCGACTTTTCTCAAAATGTTCAGGATGCGAGAAATACTAAGCCAGTGCCATACTGAATACAGGTAGCCCTTGAATTACAGCCATTTGTTTAGTAACTGTTTCAATTTAAAATGACACTGAAAAACTGACTTATGACCATTTTTCACATTTCCGATTTTTGCAGCTTCCCCACAGACATGTAATCAAAATTCAAATGCTTGGCAAATGGAGTGTACTTAGGACAGTTGCACTTTCCCAGGGTCACATGATCACAATTTGTAACCTTCCCAGTCAGCTTCCGAAGAATAAAATCAATGGGGAAGCCAAATCTGCTTAACAACCGCATGATTCACAGAACAATGTCAGAGATCCGCTTAGCAACTGTGGCAAAAAAGATTGTAAAATGGGGCAAAACTCACGTAACAATTGCCTTGCTTAAAAGAAATTTTGGGTTCAACTGTGGTCATTAGTTGAGGACCACCTATATGCCAAAGTGGATGGTATTACTACCAAGGCTCTCATTTTATCCAGGGATGTTAAAATCCATTTTTTCAATCCATCAATCATGACAATTTAGATAAAAAAAATACAGGTGATTATTTTCTCCCACCCCACTCCATCATTGCCTTGGGAATTCTTCTTCTTCTTCTTCTTCTTCTTCTTCTTCTTCTTCTTCTTCTTCTTCTTCTTCTTCTTCTTCTTCTTCTTCTTCTTCTTCTTCTTCTTCTTCTTCTTCTTCTTCTTCTTCTTCTTCTTCTTCTTCTTCTTCTTCTTCTTCTTCTTCTTCTTCTCCTTCTCCTTCTCCTTCTCCTTCTCCTTCTCCTTCTCCTTCTCCTTCTCCTTCTTCTCCCTCTTCCTCTTCCTCCTCCTCTTCTCCCTTCTCCTCCTCCTCCTCCTTCTTCCTTCTCCTCCTCTTTTTCATTTTCCTCCTCCTCCTCTCAGATCTTCACTCTTCTATCTTTCACCCCTGCTGCCTCCCTTCTCTCTTTTCCTAGTGGGCTCTGACATGGAATTACTTTAAGAGTTTTCAGTGGGTGTTGGGTTTGGCCCTCTTCCTCATCTCTACCACAGCTGTGTAATATCCTGATCCTCAGAATGGCAGCTGCTTGCTTGATGCAGTTCTGAGTCCTGTTTTGGAAAGCAAGTACTTTTTCCAGATGGAAAAAGAAAAGAAAATCTACAGAAGGAACTTCCAAACTGTAATGATCTCTTCTTGTGGACTATTTTATACCACAAATAGAGTTATTTGTAGGGTTGGCATAAAGAGACACATGATGAGGCATGAGCTAAAGACCCATGCCACAGGAGTGGGTCCACTAACAAGGGACTTGTAGAACAGCTCCTGTTCTTCACCGTTGTGTCTTACGGTATTTGTTAATCTGCCCCTTGAATGGTAATATGGGTACAGATAGGAGGAGCAATGGCTGCTGTTCCCTACTTGCTCATGGCAGGTGGCAGATCGTCACACGATTCTGAACAAGTTGGCAACTGCTTAGGTGAAAAACTGGATCCAGTGACACAGGAAACCCCAAAGAGCAGCCCAGACTTAGAGCTAGTATTGGCTATATGCTCTGGAGACCTACAGGGTCAAAGGTTATGGCTTTTCAATGGACACTGTCCAATTTTATTGATACAGACTGATTCTTCATGAATGTTTAGAGGCTGCATTTCTGTGTGTCCCTTCTATGTCAATTTTTATTACAGCAAAAAGAATGTAACTGCTAAGATAAGATCAGAGAATCTGAAGAGGAGTAGGGTTTGCATTCACCATCCACACATTTTTCCAATTTAAGCGAAGTGAAATGCCTCAAACACATGTTGGTTTAATTAGACAATTGTACTGTTCAGAAATAAATACTGGCATTTGTCAGGCACGCTGTATTAGTGGGTGGATGAAATCTTAATTCTCCCTTCTTTCCCTGAAACTACTCATGCTTTTTGACCTCCTGTTCCTTTAAAAGCTGAGCTCAGTAGCATCTGGCTTTCTCCATATTATGTTGTATTGTTGGATTCCAACTCCCATCTGTATAACCATGATTGGGAGTTGTGAGCTATGCATTCTAGCAGCATTCGAGGACTGTAGGTTTTCCATAGTAATATAAAGTACCCTTCCTTCAGTTTCTCTTGATTCTTATAGGGACTAATCTAATCTAATATTTCTTTGGACACTACAGGTACTCCTCGACCTACAATAGTTTGTTTAACGACTGTTCAAAGTTACAACAGCACTGAAAAATGTGATTCATGACTGCTTTTCAAAGTTACGATGTTTGCAGCATCCCCATGGCCACGTGATCAAAATTCAGATGCTTGGCAACTGGCTCATAGTTATGACGGTTGCAATGTCATGGAGTCATGTGATCCCCTTTTCCAACCTTCTGTCAAGCAAAGTCAATGGGGAAGCCAGAGACATTTAACAATGGGGTTATTAACTTATCATCTATGACATTTCACTTAACAATTGTAGTAAGAAAGGTTTTAAAATGGGGCAAAATTCATTTAACACATGTCTCGCTTAACAACAGAAATTTTGGGCTCAGTTGTGGTTGTAAGACAAGGACTGCCTGCATTTAGAATGTCCATTCTCTTCCCTGCTCCCTTAGTTTTAAACTAATGTAGGATAATTTAGAGGTGTAGTTAACGGGCTATAAATCTACAATTTCTTATTATACCCAATATCAGGCTGATCTTTCACATATTCTTCAAATTACCCTTAAGATCTCAAACATTTCTGCAAGTCCTGGATGGTTTCTTTTTGTGGGTTATGTGTGTGTGTGCGTGTGTGTGTCTGTGAGAGAGAGAGAGAGAGAGAGAGAGTCCGCATGTGTGTGTGTGCGTGCGCCACTGCAATTTGAAATATAGATGATATACCAGCATCATAAATTTATACTACTAGTTCAGCAAACAAAATGAACTCTGCTAAAACAGCCAAGTAACTAAGAGTGTGTGCATGAAACGTTGTGAAAAGGTTGTTTTTTTATGATTATCAGAGTAGCCACAGATGGTCTTTTTCTCTACATCAAGCAGCTTGGCAGAAGATATTTCCCAGAGCCAGTCCTAGTATTATACAAATAGTAAAATTAGAACCATTACTTGAGTGTACAATTACCAATGCAGGTGTGGACTCTTTTCATTTACAAACCGCACTCTCTGAACTTAGAAAATAAGCTGGTCAGACTTTCCACTCAAGGAGAGATGTGAATCCAGATTAAATGATTTTTCATCCAAAGAGCAGATCATCAAAGTGAGCAGATGTTATTGCACAAATCCGATGTATGATGAACTCTGTTAAGAATTAGACTGAAATGGTTCAGATTACATAGTTATGTTTAAATGAAGATTTTTGTTATTGTTTTTAAGGCAGTGCAAGTATACTCAGTAGTACCAATAAGGGTAGTACCAGAGGTGGTATTCAGCTGGTTTGGACTGGTCCTGTTGTACTGGTAGCAAAAATTTTGACTGGTTTGAAGAACCAGCAAATACCACTTCTGACTGGCCCCACCCACCCGACCCTACTCTTACCTCTCTTATATTCCGTTGTTTATTAACTCAGCTGATTCACATGGAGAGTGGATTGCTGCGCGTCAGCTGAGGTTAAAAAAACCCACACAGCTCACCAGCATTGATGCAGAGGGCAATGTTTGAGCCCTGTACATGCACACGCAAAGCATACGAAGTGAGCTCTCTGAACCAGTAGGAAAATTTTTTGAAACCCACCACTGGGTAGTACCAATATTGCTACTCAGTAGTACCAATAATCTTGACTTCCCCCCCACTGTTGCTATTATTCCTTACCTCTAGCAAGAAGTAAAGGCATATCAAATGACTCAAAGTTAGTAGGCCTCAGTATAATCATAATCTTGAGGTAACAGATCTATTAAGACACACACATACACACATGTCAATTAAATAAAATTATGCTGTGTGAAAAAAGCTATTCAGATCTAAGACAGTAGCTATATCCTCCTAAAAAGAGTAATTTTTAATGCAGAAATCAGAATGATCATAATTTTATGGAGCATAAAGCTTTTATTCCTTTAAAAGAAAAATAAATAAATGACCAGGTAAATTAATGCTACATTTTTCACTTGAGTGCAACAATAAGAAAGAGCGTTCTTCTGCAATGAAGAAATAACACACCTTCATTTGGCGTTCTCAAAATCTTCAAAGCAGTATATTACCCATTCTTGTAACTCTTTTGTTCTCTTTTGAGAAAACCACAATGGTCCAATTTCTCCTCGTTGAGGTTGGGTTGCTTTGATTAGAGCTGTGCAATCTTGCTTTCAAACAAGAGTATAATTTTGTGTAGGACATGCATTCAGCCACCCATTTCTGTGGATTAGGACAAATTGCTCAATTTTGTCTTTGTAGATTTTGCAGTTTTAAGGCATCTCCAACTTCCCTGCTTGGCTTCTGTGAAAGAGCCTCCAAAATGAATGCCATTTTGAGCCCCTGGGATGATGAGTGGGGGGTGAGGGGGGAAGGATATTTTGAACTGGGCATCCTTCAGTGCAGCTAAGGGTCACTGAATAAAGAGCACAGCTTCTTAAATAAGTCATTTACTCTTCCAAAATGCCAGCTGCCCTTCAGCCCCATTTGGACAATTGGGAAATCAGTAGCTACATGTTTCTTTGTCATATTCAGATTAAATTTTAAAATGACTTGTGTGTGACAGTATCTGTTAGCATACCAGCCTGTGGTAATTTATGATTGTTTTTACCAGGGACTTTAGTGGTAAAGTGTACGCTTTAGTTCTGTTCCACATTTCTTTCTTTTCCTGGCAATACATGGAAAAGAGAGAACTCAGTATGATGTAATGAAAGCCAGTCCTGGTGTAGTGGTTAAGGAACAGTGGTGGTATTCATCCAGTTCGCACCGGATCAGGTGAACTGGTAGCAAGAATTTGGCGTGGGTCGCCGAACCGGTGGTAAGTTCTGGCTGGCCATGCCTCCCACCCGGTCACCCTCCCGCCCGATGCTTGCTCACCCCACCCGCCTGCCTGACATTCTCCTAAGGTATATTTTTCTTTTTTTTCCCTCCCAATAATCAGCTGTAGATAAGATCAGCTGTTCCAGGATTCCCCTTGCTGAGGCCTAGGAAGGCAAAATATGGAGGGAGGAGCTCAAGCCCCCCCCTCCATTTTTTGCCTTCCAGAGCCCCAGAAGAGCCTTAGCCTTCCCCAGAAGCTTCTCTGAGGCTAGTAAGCTCCCAAAATGGAGCTTGGAGGGATGCTGTGGGCCCCTCCCACGCTCTGTTCCTTTTCTTCCTGAGCCCCAGAGGAGCCTTAGGGGAGCAAAAATGCCCCCCCCAGGCTCCTCTGTGGCTAAGAAGCTCCCAAAAATGGGTGGGGGCTGCAAAAAAGTCATGCCCACCCAGTCACATGGCCACACCCACCAAGCGACGCCCACAGAACTGGTAGTAAAAGTTTTTGAATCCCACCACTGTTAAGGAATTAGGCTAGAAAGAGACCATGAGTTCAAATCCGCCTTAGCCAACCAAACTCACAGGGTTGTTGTATGGGGGGAAATAGAAGGAAGAAGGAGCCTTGTGGGTGTCCACCACCTTGAGTTACTTGTTAAAAAAAGAAAGGTGATGTAAATAAATAATTGTGCTATCCCACTTACACACACACACATACACCACAGTGAGTTAGAGGTCTTTATTCAAACCTCAGCAGTACTAAAGTAGCCAACACAAAGAGCAGGTTCAGTCATCAAGCTTAACAAGCCTTGAGCAACACAAGAGCGGAAGCAGTACATAGTCCAAGAGCCAGTCCAAGCGTCGAACATGGATTCAACGGTAAACTCAAGGTGCAAGAACAAGGAGCAAGGAAACCAGACAGCTTGTTCCAGCAATGCCCATTTCTTTGGGCGGGATTAAATAGGTAACACCGGTAGGGCCCCTCACGATGGGTGAGGCTGCCTCCTTGCAAGTAATCTGGCCAACCAGCATTGTGCCTGTCGCCTCTCTGCCCTATGCGTCATCAGATCAGGGGAGGGGTGGATGCCATCGCCTCATCCTCGCTGACAATAGGCAGATGCTCCGATTCTTGGTCTGAAGCCTCCAAGCTACCCTGCTGTGACTGCGGCTCTCTCTGCTCAGGCTAAGTCTGCAGCCCATCCAATTGTTCCGCTGAGTTGGAGCCCTCCATTCCCTGCTCCACGTCTCCATGCTCCCCTGTACTCACTTTCCCAGAGTTCCAGGACCGAGCTCCTCCTCCTTTCTTTCACACCAAGCGGAGGCCACAGGAACATCCATGACAATCATAGTTAAGGTGCCGAAGCAGACATGGAGAGGCCATGTAGTTGGCTGGGTGTCTATGGACCAGCTATATTCTCTCAACCCCAGATTAAGAAAGAATACTAATAAAAAAATATTTATCCACTCACACTGGACAAGTGACATAACCTTACGCATGTGGCAAAACCTTCAGTGAAGAAGGCTTCATTTTGCAATGGGATAATTTGGGCTGATAATAACAATAAAAAAAAAACCCAAGAAGCAACTCGATCGTGCATACCATTCTCAAACTCTGTTTGCCTGAGAGTTTATGCAATAAGTACAGTAAACTATCAAGAACGCTAAACCAATGGTGACATTCAAAAGGTAAGGTGTAGTTCCAGAATTGGATGTTGTCTGGTGATGGTGATGATGATTTTGCAACTTTTACCCTCTCCCCCTTTCCTGCTGGTACCACTGATATTTTTTACTCAGAGGTAGCACCTGAAGAGGAAGAGAAACATATGCTGCCTACTCAGTGTTTCTCCCTATCTCATTGGGATTGTCTTTACACTATTGCAATGGCTTTCAAATTTGTATTTATTGGTATACCACAACATATGCCAAATGTAGGGGATATGTTATAGCTTTCAGCATCCCATCTCTTTTTTTATGTTTGCAAAATAGACAAAAAAATAAGTCAGTGACAAAAGCAGAAATAAGAAAGGTGTGTGTGTGTGTGTGAAGGGATTCATTTTTAAAATTCCACATTTGATATTTATATTTGACATGACATTTCTACAGGCAGTTGTAACTATTTGGAAAAGCGCGGTTAATATAAGCCATAAATGATGAACAGATTTGAGTGTACTTTCACCTTTTTCAGAGCTATTTGAAATTGGCAGAGCCAAAGCAATTTTCCACACTTTTAAATATCACTGATCCAATTAAAAGATCTATTTTTACTTTTTCCAATGTTCTGCCATAACCAACTGGCAATTAACAATAAATAATTTCATTCTTTTTTAAACAATAAAGTATCAATTTATATGTTAGGAACAACAATTAACTCACTTCATAATGAAAATATTATTATTAAAATTATTTGGCAATTTCTCCATATACTTCAAAACTTTCAACCAAAAGAACAATCTAATGAGGCAGTGCTACTGAAGATCTAAAATGTGCTAATCTGCTGCCAGCATTTTCTCCCCTGTAAATTTAGAATGCTTACAATTAATAGCGCGGAATGCAACATTCCCTGTGAATTACTGGCATGGTAAATTCCTACTGGTTTTCTGAAATAGATTTTAAAGGAGTATAGCACCACTAGGAGTTTCAATATGATTTGTCAACTTCATATCTCACAACAATGGTTCTTAAATTCTTTGGCCCAATTATTTCTTTTTCTTGACTCAAATAGTGTCATTAATTCAAAAAGAACAGATTCTGTTGTTTTGTACTAGTGTTTTGGCAGTCCCACACTGGATCCTTACCTCACAAACAAGCAGTTACAATTTGCTCTATTACTCCCAAAATATTCCAAGTTTAGCCCTTGAAGGTAGCTGTTCTGTCGCCAGTAAAGAGACTCGCAGACCGGAGTTGAATTCAGCTCTTTAATAATAACAGTAACTTCAACTGCAGTCGAACCACAGCAGCCCCTTTTATAGCGGCTGCTCCATGGCTCGCAACCAATGACATTTAGTTAAACTTCCCGCCGCTATTTGGGGCCAATCAGGTACTAACGTTACTAACCAATCGTATCGTTGCTTCTGTTAACCAATAGGAACCTCGCCCCAGAAGTCTCTATTTAAATACACTACAGTAGCAATAGCAATAGCACATATATACCACTACATAGTGCTTTACAGCTCTCTCTGTACTGTTTTACAGAGTCAGCCAAATGCCCCCAACAATCTGGGCCCTCATTTTACTGCCCTCAGAAGCATGGAAGGCTGAGTCAAACTTGAGAGGGACAGGATCGAACTTCTTGCAATTGTCAGAGTTTGTTTGCAATACTGCACTCTAACCACTATGCCACCACAGCTCTTTATCCTTAATTATTCCCAGTTTAAGAAGCAACTTATATACAATTTTCAGAAAACCTATTTTAATATAAGATTTATTTCCTATTTAATGAATTGTATATCTGTCAGTCTTCAGTGTTGTTAGTGGTGTTAATCAATGAGATTTACATAGTTTACCAAAAACATGACAAACCTTTATGAATTTGAAATCATGCTGGTATTATCACTAATGGCTTTGTAAAATATATTTAATTATAGGTTTGATTTATAACGAAATATCTAATTTTATAAAAAGCTCGATCATCCCATTTTTTGTATTGAACAAAATTATTCTCGCATTTAAAAAAATGAAATCAAAGGAAGAAGTTAAAGGTTAGAAGCTACATTTTTTGCACCTTTTCCAACTTCTGAAGTAAATTTTCAATAAGGATTTGACACTGAGGACATCAATTTTTAATTTTTATTGTCAAAGTAGAACTTTAACTCCATTGCTCATTGCAGTTTTAAAGTATTACTTGATTTCCTGCTGCTTTAAATTAATTGCCTTATTTGAAAAGCATTAAAATAATATTTCCAATTCAGTTGTGCATTTCCATTTCTTCAGGAGTGGAAATTGACATACTATTAACTGAATTAACTGAATATGCAAAGAGACTTATTTTAATGCAGATACAGTAGAGAATGTAGTCTACCACAGTCTATTTCCTGCTGTTTGCAGGCATCTCTCTCTCTCCCTCCCTCCCTTTCCCCTCTCTCTTATCCATCTACCTTCCTATCTATTTACCCATCTTCTGCTAATACTAAGTATTGGATCATTGTCCAGTTAAGGTGAAGAGAGACAAATCAGTTGAACTTTCATCCTTCACTACCTATGAGGTAAAACTAAAGGTTCTCCTCACACATACGTGCTAGTCATTTCCAGCTCTAGAGGGTGATGCTCATCTCCATTTCTAAGCTGAAGAGCCAGCGCTGTCCAAAGATGTCTCTGCGGTCACGAGGCTGGCATGATTAAATGCCGAAGGCGCACGGAACACTGTTACCTTCCCACCAAGGTGGTCCCTATTTTTCTACTTGCATTTTTACATGCTTTTGAACTGCTAGGTTGACAGAAGCTGGGACAAGTAACGGGAGCTCACTCCATTACACGGCACTAGGGATTTGAACTGCCAAACTGCCAACCTTTCTGACCGGCAAGCTCAGCATCTTAGCCACTGAGCCATCATGTCCCTTTCATTACCTATAATCCTTGCTTAATGACCACAGTTGGGAGTGGCAATGCCAACAGCAAGTGACAAGGTTGTTAAACGAGGCATCATGTGTGCCCTGACTTGAACTTTACTGCTGGCTTCTCCATTGCCTGTGCTTATTGGGAGCTGGCTGTGAAGGATGCAAATGGTGACCATGTGACCACAGGATGCAGTCACCGATGAAAACACCTGCCAATTACAAAGTGCCTGAATCTTAATCACATAACCACGGGGTGACTGCATTGTTGGCAAATGCAAGCACCAGGTGTAAAGTTATTTTTCCACTGCCATTATCTTAAAACTGTCACTAAACAGGGCAGTTGTTAACCCAGGACTATCTGTATGTATTTTACCATTGGCTTTATTAGTTTCAATATCTGAATTTTCTCTATCCATATAGAGCCTTTGTTCAATGTCGAACCCAGAAAGATCAGGGTTTTTTCTGATCACAAACCCAGAACCCAGATCACAAAGAAGCTGGCATGCTTAAATAATGGTTTCCCCTGCCACTAAAAAGACTTCCAAGTAATGCGAAGATGAGACAGTAATAATTCTTACATGTGGGAAATGTGCCCCTGCTCTCTTCAATTTATATAACTGGAATAACATAACTGCAAAATGGTTGAAGGAGATAATATATGATTGCAGGTTAGGGATGTACAGGTAAAACTGGCAGAGTCCTCAGTGATCACACTGCCTTCTATGGAACAAGAACTCAACTCTCCCTGACTTGTTCACTTGGAGGCAAGTAGGAGCATCTTGAATGGGGGAGTTGGAGAACAAAGCTGCTATGCTTTCCTCTACCCAAGCTGACAAATGCTTAGTATCTACAAGATATATAAACTTGCATTGCACGATGATATGACACACCTTGAACGTTTTCATTTTTAAACCCAGATACCAACAAGGTATCTGTTTAGAGTACGGGTGTCAAACTCGCGGCATCACATTGCTAGCACATGACGTTTCATTATGTTTTTTCCCTTTGTGGAACTGGGGTGGGTGTGGCCTGTGTCTGACGCGTCTGGGCTGTGGGCCACCAGTTTGACACCCCTGGTTTAGAGCAAATGTGGAGAACTTTAACAGTAGGATGACAGTTCCCTTAATATTCATGCTTGATGAATGGTAACAGTTCCTTATCTTCCAGATTAACCAGAGGGATTCCAAGAAAAAACAAACTAGTGATGATCTAGTTCAATGTCTCCTTCAAGGAACCGAGGCCTTTAGCTGACTAAAATCACAATTTTTTAGGAAGGACAAAAGCATACATGCTAAAAGGATTTTTTTCTTAGTATGCTTTGCACCACTTTTCTGCATTCCCTCAAAAGGGCAAAGGAAATAATATGCTAAGCATAAGAAATCAACAGCCAGAGCGGTTCAAATGAATAAAGGTTCATTGCATGTTAACACTCTCTACAAGAATCTGAATTACTAATGGTCAAAGCAATCTGGTGGTAGATAAGAGTCAATGGAATTCAAGGTAGGCTGGACTTAGATCTCTTGTGGGCGTGAAGGGTTTCAAGACCAATGATAAGTTTAGCCTTTCTCTTTGGCTCAGCCTGGTCATTTTCTACATAATATTTATCTATGTTAATCTTACAGTTTTTAGCCAAGGTGTAAGAGCGATCTTTATTTTGGGTGTGACACAGTAGTGGGATTCAACTTTTTTTTATCACCAGTTCTATGGGCATGGCTTGGTGGGCGTGCTTTGTGCATGCACATGAACTTGGCACACACGTAGAGGGTTTGATATTGACCTTCTCCTGCAATCCTGCACTCTTCCTGTGTCTTCAACAGCTGACATGCGGCATGAGCTTCAAAACCATGAAATAAAGGAAACAGAGCCAGGCAGGTGGGAGGGCCCAGCAGCTGATTGTTGGAGCTACCAGTTCGACTGAACTGGGCTGAACTGGTATAATACCACCACTGGTGTGACATCACTGAAGTCAGTGGAGTCATGCCAGAAGTATGCTTCCCTTCTGAGCAATCAGGAAAAGCCAAAGTCATGGTTGAGTGCAAATCAATGGAATCCTATTTTCATACATTTTCCCCTTCTCACCCAACTCAAAAGGAATTTGGTTTGGAATTCAGAACAGTGCACACAGATCTGTTATAGATCTCAGAGTAATTAAAGAAATCAGTTCAAAGTATTTCTTATGTTTAAATAAACACCTGTTCTTTGTGTTTGTGTTATGTTGTGATCCTGTGTTGTTACTGTTAACACCCATGGAATTTATTATAAACTTGTCTTTATGCATGTCAAGCACATGAAAAATGTAATGAAATATTCTAAAAAGTACAACAAAACACAAAATAAATAAACTTTTCCCAAATGCCTGGAGGAATATGTATACGTTTAATAAGCTTCTTAAAAGAAAAAAATATATGGTGGAATTACAGTAAAATTTTGGCAGATAATTATGGACTAAAATGTACTGGTCTAACCTATTGTACATCAAATAATCTCAAAACATAATGTTCATATTACAAAATGTTTAATGCTTCCTTTCTCTTATGAAATATTATTTTAGCAATTTATTTATTAAGTTTATATGCTGCCCATCTTGCTATCAAGAAAAAAATTCTTCATCCAGCTCCCTTAATATGTGTTCTACTGCTCAGATATAAATAATGATAACAACCACACAGTAACAATAATAATGTTAAGAACTCTGCTGCTACTGCTATTGTTTTTATACTCCAGCCATACACATATTTCCTGACAATCCCATACCTCCGTGAGATTTATTATGGAGTAGAAACATCTAGATTTCTACTGTTACTTATTATTTCTCACATGTATCATGTTCGACTGTGCACAGCCCAGTAAAAAAGTCACTTTGTTCCCATTTCTAACCCAGAGAGTTGAAGTGCAGCCCCAGGGGCACATAAGATAGAAATCAAATTCTTGTGGTGAAAGAGCAGGTATGCTCAGATATCACAGATATTTTCTTGTAGACACTTCACTGGTGTTTGATGCTGAATCACATAATTCTTCTCCACTGGAAACAGAGTGGAAGAGAACATGAATCAAGTTAAAATGGATCTCTCAGTGAACAAATCACACTTACAGGTGTCCTGTGGAGGGAGGAGGCATATCTTATAAACATTAAAAGAGCTATAAGCACCTGAATAACAGCTGACACTAATTTCCCCTAATTTACTGTCCTTCAGATTGGTTAAGATTGTAATTCTCAGAATTCTTAGTATATTGGTTCTACTGGGCAGAAATGATGAGCTTCTTTATTTCTTGAGATAATCAGGGTGCATTTAGGGCAATCAAAATGTATTCTGATCATATTGCATCATTTCTTCTTCATTATGCATCTCGCTCTCGTGTGTGTGTGTGTGTGTGTGTGTATCCTATCTATCACATTTATTTATTTGACTTATATACTACTTTCTATAAGATTCTCAAAGTAATAATAAATCAGGTTGGCATAGAAAGCAGTTTGTAAGCCAAAGAAATAAATTATAATATAATGACATTTTTATATAATCCAGTGTAATGTCTGAAATATAATTACAATAACAATAAAAGATATAATAAAAATACATTAAATATATAGAAACAATATTCAATAAATATACTGAGTGCAGAGGCAGAGAGAAAGAAGAAAATATTGCTTCTTCCAATATGCACACTGGAAAGAACTGGATGGGGAATTTTCAGTAGGCACTTAAAAGATGTAAAAATAGATCTGCTCCCTCCCAATTTTCAGGGGAGGAGCATAGGTTGCCACACAGAAAAGGCCCTTTCATACAGTCAACCACCTAATAGCTTTCAGCCGCTCTTGGTCCATGTAGCAGGATGGATCTAATGATCATCCATTATGATCTCACTATCTACATATTTATAAAAGAAGTGATCTGCCAGCTACTGTGGCTCCGTGTTTCTTAAAAAGGCACAATTCCTGATTGGCAGGGGATGTAATTGCTTCAATAAAGGTACATTATGTGCATGGAATAGATGTGTCATACTCTATCACATTTATTTTGGCTGTCCCATGTTGCACAAGCTGCAGCTTTTAGACCATTTAGAACAGATTACAATTTTCTGAATGTGAGGTTACCAGCACACGGATAGCTATCTATAATTTGTCCCTCTCTAGAAAAGGGCATGGCTGGTACACCATAAGAGCTTGTAATAGGCATGTCTAGCCATGAGGATCACTTTGACTAACAAGACTCTCTAGAAGCACTTTCCCTTCTCTCTAAGGAAGTGCGCCACGATTTGCAAGCTCATTTACGACAGAAAAATGTCTCAATTCTTCAAACCAGGAATCACCCATCTACAAGGTCTCCATTTGATTAGGATCCAAACTCAGTTAATTGGCCCTCATTCTATTTTGTATTGCTGTGATCTCCAACCTTTCCACCTCGGCAGATCTGGTGCAGCCACCAGGGAGGGGAGAGGGAATGGTTTTCTGCATTCACATGTGCCACTTTCACAAATGTAGTGTTGCAGGCACTCACTCACCCACCAGTTCTGTGGCTGAACTGGCTGGGGCCTGGCACTGGGTCACAGACCAGAGGTTGGGGGCTCCTGCTGTATTGGACCCATACATAAAATATAAATGCACACAGCATATTTTTATACATATAGAAGAAAAGAAGAGGAATTGAAAGAAGGAAGCAAAGAGGAAACTTCTGGAAGATATAGAAAATTCCTAACATGACAGGCCCTTAATATTTGACAGTATTTACCTACAGCAAAGGCTTGGGAATATACCCTACTCACTGTTCTGCAACGGCAACATTAGTTAAAGGTTGCTTTATATTCATACTATTGAAAGCAACAGAAGTTGAAATATGGATAGATAGATAGATAGATAGATAGATAGATAGATAGATAGATAGATAGATACATACATACATACATACATACATACATACATACATACATTTAGAAATTTACCCACATATCATTGCTGTTCATTTTATGAATATAAACATATAATTGTTTTAAAAATGTGAGACTACTAAATTCATGTTTATGCAACAACTTTATCAGTTATTCTGGCTGAAGCATGAATTCTTTGTTATTTGGTCATTTGGGAAGGAAGGATGGAAGGAAGGAAGGAGAGAGGGAGGGAAGGAAGGAAGGAAGGAGCCTATATTAATTTGAGTATAAGGATTATCATTTCCTTACCCAATGACATCTGCCAAAGGATTACAGCTGTACATTGGAAAACATTTGGATTTGCAATTTAAAACTTGTCATCGCTGAAAATTTATCTCTTTAAAATGCAAGTTTATCTTGCAGGCAAGACAGTCTTTCTTCACCTTCTCCCCTGCATAAATCAAAAAGTACAACTGCCAAAATTCTGGCTTTAAAACAGTGTGTGCAAACGAATAAGGAGCATCAGATTCCTAATCCTCAGTACCGTTCGGCTTATTCCTAAACTGACTTAGCTTTTCTGAGTAGGCCCTTTCTAGGGGGCTCAGCTGGCATAAACATTAGGCCCACTCATTTTCCATTCATTAAGTCAGAAGAAATAAAGAAAATGCAAATTTGAAGGCCTGGTTTATATTACATCCTTGCATGCACATTCCTTTTTGGGTGGTTTGCTATATTTGTTCCACTAATTATCACTGAAGTGTGATGTACAATGCGGGTTACAGTAATATCAAATAACTAGTGAACCTATGGCAGATGTTATTGTTTAGGGAAGAGAGCAGGGAAATAATAGAATCCTTTCAAGTCTTTGAACGTTTGAAATCTAATACGTATTTGAATGTATCCATACAAGAACCATAATTTTTCTTTCTCTGCTTTTTATGGGTGACCAGATTGAGAAAAGGAGAGGATTGTCTACTCCTTTATAGTAGCCTTTAGGGGGACCAATTCCAATCATCTTTTACCGGTGGAGAAGGCTGAGGGTTAGGGGACTTATAGTCCAAAACCTTTGTAAGGCATCATGGTAAAAGTTTATTTCATGACCATATAGTATATTTACTCAAAAGTTCAGCCATTTAAGAGAGAGAGTTTCTCTTGCTTAATCAGCTTAATAGGATGCACATGCCAGAGGCTATGCCCCCTCTTTGTTACTTGCAAGTAAAGGGCAGAAAATATGGTAGCATCTCAATGATTACATGAAACCAAAGATAATTTTTTCCTTAAAAATGTCCCCCTCCCCACAAATCTTGCAATGCAGCTCCTAACTCAAAAGCGCATTTAAAAATGTATACATATACTGCACTGGGGAAATGCATTAAAAATCTGTGTTAGAATCTATGCAGATTTGGCCAAATTTCCAACTGTACAGAAATGGACTTTATTGGTTCCGGTTTGCAAGGCTTTGGCGGCGGCAGGAATCTGCGATCGTGCGCGGTTCCTGCTACACTCACTGCTGAAGTGCTTCCGATCCAGCTGGATCTGGAGGATATGGTTGCCCCGTAGAGGCAACCGAAGATAGAGGAGATCCGGATAGGGGTTTGGGAGTATTGCAAACCCCCTCCTCAGCCAGCTAAACTCCTTTTTCCCAAGGTGGTGGAGGGGCGGTCAGCAATGGCCACCACAAAGAAGCCTGCAGCCGGGTAAGATTGTGCAGGAGGAAGTTGGAGAAAATGGAAGTTTTTTGGCTGAACCGGGACAACAAGGAACTTTTAAATACCCTGGAATCTTAATTGTTTGAATGGTACATTGTTTCCTAAGAAGACTGGAAAGCGGAGGAAGAAAAGTGAAAGGGAAAGTTATTTTCTCTCACTCTCCCTCCCTATGGAAATAGCTGATGGAAATCGGAAAAACCTGCTTGGGCACAGAAGGTAACTAAACTTGAAATTTAAAGCCAAGAGGATAAAAGATTTCTGAACATTGGAATTAAAAACTAATATTTTTTTTGCTATAAGTGGGAGGGAAGAGGTAAAGAACCTACTTTAAGATTGTATTGAAGGAGACTGCTTGGAGTTTATAAGACCAGAAATAAAAGGCAATAAGGCTTCTAAAAAATTACTTTGGAACTGTGTAATTGAACTCTACCCCAGGAAGAGAAAATATAAAAAGAAGAAAGTGCTAAATGAAACAATTTATTTTGATTTGGATTGCTTTGTGACTTTGGGATTTTTGGGAACTATTTCTAAAAACTAAAGACTAAAAACATTTGGGTTGTTCTTAAGGAAAAAAAATGGCACTATCTGTTGAGGAATTGCAAATGGAATTTCAAAAGCTAAAAGAAGAGGAACAAGAAGGCAAGGGCTCTTCTGGATCTATTTTTCACTTTTTAGAAATGGTGATTTCTACCTACCAAGAAATACAACAACAAGAAGGCTGGGATGAAGGAGAAGAAGCCATCTTTAATGGACAGACAATCTTACTTGAGGAAGAAAAGAGAAAGGGGGGAAAGAAAATGGAGAATTCAGAACTTAAAAAAGCAACCAAGAAAGGGAAAAATAAGATGAAAAACTGATACAATGTCAGAAAGCAACAGAAAAGAGAAATACAACAGAGAGGGAAGATTAAGAGAGGGGAGTTTGAGAGATGGGGGGCAAAAAGGCTAGAATTGATAAGAAAGAAAGGGAAAAAGGAGAGAGAAGTCATAAAGGTTTAAAACAAGATGTTAAAAAACAGTTTTTTTTAGAGACAAAGGGTAAATTATAATTTAAAAAATGATTCTGCAAAAGTACATAAGATTGTATTGTAGATTTTAGTATTTGAAATTGAGTTAGAAAACTGAAATATTATATGAGTTAATAATGCATTAAAGGGAATGTATAAAAATGTTTAAGATTTAATAATAGAATTTAACTTTCTATGAAATATTGTTTTTACTATCTTATAAACTTAATTCTCTCTTTTTTTGTTTTATTATTCTAAAATGTTATATTTAGAATGTACTAAGCAGAATCAGTATGGAAAGTATGTATTATTTTAAGTGTTAAATTTAGGGGAAAGATAAAAAGTTGTCATACTTCAACCAGTGATTACAGGAGAAATATTGTATTAGAAAGAAAAGATAAATAGATAATTGAAAGAGAACGGACAAAAGTTACAAGTATAATTATCTAAATTGAGATGAAATAAATAAAATAGAATTAAGAGACTGAATGAAGAGAGAAAATATATATAGAGAGAAAATATATAGAAAATATAGAATGTTAAATAAGATATGAAATAGTATATTAAGTGAGCATGAAATTGATTTATGTCTGTACAAAAAGATGTAACCCGGGGTAAGTCGCTTTTCAAAAATAAGTTTTATGTATTTATGTTTTGTGTTTTGTTTGTCTATGTTTGAATTAATAAAACGTTAGAAGAATGTTGGAAGAGAATAACGAAATTGTATAAGATAGATGGATACAATGAATATATACAATTTAAGGCAAAAGAAATATAATTGAATAGAAGGAAAGGGAGAAATAAAGATAAGTTGGGAAAAGATATGAAGTTGAACAGATAAGATAAATATACACATTATGGAAATGTGATAATTTGGAATTATCCTGTCTTTAAATAAGATGTTTTATTTGTTTTTCAGAAAAGATGTCCTATGTTATTATATTCTACGTTTTGTTTGTTTGTGTATTGTTTTTAAAAATTAATAAAATTTGTTTTTTTTAAAAAAGAAATGGACTTTATTGGAACAAATGGACAAATGAGCTAAACTAAAGATACCTCCATAATTTTCACTTTTGAAATAAGTCATAAATCATTTGTAGAGGTTCCATGATTGTTTTTCACTTTGGGCAATCAAAATATGCCTATAACAAATGAATAACACTGACTTACCTTGACTACTACAGATCTTGCAGTAATAAAAGACCTTTCAACGCCAGGAAAGTATAAACCAGTGGCCCCAACCCATTGCACTATTGAATGATTCTGTAAAAGAAAGGGAAGCTGACAAAGTTCTTGTCTGGATCATTGAAGAAGTGTTGCAAAGCCTTCACTGTAGTCTTTGCCTTCTAAGACCCATAGGCCAAGTGGAGAGTAAGGCAAACATTTCTGCCAATGGGAAAATAGAGGCACAACATTAAAAAAAAAACTACAGTTACACAAATATCTCTTACTTTTAAATTAACCGGAGTGGAATCAGAATAAAACCACTTCAAGTTCCCTGGTACTGTTAATATGGTGGGAACCCAGAATTGTAGAGCTCCTTTCAAGATGAGATGAAAAGCTGAATAAATTAATATCATTTCAATTATACTGTTGCCTTAGCATTGCATACTATGTGTTCACTGGAGGGGTCATTGTTTAATAGTGTTTAAAGGTTCAATCTTTAAATTTGGAATTGTTTTTAAAAATGCAAAGTGACATGTATGCATATATAGTCATTATTTTTTGTCTGGAATGTGAAGGTCTGGGGAGGATCTATGGAATAAAGATAAAGATTTGCTCGGGGATTACTGTCTTTATTTATATATTGGAATGGTATTAGATTCTATAATAATTATGATGTATTTGTGGGTGAGTTATAGTGGAATTTGAAATTTGACCTGATATGTGTGTGCCTATGTGCGTGTGTAAGATTTGAGTATTTTTAAAAAATATAACAGTGTTACATCTTCTAAAGAAGTCATGGATTTTTTTTTTTGTCATTTAAGTCCAAGCAAAAAAGTGATATCTTCTAAAGGGGAAAATGTGAAGGAATCAGAAAACCACGGATAGATCAATCTGTCACTTATAATAGGAAAGATTACAGAGTAGATTATAAAAAACACATTTGAATGGGACCTAGAATGCATTATGATCATTCTCTGAAGTCAGCATAGATTTGTCAAGAACTAATCTTGATATGTCTCCTCTTTTTAAAAAATAAATAAATATCTTCTTTAGTAAATCAAGGGAATTCTGTGTGATATCAACTTTTCCAGAATTTAAACATAAATACTGGTTTGGTTGGTTGGTTGACACAAAATAAGTTTTCAGGTTAATATTAGCAAAGAATTAGAAAAACAAAAATCTCAAAAAAGACAAAGGGACCCTGGGAAAGATGACAGAATTTGAAATCAAACAAATGTAAAATTCTAAAAACTCAATAACAGAGAAACAACAATAAGAGCTATGGAGAAAAATTGCACTAAAGGAAAAAAAATTGGAGGAAATGGTATAAAATTTACTAAATATATAAGATTATATACACCTCACCAATGATTACTAAACAGCAGTAAATGTTGAAAATGCCATAAGCAAGAATGGTAGTATGTGGTGGTTGTGCAAAAGAAAAAAGAAGAAAAAAAGACTAAAAAGTATTGGAAAGAAATAGAACAAAACCTCCTGAACATTCTGAAAATAAAATGTGAAAATAACATCTCTTTATCCCAGAGATTACAAATGAAATGAACCTGATTTATCAGGTTAGATTCTAACAGCAGGAAGAATCAATCTAGCACAACATTGGAAAAGAAGAATCTTGTCAACAATACAAGATTGGAAAACCGTAATTGGAGAAAGTACAGCAATGGAAAAATTGACTGCATATATTCAAAATAGAAGTCTAACCCAATTAAGCAGGAATGGATCCTTTATATATATATATGACACAGCAAGGTAAGCTAAAAGAATATTTTGAAGGAAAAAGAAACTGTTTAAAAACAATTGAAATGATCCAAACAGAAATGAGCAATAACCACAGAAGTTTAGAACATAATATAAAAATATTTAAGTAGAGGATAGTGGGCAAGGGAAGGAAGAATCAAAAGAATGAAAGAAATGATGGCTACTTGAAAAAACATAATAAATAAACACATATTTTCAAAAAAAATTTTAAAAAAATCATTCTACCAAGTTGTCTGAATTTTTTCATTCTAACTTTATCTGAACATGAAGTTTATACAACAGCAATAATATTAGTTTTAAAAATGATAAATAACCAGATAAACGAGTTAGTTATGCATGTTATTCTATCTATTTATATCTATGTGTCCTATTCTTTTTCTGGCTTTTTTGTTTTTGTTTCTTCTGTTGCTTTTTCACTTAATTAAAATGAAAATCATAGAAATAGGTCTAATTGTTTTGAACATTTGATTTAACAAAATAAGTCTTTACATATGTACACATGGCAAATGAGTTTGATTTCATTTTTTAAATACAAGATTCAGAGAACTGGAGAAAATTCAAGGATAATAATAGCTGTAAAAGGTGGAATAGCCATTTTTGGGTAGTGCCAAACAACATACATTTTTTTCTCCAAAGATGTATGTTGTTTGGCGTTATCCAAAAATGGCTGTTTCTCCTTCAACAGTTCATATTATACATACATATAAATGTTCTTTTATAATTTTATTTGCTCTTTTTTCCATTAATCTTTTTCCAAGAGAGAAAAAGATTAATAGAAGAAAGGAGTAAAAATAATAATAAAAGAACATTTGTCGGAAGAAATTTAAGTATAGATACATTTAAGATATTTAAGTTAAATAAAACATTTACAGTTAAGCTATCCATTCATTTTCCAATAGAATGAATCGGAAATTGATGTATAAAAAGATGTTATGGAAGCTGTCAGGAACAGATTAAAAGGTGTTGGAAAGTGTCATGGAAGTATGTGGAATTTAGCTAATGGGAATGATAAAAAAACATGTTTTAAGCAATGACAATGCAGTTGTGAAAATGGGGAAGATATCAGGTTGAGATAACAATTGAGACCATATAGAAAAAAAATATTTCACAATAAATATAGTCAAAGAGAACAAGAAGCAATTAGGAAGCGAAAGGGAAAATGCAGGTCTACTTAGATTTTTCTTTTCTCTCATCCTCTGCCTTTTTCCATTTCTCATTATTGCTCATGTTCCTTCCTGTTCATTACAAACTAAGTAAAGTTTATTTAGCTAATATATCTATACAGTCACCACAATCCATAATGTTAAAAGTGGTATTAAAAATAGCAGAAACAGTTGAGGTCCCTAAAATATCTCATAACAATAAGAGATAGAACCGTGCATCAGCATTAGACATCAGCACCTGGCCTCAATGTACGGGAAGTCTTTACTGCCTCACAGCAGCATCAGGACTGACAACTCACATTGCTTACCATGAAAAGAAACAACATGATGCCTACACATAGTTATCTGTGGATATGTGTGTTTGTCTGTGTGTAATGAAGAGGTCATGTTTCATCGGTTGTCACAACCCTGTTAAGACTAAGAGTTTCCTCACCTTCATTCTGGTAAATTTCAGTTCCTGAAGCTTTCATCTTTGCTGTCAGTAGGCCAGGAACCCATGTTCCACAAAACTTTCCAATACTATCAACATCAATAAAGTGATTCATTGCAAAAATGCCAAGCTTGACAGTAATTTTCCTTGTAATAATCAGATGAGTGTCCTTAAAGTCTTGAATTCTTGTCACAGGTCACCCATTTCATTCTTGATCTGTACAACAGCTTTCCCGATTCATCATCTTCATAATTTTGGGATCCAATGAATCTCACAAGATACATGCCAATGCAGCCATCACCATAAACAATCTGGATTTGGCAGTGGATTTGATTGGAGGGATTCCTTCAGCAATCAAACATTCAGTTGTGGTGCATTGCTTAAAGCACACTGACAAGTACTCACCACAGGCTCCCATTTCATGAACAATAGCAAAACAATCCTTCCTCAGTCACTTCCCAGCAACTAAAGGGAGAGAACAGGTGCTAGGCTGCACATCAAAGTTTGTAGTACATTAATATTGCCATCTGTTGGCAACTTATAATATTAGAGGCATTACTTTTCATTCAATTCTTGTACAGATGATGTAAATATTAAAACTACTTCCCTCCTTTTCCTCTCCTGGTTCTGGCTTTGAGCTTAAGTTTAATCATATAAAATAGTAACACAGTATATGACAACATATTATTTTTGAAATGTTAACTTTTCAAATTAAAAGTGAAAGAAAAAATGTTCTTGTTTTTTGATAACAAATATTGAATTGATCTTCTTCTGAAAATAAACAAAATATCTAGTTAAAAGACTTTCCAGTTTAAAGATTTTAAGATTTCCATAATATTTAAATTTCAGGCAGCTACTACTAATCAGTTTTAATGAATCTTAAACACTGCCTTTTGTTGACTAGACAAATTATCCAGAGTTCCGATAATTTGTCTTCCTGTGACACCTTTTGCCCCTGCTATATTAATGAAGAACGTCTCTCAATTGTTAATTTTAATATAAAATTTGTCTTCCAACTCAAAGGAAGAAAGCTGCAATTAGACACAATGGAAGAAACTAATTCAGGATATAATCAGCTTAGAATCTCAACATGCTTCTGTAAAAAAAATGTTTTGGTGGGAGATTTAAATAGTTCTAGTGAATATAGATTATATTTTGTGAGATATAATAGCATTATTGATTGTGTTCATATTTCACCCCAGCTGAAACATCTGATCTGTGATTTCCCCCCCTCTGCTTCTTATGAACCTTCCAGATAGTAATCACTTCTCAGTGGTTATTAAAATGAACTATGAAGTTCATTTTAATGAGCTAAAAGTTATGGAAATGAGCTATTTTTTTTAAAAAAAAAAACTTGCTTCTTTCTCTCCCAGTTTTAGATGTTAATGATCTGTGTCACAAACGAATTAAGTGGGAAAATGCCCACAGAGAATCCAAATACTGTGCTGTATGATCTTATTGAAATATTTCTATGATGGAAATTCTTCTGGATCAGCAGAAATAATTTTAAAAAAAATCTTGTTATGACAATGGATAAAGATATCTAAAGGGAGACACCTTTGCAAATTTAAATAAATGGTATTCTGGCAAATCTTAGTTAATAAAATATTAAAATGTAATTACTAAAAAGAGAACAGAGACAAGAAACTCATAGAGAACTATTATCTCTACAGGTAACATTGAATTATTCTGGACTATTGTTGTAGGCAGTGTAAAAATAGGGGACATTTATCTGATGACTTGATTTTTCTAGCTTGTAAGACTCAGGTGTTCTTACAAAACTATGTTTGGATTCCTCAGAACGGCCTCCAGCAAAATTACAAATCTCATTAATAAATTCAAACCAGGGAGAAAAAAAAACAGATTGTATTCTGAATCCCTATAAATATTTTAAACCCTCCTTTGATAATTCCATTTCTCTAGACAAATTGCACCGAATGGTTCACTGAAGCAAGGAGTAAGGCAAAGTTGCACAATAACAGCCTGAGGGGTTGTAAGCCAACATGTCTGTGACCACGCCAGGGGTGAAATTCAACCACCTTGCACGATTTGAAGGGACGATTTGAATCAATTGGCCCTGCCCACGCCCACACACCTTCTTCGTTTTAGAGGCTGAGTCCCACCAAGCCATGCCCACAAAGCTGGTAGGGAAAATTTTTGAATTTCACACCTGGCACCATGCCAACTAAAGTGGTGAGAGACCTAACTGCAGCTATACTGCCAGAGATGCTCCCCTTATTCATACCCGGGTGCACAGAGACACTTTTTTTCCACACATATATTCTAGTCACGTGCACTATCTAAACACTGTGACAAAATGATCCTGCTAGAATAAGAAGCTGTTGATAAGAGGTAAGGAAGATGGGAGAGTGAGCTCAGTTTCACTGGCAACAATCAATTGTTGAAAAGAGGACCCACGTGAGGCAGAAAAGGGGGGAAATAAAGGGACATTCTAAACTGATCTTTCTCTTTCATACGGACATATCTGAAGACTTAAATGTTAGGAACTTTAGATTGTGCGTCTGTACTCATATTCCCTTAGAATGCTATAAACCCACACTCACATTTTTTTTCATGCTATGTCCTCCTGTTGCCTTTGTCTCATCTCATCCCCAGTCTATCACTGAAGCAACTTAAAATTGTATTTTGCCTTTTCAATTTTGAAGAAGTGCTTTCCTTCTAAGCAGTGTTTATTATTATGCTAAAAAACAAATAAAAGAAGAAGAAAGGTAAATAATCTTATAAACTACAAAACAATATTTGGTTTCTTTTTAGATCTCTTTTTGCCTTTGCTAACTTCTAAGGTAATGTTTGGCTGGGATACCATCAAGCTTGTTTCATTTACAATATTTGCAACCATCTAGCTTGTTTCAATACAATTTGGTCAGGGGTTGCCTGTGTAATAGCAAACTGGTGTATTTCCAAGCACCTGTCAGGTTTTATGTAGGTTCTGTGTAGATGGTGTGTTCTAGTCCTACCTTAGGCACAAAGCCACCTGGGTGATGTGGGGCCAGTCACTTTCTCTCAACCCTAGGAATCAGGCAAGGCAAAGCTTCTGAAAAATCTTGCCAGGAAAACTAGGAAGTTTTCAGGCAGTCACCAAGAATTAACACTGTCTGCAGTTCTCTCTCTCTCTGTCTCTCTCTCTCCTTCTCCCACTCCCTCCCTCCCCCACTCTCCCTCTTCCACTCTCTCTCCCTTCCTTTCTCTCTCTGTCTCTCTCCCACTCCCTTCCCCCCTCCATCTCTCTCTCTCTCTCTCTCTCTCTCACACACACACACACACACACACACACACACACACACACACACGCGCGCAGTGGTCTCATGAGAAAACATTAGTACCATGCTGTACAGCAGATAAACTTTGAAAGGTGCTGTATTCACCTTATTGTTGCTGCTGGTTCTGTCCACAAATGGTCAGTAACTGGTTATTCTGTTGCTGTAGATGTATGTTTTTACTGCTCACTTAGCCTGTTTGCCTATTTCATAGACTATTTCTGGAGTCTGTTTGCCACAATTATCTGCAGCGCTATTCAATGCAACTTATCACTTCTTACCTTCTGCCTTTCTCTCCTCTCTATTTGTCATTCTAGCTGGCCTGGGACAAAACTTCCCCTCTCCTCCACACCACAAACCTGTCCATCAAGCTATTACAGATCTAGCACATTTTGAAAGTGCGCTAAACCCATGTTCAAAAAGAGCCAGTTAACAGGCTACAAGGGTGGAGGAAAGGCCAAAGATAAAACGGGAGGAATCCTTCTCCTCCCGTGTCTATCAGCAAAACTGTGTTTGGACTTGGATCTAGCAGTTCAGAACTAGCCCAGTGACTGATGACAAACACAGCACACTTTGAGAGGCGACTAAACCCATCATGCGCCCATACTTGGCCAATCTTGTTGCGTTTTCCATTAATGAGAGCAATTGATGGTTGTTTATCCCTCCAGCAAATGTTGCTCAATGGAGGAGGAAAACAAATCCAGAGGAATCCACCAATTGCTTTCTTTAACTTGTCTACCATTAAAACTATAAAAACCGCACCATTCACCAGCCTCATTACTGAAACAAAATAGTGTTTGCATTCTGGACTAAACAAATGTAACGCTGGCAAACTTTCCTGCTGGCTCAAAGGCTGGTGGATTGCATTCTAATGGGCCTCTCTGGCAGTGACCTTAGTATTGTTAGTAGCAATAGGAAGCTATAACGGTTTCTTTTGCTGAGGGTTGATGCTGTGCAATAGTTTTTTCCCTTCCCTCCCCCCACAAAACGCTCTTATTTTAAACGTTTTTAAATCTTCTAGCAGGAAACCTATTTTATTTCCATTCCTGGCCTAGCATATATGGTTAAAGAGGTGGTCGTGAAAACACCCCAGTGAATATGCAGTGTAATTTCTAGGTTGAAGTGCCTTGCAAGACACATCCATCTCTCACTCCCTTTCTCCTTAATGCTATAATAAGGCTTTAAAACTCCACAGTAGAGCTAACAGTCATTACTGCCAACAAAGGAGGTTTCTTGAGGGGCCGATTGCAAAACAGGTGGGCAATTTTTGTTGATGAGGATTAGCCCCTTCCTCCCTAATAGCGTCCCTCCCTCCCCAAATCTCTGACTCTGCATAGCAATGATGCTTTTGACTTGAGTGACAATAGTAGAAGTTATTTCAAAGGATCTGGCAGATAGGGAAAGGTTCTCATCACAAAATAGCTAATGATTAGAGTTAAGAAGTTTTCTCTATTGACTCAGGATTGAGGGGAGGGGTATGTGAGGCAGAATTTAGAAGACAAGGCCAGACCCATGGAAAAAGAAGAAAGGTAGGATCATTATTACTGTTAGAAAATTGTGATTCTGTCTAAGGAGTTGTAGTCCTGAGACTTTTACTAACCTTGCAGGCATGAGATTATACCTGGACTAAGCACTCACTTCTGTTTTTAAAGGGAACTCAGCTAATTGTGATTTATTGAATCCTTTTATTCACCACAGGAAAAATATCAGATGGTGGTTGAAGGGGCTTCAAGTGCTTTATGAGCAGCTATGGAGTATTTTGTTTTCTAGCTAATAGTTTGGTCTGCAATTTTGTCATCTTCAATTGTCTTCATTCTTTCCCACTTCCTTTTTACTGGGCCTTTTCTTGTCTTTTTAAATGCCTTCAGTTTCTATCTGGGGATGATGCAACTCCTGATAGCCCATTGCAACTAAGTAGAAACGCAAATTATGTTTTAAAAAGCTCTGATATTAGATTTAGTTTTGTCTTTTCTATGTAACACATTGGAGGGTGTTTTTTTAAAAACAAAACAAAACAAAAAACCCCTCAGATGATTTGCTCCTGCCAGCTGTTTTGGTTCCAAACATATAATATGTGTGAATATAATTTGGGAAAGAAGTGTCATTGTTAAAAATGTAAAAATATAGAATTTGTCAAAACATGAAAAGCTCTTTTTGTTGGAACGAGGCTCCCCTTAAAACTCAAATGGCTCCAACCTTACTGGGATTTAAAATCCTTAAAGATTTGGCTCTTTGCTGAGGCCTTTGGAGAAGATGATTGATGTCTCTTTCTTCCTTTCTGTTCCCCTGTAATATCGATGGTCCTTTGTCTCATGCCTTTTTATGTTTTCTGTATTGTTCTTTGTTTTAAAAATGTTTTAACAATTGTACACTGTTTAGAGCATGGCTATCAAACTTTCTGCGTCTTGTTGCCATCACATGACATTTCGTGATGTTTTTCCCCTTCGCAGAGCTGGGGTGGATGTGATCAGTGTGTGACACATCTGGCCCATGGGCCACCAGTTTGACTAGAGTTACTATATATATTTAATAAATGAAATGAACCAGTCAACAACTGTTGATGAAAAACCAGTGCAGTTCTGGGCAACAACCCAAAGAAATACAACAAGGAAACAGCTAGGTTAAAAGGAGTGGATAAGAATAAAACAGAAGTTGAAATGAAAGAACTAGTAATAATGCAAAAATGGTAGAAAAGAGAGCAAGGAAGAACAAAAATTGGTCAACACTAGGTGGAAGATGAATCTGCATGGTTTTTGTTTGAAACATTTGAGTGCTGTGCCTCCACTCAATGCCAAGCAATTTAGCAGAACACTGCAAAAAGATGAAATTGAATATTGGTTAACATCTGGCAACATCTATCTAATAATGTGGGGGGGAAACCCAGCAAATGAGGCAGGTCACTACAGGTCAATTACATGCTTTTCAACAATTTTCAAATTGCTAACTGGTGTGCTAAAAACAATCACTCTTTCCACCTGAGCAGAAAGATAACTGCCAAATAGGAGAAAAACAAAAGATCAGCTCCAAATTGATAAGATGATTTCAGAAAATTACAATTTCTAGACCAACTGGAATGTTGGCTGGATTGATTACAAGAAGGCATTCAACTCCCCACCACATGATTGGATAATCAAGTACCTACAAATAGCAGGAGCCAGTTGAAACATCAGAAATGTTGTGCAGAGAAGATTGGCACAATGGAAGGCACAGTTGCTGCTCAATAGTGACATACTGGGAGGTATTAATGTCAAGAGATGAATCTTTCAAGGAATGTCCCAATCACTACTACTGCTTGTCATCACATGGATTCTTCTCTCAACAATACTGAATAATACAGGCCATGGCTATCAAATATCAAAAATATCTGCCAGGCTATCTCACCTCCTTTACATATATATTAGTCTGAAGCTGTATGGAAAAGCACCAGAAATAGAATTACTGGCCATATACACAGCCAAGTCATTGCGGTAGAGCTTGGACTGGACACCCTCAACATCAACAGAGGGAAAATAGTGAAAAAAGAAGGAATCAAAATCCACTAGGGAAATAACATCAGGAGTCTTGAATGAAGATAATCAGTACAAATACCTGGCCATCCTTCAAATTGACAATATCAAGCACACTGAAGTCAAGAAGAAGGTTAAAAGTGAACACATCATAAGAGTGAAGAATACCTTAAAGCCCAAACTCAGTGGAGGCAATACCATTAGGACAATTAACATCTGTACAATTCCAGTCATTAGATATATCACTGGAATAGAGGAATGGAATCAAACAGAACTAAAAGCCTTAGTTAGGAAGACAAAGAATGACAAAGAATAATGCATGTGGCAATGTTGATTGACAGACTCTACTTACCATAGTTGGGTGTGGAATGTTGCAATGATATTATATTACACATCTGAAGAAGAAAAAGGGACTTCAGAAGATTATCTGATTGACAGTGAAGAAGATGCACTGAAGCTACTACATCATAAAGCCTTACTGATTACTGAAGATATCAAACTGGCCTACAAGAAAGACCAAAAGAAGAAGAAAAAAGAGACATGACAAGCAAAGTATTACATGGTCAGTATATAAAAGAAAAATAGCAGGCAAAGCAGATAACAACAGGATCTGGCAATCGCTAAGAGCAGGAAAGTTGAAGAAAGAAAGGGACTAATTCTGTCTGTACAAGACCAAGTCCTGTTCAAACAGTCAGCAAATGCTGTTTTTGCAAAGAAGCTGAAAAAAACAGTGGGCCATGTAGTTAACTGCTGCAAGAAGATCACACAGGCTCATTACAAATAACAGCATGCCAAAGTAGCAACAATGGCGCATTGGAATATTAGTCTGCAAGAAAGAACTGGTGGGACCCCAAATTGGAAAATTAAGGAGCAAAAATCCTCTGGGGCTTTAGAATTCAAACAGACAAACCTCTGCATATAAAATCCCAGACATAACAATTGTTGAAAAGATAGGTTAAAAAAGTCTGGATTGTGGATGTGGCCGTTCCTGGAGACAGCAAAATAGAAGAAGAAGAACTGGACAAAATGTCACAAAGTACAAAGTCCTGCAAATCAAAGTAGAATAACTCTGGCAAAAAAGAAAGCAAAGGTAATACCACTAGTCAAAGGCGCCTTGGGTGCAATCTGAAATAATCTGGAGCAGCACTTGAGCACCATCAGCATTGACAAAGTCACCATCAGTCAATTGCAAAAGGCAGCTTTACATGGAGCAGCTTATATCCTGCGATGACACCTTTGACACCATCAAACACCATCTCTCTGCCTGAGGTCCTTGGGACCTGATAGATAAAAATGCCAAGTCCAATCTAAAAATCTGCCACAATAATTATTATTTTATATTATATCAATAATTATTGTAATAATTATATATGTGTGTGTGTGTGTGTGTGTGTGTGTGTGTGTGTGTGTGTGTCTGTACAGGTGTGTCAAACTCAAGGCCCACGGGTCACATCTGGCCCGCAAGGTGCTTAGATCTGGCCTGCGGGGCCACCCTGGATACAGTGAAGGACCAGCCCACTGCCAGTGAAAACAGAACTTAGGAGGCCTGTGTGCGGCCCTCGCAAGCTCCATTTTCGCTGGAGAGGGTTGCAGGAGGCCATCACAGCCGGAAATGAGTGATGTCGAGCTGGCCATGCTGACCTTGCCCCCCCCAAGGTCAAAGACAATCCTTATGCAGCCCTCAATGAAATCAAGTTTGATACCCCTGTATTCCAGCAATGAGGGAGATTTTACATAAAAGTGGGAAAAAAAACTTACTTTCCTGGTGTTAAAGAATGGATGTTGGTTATTTAATTTTAAAAAGCTTTTACATTCCAAAACTAAGATGAGGTAACCCATCTACAGCACATAATAAGGCAATGCAATATGTTTCAATATTTTGTTTTGTGTGTGTGTGTGTGTGTGTATGTATGTATGTATGTACGTATGCATGTATGAATAGAAGAGATGACTCCACCAGACTGTCAATTATCTGGAAGCTTGCACTCACCAATAAAGACCAATAAACACAGACAAAGACTCCCAACTAATCAGGATGAAGAAAAAAACCATTCTGGCATAGCAGTAGGCTAGCCCAAAATTTAAAACAGAAACGGCTGTGAAAGTCTGACTCACAGACGAACACTATACAGAAGCCTGAGGATGGCAGATGAGATTCTGCTGAAACATTGCTACAACTTTAAAAGCACAACTATAATGACGTGGGAAAATACCCGAACAAAGCTGAACACCATACAAATAAATACCCACAAAAACTTAAGAAAATATATATAGATACACACACACACACACACACACACACACACACACACACACGTATGTATGTATGTATGTATGTATGTATGATTTCTGAGGTTCTCGTGGGTATTTGTATGTGGATCTTTGGTTATTCGGGTTTTCTCCCACATAAGATTGGAAGTATCTAGGCGACGTTTTGAAGTCTCATTCATCATCTTCAGGCTTGTGTCTACGGCTCTGTACTTCTCAGAGTAATGTGAGCTTGCAGCTGCTTCTTCCTTTTAACTGCTAGTGTGGCTGTGACTTGATTGGGTGGAGGCTTGGCTGTGTTCTGATTGGGTGGGGGAGTGTTCTCATTGTTTGGGGGTTTGGCTGTGTTCTGATTGGTTGGGGGGTTGGCCATGTTCTGATTGGCTGGAGGTGTGTTCTGTTCAAGTGGGGGCTTGGCTGTGCTCAGGTTAGTCTTAGTTGCTGGGGGATTTGAGCGGGTGAGCTGTGATCCTGTTGTTTGGCTTTGCATTTGTAGTCGTGCCGCATCTTCATGGTGGGTGTCAGTTCGCTTCATGCATGGCTTGGAGGGGTTTGAAGCGGGTAGTGATGCAGCTGCAGTGCGGCTTCTGGTCCATGGTCGTGTCTCATCTTCTGTGTGGGTGTGAGTCTGCTTTCTACATGGAAGTGTGGTGGTAGCATCTTGTGTGGCCCTCGTGGGTGTGGGTCTGGTGTCATTCTTCATGTTAGGTACTCATCTGTTCATGAGGGCGGGTTTCCAAATGGCTGGCAGGCGGGAAGTATCATCTCGTTTATTCATGCTGTGTGGGCGTTTTTCTATCTCTATGGCTTCTCTGATTATTCTGTTGTTGAAGTATCCGGTTTTGGCGATAGTTCTGGTATTTTTAAAGTCAATCTCATGTCCTGTGGCTTTGAGGTGTTGGACCAGGGAAGAGGTTGGTTCTTCTTTTTTGATTGAGTTCTTGTGTTCTTCAATGCGTACACTTATTCTTCTGTTAGCTTGTCCAATGTATGTGGTGGGGAAGGCGGTGCAAGGGATTTCGTATACTCCTTGGTTTTCTAACTCAATTTTGTCTTTAGGGTTTCTTAGGATGGTGGATATTTTTCTGTTTGTGCAGAATGCTGTTTTAATGTTGTGTTTTTGGAGGATCTTGCTGATTTTGTCTGTAGTACCTTTTATATATGGGAGGAGGACTTTGACGTTCTCTTGTTCTCTGTCTTGGATTTTGGTTGGGGTTTCTTTTTGGATTAGGTGGGTAATCTTCTTTCTTTGGAATCCATTGGCTGTTAGTACGTTAGTGAGAGTGTGTAGTTCAGTTTTTAGGTATTGTTCATTGGCTAAGCATTTTGTTCTGGAGATGAGTGTCTCGGCTACGGAATTGATCTGTGCTGGGTGGTGGTGTGAGAGTGTGTGTAGATAGCGATTTGTACGTGTTTTCTTCTGGTACATGGTGCGTCCTAGGGAGCCATTGGATTTTTTGTATACTACGACATCTAGGAAGGGAAGTTGATTGTTAGCTTCTGTTTTTATGGTGAATTGTATTTTGGGGTGTAGGCTGTTGAGGTGTGTGAGGAAGTTGTTCAGTTTTTCTTTCCCGTGTAGCCAGATTATGAAGGTGTCATCTATGTATCTGAGCCAGAGTTTGGTTTTGTGATCATATTTTACTTGAGCTTGTGTTTCGAAGTTTTGGTGATAGTTCTGGTATCTCCCACCTACCAGCCATTTGGAAACCTGCCCTCATTAACAAACAAGTACCTAACATGAAGAATGACACCAGACCCACACCCACGAGGGCCACACAAGATGCTACCACCACACTTCCACGTAGAAAGCAGATTCACAACCACACAGATGAGGAGACACGACCACAGACCAGAAGTCGTACCGCAGCTGCATCACTACCCGCTTCAAAGCCCTCCGATCCATACATGAAGCGAACTGATGCCCAACATGAAGACACAAGCCTGAAGATGATGAATGAGACTTCATCAAAACGTTGCCTAGATACTTCCAATTTTAGGCAGGAGAAAAGCCAAATAACCAAAGATCCACATACAAATACCCGCGAAAACCTCAGAAATATATCTATATCTATCACTATCTCTATCACTATCTCTATCTCTATCTCTATATCTATCTATCTATCTATCTATCTATCTATCTATCTATCTATGTATATGTATATGTATATGTATATGTATATATATTCATAGATTTTCACGGGTACAGGTATGTAGGTCTAGGTGTGTTCAAGTCTTTTCCCGTGCAAGATTAAGGGTATCTTGGCGATATTTCGGTGAGGCCCACTCGCCATCCTCAGGCTGGTGATTTTGCTCGTGCCAGTGCACTGCTTGCACTGGCACGAAGCCAAAGCACCAGCCTGAGGATGGCGAGTGGGACCTCTCAAACATCGCCAAGATACTCTTAATCTTACATGGGAAAAGACTTGAACACACTAGACCTATATATATATATATATATATATATATATATATATATATATATATATATATATATATATATATATATATATATATATATATTTGTTTTCTGATGGTATTTATATGTAGATCTTTGGTTGTTCGGGTTTTCTCCCGCGTAAGATTCGAAGTATCTAGGCAACGTTTCGATGAAGTCTCATTCATCATCTTCAGGCTTCTGTCTCCGGCTCTGTGCTTCTCAGAGTAATGTGAGATTGCAGCTGCTTCCTCCTTTTAACTGCCAGTGGGGGTGGGACTTGATTGGGTGGGGGCTTGGCTGTGTTCTGATTGGGTGGGGGTGTGTTCTCATTGGTAGGGGGTTTGGCTGTGTTCTGATTGGTTGGGGGGGTTAGCCGTGTTCTGATTGGTTGGAGGCGTGTTCTGTTCAGGTGGGGGCTTGGTTGTGCTCAGGTTAGTCTTAGTTGCTGGGGGATTTGAGCTGGTGAGTTGTGATCTTGCTGTTTGGCTTCGAGTTCGTGGTCCTTCTGCATCTTCATAGTGGGTGTCGGTTTGCTTCATGTATGGCTCGGAGGGGTTTGAAGTGGGTAGTGATGCAGCTGCCGTGCAGCTTCTGGTCCATGGTCGTGTCTCATCTTCTGAGTGGGTGGGAGTCTGTTTTCTACATGGAAGTGTGGTGGTGGCATCTTGTGTGGCTCTCATGGGTGTGGGTCTGGTGTCCTTCTTCATGTTAGGTACTCGTCTGTTCATGAGGGCGGGTTTCCAAATGGCTGGAAGGCGGGAGGTGTCATCTCGTTTGTTCATGCTGTGTGGGCGTTTTTCTATCTCTATGGCTTCTCTGATTATTCTGCTGTTGAAGTGTTCGGTTTTGGCGATAGTTCTGGTATTTTTAAAATCAATTTCATGTCCTGTGGCTTTGAGGTGTTGGACCAGGGAAGAGGTCGTTTCTTCTTTTTTGATTGAGTTCTTATGTTCTTCAATGCGTGCACTTATTCTTCTGTTAGTTTGTCCAATGTATGTGGTAGGGCAGGCAGTGCAGGGGATTTCATATACTCCTTGGTTTTCTAATTCGATTTTGTCTTTGGGGTTTCTTAGGATGGTGGATATTTTTCTGTTTGTGCAGAATGCTGTTTTGATGTTGTGTTTTTGGAGGATCTTGCTAATTTTGTCTGTAGTGCCTTTTATATATGGGAGGAGGGCTTTGCCATTTTCTTGTTCTCTGTCTTGGATTTTGGTTGGGTTTTCTTTTGGGATTAGGTGGGTAATCTTCTTTCTTTGGAATCCATTGGCTGCAAGTACGTTGGTGAGAGTGTGTAGTTCGGTTTTTTGGTGTTGTTCATCAGCTAAGCATTTTGTTCTGGAGATGAGTGTCTTGGCTACGGAATTGATCTGTGCTGGGTGGTGGTGTGAGAGTGCATGTAGATAGTGGTTAGTATGTGTTTTCTTCTGGTAGATGGTGTGTCCTAGGGAGCCATTGGATCTTTTGTATACCAAGACATCTAGGAAGGGAAGTTGGTTGTTGGCTTCTGTTTCCATGGTGAATTGTATTTTGGGGTGTAGGCTGTTGAGGTGTGTGAGGAAGTTGTTCAGTTTTTCTTTCCCATGTGGCCAGATTATGAAGGTGTCATCTACGTATCTGAGCCAGAGTTTGGGTTTGTGGTCGTATTTTTCTAGAGCTTGTGTTTCAAAGTGTTCCATGTAGAGGTTTGCGATGACAGGTGAGAGGGGTGATCCCATGGGTGCTCCTTCTATTTGTTTGTATTTTTGTCCATTGTAGGTGAAGTATGTATTGGATAGGCAGTGGTTGGTTAGATCTAGGATGTGCTTTGGGGGGTTGTATTTGTTTTGGATGGCTGTCAAGGCTTCTTTTATTGGCACTTGGGTGAAGAGGGATATGACATCGAAGCTTACTAGTAGGTCGCTAGGTTGTAAGTTTTATTTCTTTATGATCTCGATGAATTGGAATGAGTTTCTTACATGTGAGTTGATGGATTCTGCATAAGGTTGTAGTTGTTTGGCGAGAAATTTGGCTAGGTTTTGTAGAGGTGAGCCTATGGAGCTGACTATTGGTCTGAGTGGGGTTCCTTCTTTGTGTATTTTGGGGAGACCATAAAGCTTGGGGCATCTGGATGATTTTTCTCTGGGTATGATTCGTTGCTGGATTTCTTCACTGATGGGGGGGCTTTTATTTTGGATTTGGTAGTTTTTTCTAGGTAGGTGGTGGGGTCTGTCTTTAGGGGTTTGTATGAGGGGTCTTGGAGTAGGTTGGTTAACTTGGTTTGGTAGTCAGATGTGTTCATAACCACTGTCGCATTGCCCTTGTCTGCTGGTAGAATTATTATGCTGGTGTCTTCTTTCAGGTTAAGTAGTGCAGTTCGTTCTTCTTTGGATAAGTTGCTTTTGGGTGGTTTGCTAGTGCAGAGGATGTTGGTGATTTCAAGTCTGATTTTGTTAGCATCATCAGGGTTGGTTTTGGTCAGGCTGGTTTCAACTCCGCATATGATGGTTTCTGTGGGGATGTGTTTGGGAGCGACAGCAAAGTTGAATCCTTTTGAAAGGACCTTGGTTTCAGCTTCAGTGAGGATCTTGTCTGAGATGTTGTGCACTGTTTGTTTCATGTGTGGCTGTGGGGGGGGAGGAGTTGGTTTCTGGCGTTGTTGTAGTTTCCTGAGTTTGTTGATGTGTCTGTCTGTCTTGAGGGTGGTCTGTGTTTCGGCTCTCCAGACAGCGAGTTGTTTGGATTTGTCCCAAAGTAGAGGGTGAATCTTGTTGCTGAGTCTGAGGTGGAGTGTGAGGAGATCTTTGTTGATTTGGTCTAGGAGAAACCTTTTTGTGTGAAGTTCATTTCTAATTAGGGCCAGTTCTGTTCTTTTTAGGATGCGTTTGGTGGCTGCTGTGTTGGTGTGGAATTTCAATTGGAAGCTTGTGGGAATTAAATTTTGATCTCGGCAGTTGCATAAGAATGCAAGGTCACATAAAATGGAGGCTCTTTGGACTTCAAGTTTTTCATAAGTCCTGGTCAGATGGTGGGTTTCCTCCCCGTAGAGGTGCAGTATTTGTTTTCTGAGGTTCTCTGGTATTTGTATGTGGATCTTTGGTTGTTGGGTTTCTCGCGTAAGATTCGAAGTATCTAGGCAGCGTTTGATGAAGTCTCATTCATCATCTTCACTCTGAGAAGCACAGAGCCGGAGACAGAAGCCTGAAGATGATGAATGAGACTTCATCGAAACGTTGCCTAGATACTTGAATCTTACGCGGAGAAAACCCGAACAACCAAAGATCCACATACAAATACCGCGAGAACCTCAGAAAACACACACACACACACACACACACACACACACACACACACATATATATATATATATATATATATACACACACACACACACACACACACACACACACACACACACACACACACACATATATATATGGTTTAAATTAGAACTGCATGCTGCCATGGGTTTACAAAAAATAAAGGGAGGAAAGATAGGTAGGTAGATAAACAGATCGATGTCGGTTGCCATAAGGGCAGAAGAAGCATAAAGGTAAAAAACTATTCTGATGTAGGACCAGATGGGGTTCTACCCTTTAATTTCCCTTATAATGGCAAATAATTTCCCTGTGAATGGGACTGTTACAAAAGAAACAGAATATTTTTAAAAATGCCTATTGCAACTGAAATGCAATTCTCTGAATCTGTTGTATGACATGAACTCAGCTTGTGCTGAATAAATCACATGCATTGATTAGAGATTCATATTCATTTGATTAAAAAAGTATAATTGGGTAAATGTAAATTCTCCTCCCCCGCCCCAAGATAGTTAAAGACGTTTCTGTAAAACACAATGGGATTTGATGTGCCCTGCCAACTTAGGCCACAATATAAGCAAAACAAGCAGACTCTAGAATATTGTTAAATAAAGACCTGGATGTATTTATCCAAAAGGCTACTGAAAGGAGAGAGATAAAGTCTGCCTGCCTATGTCTGTCTGTCTGTCTGTCTCTCTGTCTATCTATCTATCTATCTATCTATCTATCTATCTATCTATCTATCAGCTATCAGCTATCTATCACATTGCAACCATGGAAATTCAACATCCACGCATATGTTGAAATATCTTTTCAGGTAGCTCTGTTGGGTATCAAATTAACTTTATTTTGAGTGACAGTCTGCTATTTTCTCCTCCAAAATTTTTCAGTCTAACTCTATTTCATGGTATGTCGACTCCCTCTCTGATTGCTCCAATATTCAGGTGCAGAGAAGTAAATGTTTCATGAAAGTGGTATCCCTGTCAGTCGTGTGCATCTCATCTCAGCCCCCTGAGCTGTCAGCGAACAGATTGTCGAATTACCATTAGAATACAGGAGCCCGTCGCTGCAGGCAGTAAACGGAGAGCCAGTGAGCATATGTCGCCAGCACGATATTGTAGCTTACGTATGAATTTGTAAAGTGGAAGTAAGCCAGCAGTACTGCAGCAATTGCTAACTGTTCTGTCTACCCGTGTATCCACATTACACCATATGTTTGCAAAATTTGTAGTTAAAGGGGTTTGGAGGCTTGTTTTGTTTTTGTTTTTAATCCCACTCTGTTTCATAGTCCTGAAATGTGACCTTTCTACCAGGCTTGAAATAACAATGCTGCAGAGCCTCCAATCCTCAATGGCGTCCTTTTAGGAGTGGCTTTGAGTGTTTATTTTTTAACTTCACAAAGCTGTGGTCAAAGCCTCCTTCCCAAAGACAAAGGCACGATCCATCTGTCTCAGGCATCCACAGAAAATGTTTCAAGGTATCAAGAGGGTTGAAACCGAATTCCCTCTTCCACTTTATATGCCATTTAAGCTTTTCCACAATACAAACCGCTTGGGCAGTTGCGGCTCCCACGGATTGTGTGTGTGTCCCTCGTCACTTGCTACCAACCTCGCAGAGATCCCAGGTGTGGCAGCATTATTTAATTTATTGCTTTTAATTAAACAGAACATCTTGTGATAAAAGGAAGGTTTCATCCTCAACTCCAATCCTTAAGTCATAAATATGCAGATCACACATTTACACACACACACACACACACACACACACACACACTCCCCCTTTTCCTGGCCTTCTGCTGTTGCAAATCCTGAGTTTTTAATAAATGGTGGAAGTGAAGAGGAAGGAGTTGTCACGAGACCAATGGAAACGGAATCACATTAACATAAGTAGGATTTATGACAGCTCAAATGGAAGCCCTGAGAAGGGAGGAGCTACTGGCCTGTAGGATGGAGTGTAGTCATGTACTGTCAGACAGAAATCAAGTTTTCCTATAAGACAGGTTTTATATATACATATACACATATACTGAAATATATACATATACATACACATATACACATATACTATGCATTTATACATACACAAACAAAATACACACACACACACACACACACACACACAAATTTTATGAAAAGTTTTAAGAGAACATAAAAGTGAACTCGAACTAGGAAAAGGTAAAGGTCGTTTCTGGCTCTAGGGGGCGGTGCTCATCTTCATTACAAAGCCGAAGAACAAGCGATGTCTGAAGATGTCTCTGTGGTCATGTGGCCGGCATGACTAAACACCAAAGGCACAGGGAACACTGTTACCTTCCCACCAAAGTGTTTCCTATTTTTCTACTTGCATTTTTACATACTTTCGAACTGCTAAGTTGGCAGAAGCTGGGACAAGTAATGGGAGCTCACTCTGTTACCGTGGTGCTAGGGATTTGAACCACCAAACTGCCAACCTTTCTGATCGACAAGCTCACCATCTTATCCACTGAGCCACCACGTCGCTTGAACACAAACTAACCCAAAAGTGTAGAAAGAAAAATAATAATAAAAGAAATAGAAAGAAGCTTCCGATACCCTTTGCAGCAAATATAATTATGTCTACAAAATTATCTCTTCTTTTATGTTTAGGAAAAAAACTCACTTTTTTCATCCTATCCTTTTTTGCCCCCTAATCATCAAAATCACAAATCATGTGCACTTTTTTTTCTTGTTTCATACAAAAAAAATCTGTAAGGAGTTTCCAGTCAGCCATAACTATCTGTGTATTTGGATGAGGAGGAGGAGGAGGAGGAGGAGGAACAATCTTGGTGCTCTTTTCGATGAATTGTGAGGCTGAACTGTAGGGCTCATTTGTCCTTTTGTCCTTGTTTCGGACAGCTGCAGTTCATTCTAAGATTTCATATAAAACCAGAGAGTTGTTTCTTGGTCCCTGAGAGAAATCCTTCCAGGCTTAGGGTTGAATCACAGCAAGATTTAGTATTATCTCAAATTAGGGCTGTTCTTTCTGGTTCAGCTAATTCCCTGATAAGTCCACTCTATGCCTTTTAAACATTAATTTGCAATTATTAAAATCCCCTCTAAAATGTTTTAAAATATGCAGTTACAAGTGTATGCATCCATTATTCATTTCTAAAAATAATATAAGCCTGAATGTCTAATGTTGGTTTGCTGGCGATGGAGGCTTTTAAGCATGCAAAAATTAAGGCCTCCCAATATCCTAAGAAAGAGCAATAGCCCTGATCGCTTGCCCTCCATGTTAACCAACATGGCCAATTGCAGAGGATTTCTAAGAAAATGAATTCCCTTACAGATGTAGAAGGAAGAAAGTCTTCTCTATTTCTTTCTGGTTCAGTCTATCCCAGTGTTAGCGAAACTTTTCAGCACCGAGTGCCAAAACAGGAGTGCACACGTGCGTGGAGGACCACTGCAAACCAGAAGAGCAGCTCCCTGGTGCTCATGTGTGCTTCAGCCACCTGGTCTTCTGGTTTCTGGCACACATATGTGCATGAAGGCCAGCTAGCTGGAGCGCATGTGCATGTCAGAAACCGGAAGCTCAGCTTCCTGGCATGCTGATGTGCGCCAGGGAGCTGCTCTTCTGGTTTCCAGTGCTCCTGCACATGTGAAGACCAGCTGGCATATGTACACACCAGAAACCAGAAGAGCAATGGGCAACAGCTGTCCTGCCCAGAGAGATGGCTCTGAGTGCCACTTCTGGCATGCGGGCCATAGTTCACCATCATGAGTTACCCCTTTTCTCATCATTACAAAATACTGTATCAGAAGCACCTCCCCGTTGTTTATCAATGGAATATCTCATTATTAAACATCCACTCATCTACCTAGGAGATTCAGATTTTGTATTTTTTTTTAATTCAGAAAGCAAAAGATGTTAGGGTCATTCAGGATTTCAAATCTTCTCTTTTGCATCTAAATTCTTCATTCCACCCCTGCGCGCAGCAGCCCTTGATAAATGGGTTTGCCAAATGCATGGTTCAGTGGGAATGACAAAAATCAGCATTTTGCCTCCAGCAAAATGTTCATTTTCAATCTTGGCCACAAACTGAGCTGCTGATGACCTTTCTTCCTTCCTGAAGAACTCATCTGTACCTTAACATTTGCAAAGGACCTTGTCCATGAACTGCTGAAGCTGGGAATTTCATTATGGCTTTATTTCCAAATGCAAATCACTACATTTTGTGTTTGGAAGTCTATATTTGTTTATTGTTATTTTTTTTCCCTTGTTTACCCACTCCTTATAAATGCAATGCACTGCAATTGCTGTTTTTTAAACAAACACCTTGCTATCTGATCTTAGACACTTTTCTGCTGGAAATTCCCTTTCAAGGGCCTGCTTTTTCCAAATTCCCTTCTTCAATACATTCCCCATTGTACAACTTCCTTTGATCCTTTGAGTGAATCAAATCATAGCAACGTCCCATTGCATTTCATTGTGATGAACCATTTTGTCATAACAGACAAAATTCATTTTGCCTGCTGGTTTTAGGCCCTTAATCTGACTTGTCAACTGTAATTCCAAGTCAACCCTTCTTTTCTCCTTTCCTGGTCAAAATGGACCTTCAGAAAATAGAGAGGCAGAACATGAAGAGGATAATGTAGCCTCAATTGTCAGGGCATGCACAAAATGTTTGTAAAGATTTTGGCTGAATCAAAGCTTGATGCCAATTTCTAGGCCCAGTAATACATCCATCATGGAAATCAAGCAAGCTATCAGTGGAGAAAGAACCTACTCTTTTCCTTCTCCAGCACTGCTCTATAATTTTGTGCTAGGCTTTTCTTATGGGATTCACATTTTTTTAACACTGGTTCTGTGGGTGTGGCTTGGTGGGCGTGGCAGGGGAAAGATACTGTAAAATCTCCAGTCAGAGGTGGTATTTGCCGGTTCTCCAAACTTGCCAAAATTTCTGCTACCAGAACTGGTCAGAACCTTCTGAATACCACCTCTCAAACAGAAGAATGGAAAAGGCAGTTTCCATGTTCCCGTTGCTCAGCTATTTATTTCTCTATCCATCGAACAGTGAGGAGGCAGTAAAACTTTGCATGGAAACTGACTCCAGCTCTTCCCAAGGAGGAATCATTTTCCAAAGCACATGTCAGAATTTGAAATGATCACACTGAACTTTCTTTTTCAAGAAAGTTCATCAAGTATAACCTTAGGATCAAAAATTATTTCATTAGCCCTGTTGTTTGAGCTGCAAATTTATTCAACGTATATGGACCATTAAGTCATTGCCTTCTCCTAGCTTGGTCTGGTTAGTGGCAATTGAATTAACTTTCCATCTTCTACCTGCAAGGAATATTTACTGGCTCAGCTAAAGTACTTGTTTCTTTTAAAACCTCATAAACATGATGTATAAAAACTATTAAGCAAAGGGGGAAAATCATTAACTCCTCACCTCAGTTCTGTGGGTCAGTCATGCCATTAAACACATCTTTGAAACACACATTGTGGGTTCTCACAGGTATGTCACCTTTTGGATTTAATGTTTTAGAAGTGGAAGCAGCTATTCCTACAATTGTAAAATGGAAATAACTGTCCCCTTTGCCATCTCAAGCAAAGTGAAATCATTTATTTTAATAATTTAGCAACAAAATTGACTGGCTCTTCTACCTACCCCCATACTTTTTACTAAAAGAAAATATGTTAGGATGTCTGAAATATATTTCTGCAGTCAGCTTTGACTCTAACTATTTCTGACAAATTTACCTATAGATGAAATGGACTGTTGTTCATGGAAGCTGCAATAACATGCTATCTATCTATCTATCTATCTATCTATCTATCTATCTATCTATCTATCTGCAATAGCAATAGCACTTAGACTTATATACCACTTCACAGTGCTTCACAGTCCTCTCTAAGCGCTTTACAGAGTCAGCATATGGCCCCCAATAATCTGGGTCCTCATTTTACCCATCTCGGAAGGATGGAAGGCTGAGTCAACCTTCAGCCTGGTGGGATTTGAACTGCCAAATTGCAGGCAGATGACAGTCAGCAGAAGTAGCCTGCAGTACTGTACTCTAACCATTGTGCCACTGCAGCTCCTATCTATCTATCTATCTATCTATCTATCTATCTATCTATCTATCTATCTATCTATCTATCCATCCATTCATCCATCCATCTATCATCTATTTTTATCCCTCTTTAATTTTGTCAGTTCAAAGTAGAAACACATACCTAATGCTCCTGCCTCCTCTTTACCCCAAAACAACAACCCTGTGAAGTATGTGACATTGATAGAAAGTGATTGGCCCAGGTGGTTTACCTGCTGAAGGGAAGACTAGAACTCACAGACTCCCAGTTTCTAACCTAAGCACCCTAGTTATTACATCAAACTTCAATGAGTTCTTAAGGCAATAAGATCTTGATTATTGACCAGCAATGCTTCTGCCTATGTTAAACTGAGGAACTGTAAAAATCAAATCTCTCAAGCATACAAACCATATCAAAATGAATCTGGTGAGTTGTTTTTTTAATCTACTGGCATGCTGTAGTTTATTCATGGTGGTGATGATAAGAGTTTTTAGGCCTGCAGAGATGCAGATGACTGCTAGATGGAAGCAGAGTTAGATTTTTTCCACATCCCTTTACTGATGGCTGTCCAGAAACTTGCAATCTAGAAAAGGTTTGCCTAGGAGATAGAGGGGATTTTTTTCCCCCTCAGAAATTTAACAATAAATATAAATCATCAACAAAAAATAGTGTTCACAATAACCTTTAGCTTTTATGCAGCAAAGTAGTTTCTATTCCATAACTTATCGCAGATGGCAAATACTTCCAAGAAAATATTAAACACTGGTTATACACACAAAAAATGCACATCCTCACGCACACATCAACATCATTATCACCTCCACCACCACCCCAAAGCTATCTTTTAAAAACCTATCAGAAATGATTCTGTAGAGAACATTTGACTTCTATTCCATATGGATTCTGGAAGGCTCGATGTAGGTTATGGATGATTCCAAAGGAAAGATCAAAAATAGCTGATCTTGAACCACACTGATAATAAACAACACCAGTGTGACAGGGAAGGAACAAAAATCATTGGCCACATTATCCATGTGAATTTATTGAAGCCTGGTATTCTACCAAAGGAGCAATTAACAAACAAATTCATCTAGATCCAGCATATGAATATGTAAGAAACCAGACCATTCGAACGACCAATCAACAAGAGAACCAATCAGCTGCTCAGAATTTAAATATAGCTCCAAATGAACAACCAATCATACAACCAACTGAGCAAACTGGCACACAAGACATTTATAAACTAAGGAGAACGGGACAAGACAATCCTGCTGATGATGTTATCCGGTCTGGTAACGAAACATTCAGAAACTAAATTGAAATTGGCTTGGAGAGCAAACCACTGTCAAAAAGTAAAAGTAAATTATTTGGTTAAAAGGCTAAAGACTTTTGAAACCGTACTTGTGACAATGTTCTGTCACAACATTTTTATAGGTATGGCTGTCAGCAAATTCCTACAGATACTAGGATTACGGTGTCAGAAAATGAAGTGCTTTCTTCCTTCATCATGTTTGCTCATGTTATGCATAATGGCTTTGAAGACACTGAAAACGAATCCTTGGGTGGATGCCACCTATTCAGATGAAAAAAAAGTAACTACTTTAAAAAACACAAATCAATTTTCTCAGATTGAAAAACTGACTGCAGTCTAAGTGAAAGAGACAAGTTCAAAGTGAAAAAGTGAAATTGTATTAGACAAAGTTCAGTTGGCTTGGGAAAAAAAAGCACTTTTCTGCTTAGACGCAGGTTGTTGAATTTATTATGTCTCTTGACGTGACAGGCTTCCCAAATTTAGGGTTTCTGAGTACTTCTTGCACTCCAGGGAGATCTTACTCCAGATTTCTCTACAGTATCTTTCCTATCACTATTAAAACCATTTCATTTTCTTCTTGGATAATGTCTTGGATAATGGAGTGTTTCTAAGATCACAGACAATTATTTCCTTTACACAATTTCCCCTAATGTTACTATTGCTACTGGGCTGAAACCTTTTCCAACGTCCTTATGGCTTTCCACCTTTATCAAACTGTTCCCATTTTACATGGTGAAACAAATGGAACTTTCATCTACATACAGGTAGTCCTTGACCTACAGCCAAAATTGGGATCAGGGTTTCCATGTCTAAGCAAGATGGTTGTTAAATGAGTTGTGCCCAATTTTATGATAGGGTTGGTTGTTTTTGCCATAGTTGTTAAGTGAATCATTGCCTGTAGATAAATCAGTCAATCATTAAGTGAATCTGGCTTCCTGCATTGATTTTGTGGATCAGAAGCTGGCTGTGATGGCCTCAAAAGACAATCACATAACTCCAGAATGCTACAACCATCGTAAATACATGCCATTTACCAAGCGACCAAATTTTGATCACATGACTGTGGAGATACTGCAACTCTTATAAGGGCAACGATGGGTGGTAAGTCACTTTTTTGAGTATCTCCGTAACTCTGAACAGTTGCTAAATGAATGATTGTAAGTCGAATTCTACATGTAAGAAAATGGGCATTATGGTGTCAGAAAGCAATCTTCACTCCTTTTTTGCTTGCTTGCATGACACAACAAAAGCACAATGTTGTGATAAAAGTGTTATCATACGTTCTTCTCTGCCTTCTCCACCCATATTATTATGATGGGGAAAAAATTGAATCGGTTATTGTACTATATTGCTAACTCAACACTATGATCCACTCTTGCCCTATTTTGTAAGAGAATAACATTTGATCTCATATGTGAATTTGCTGCAAATGAAAGGAGGAAAAGGAATATACATCTTTAAAACTAAAAGGATTTAGACCAGGAGTGTCAAACGCAAGGCCTGGGGGTTGGATCTGGCCCATGGAATGCTTAGATCTGGCCCACAGGGTTGCCCTGGAAACAGCGAAGAACCGGCCCACGGTGCTTCTGCCAGTGAAAACAGAGCTTGGGAGGACCTGTGGTGGCCCAAGTGCTCTACCAGTGAAAATGGGCTCCCGAGCTTCATTTTCACTGGCAGAAGGTGTTAGTGTTTGGGGACAAACCCCCAAAAACAGAATGTGCAGCAGCAGTCAAGCCAGGCAGCCAAATGAGAGAGGAAGGGCCCTAGAGTTTACACACACTGATGACAAACACTGTTTTTGTAGTTTAAATAGTTGTTTAATCCAATTAGAGTTTAAACATTGTCAATCAGTCCATATGTCATTCACAAATATATCCATTCAGTAACTTAGTCCATTCACTAGTCAGTTCTATATCCTTATCTGCTTGTAAAGATATCTTCTCCTCTGATACCTTTCCTTTTGAAGACAACGCTGAGTATTCACAGGATATCAGCACATCAATGAAATAGTCCTTTTGTTCAGGTATTCAAACAGTTGTAGCAAACAGTAGCAAACAAACAGTAGCAAGCAGACAAAACAAGCAGAGAGAGGTTACGTTTCCCTTACTGCCTTTTATTGCCGTTTGTAACCGCACCCTTAATTAGTTAATTACAAGCAGTTTGGTGCTTAAAGCTACAAGTTACAAACACCCAAACCTTGGTTTTATATATTTATTCACCCAAACTTAGTTGGTGTATCAATGTTATACCCAACATTCTCCCCTTTTGGGTGATATAAATATACAATACCCTTACAATCTAAAACCATACTTTACACAACTCTCTTGGTGCTTAATGGCACCTTGGGCTTTAGTAAAGTTATCAGCTATATTGTCCTCCGACATGCAGTACTCCAGCTGTATCATTTTACTCTTTACAGATTGTCTAACGTTTAAATACCTTAAATCTGTATGCTTGCTCCTAGTTTTTACTGCAATATTTGTGGCCATTTGAATTGCTGCCTGATTATCTTCATGTACAATTATAGGATAATTTACAGTTAATCCCATGTCATTCATCATCTGCTTATACATGATTAATTCAGTACATAATAACGACAAACAGGAGAATTCTGCTTCCATAGTAGACAAACTTATATGCTGTTGTCTTATTGACTTCCAACCTATTAATGTCTTACCCAGCATTATGGCTGTTCCTGAAGTCGACTTTCTTGTGTCTCTTTCTGATGCAAAACTAGCATCTGCATAAGCACTCAGTATTAGATCACCTTTTGGTTCTAGGTACAGTGCATGGTGTAATGTTCCTTTAAGATACCTTAAAATTCTCTTTAATGCTTTCCAATGACATTGAAGTGGATCATTATTATGTCATGCCAGTTGATTAACACCATAAGCAATATCTGGCCTTGACCAATTGCTAATGTATGATAAGCTACCAATCAAAGATTGATATATTACCTTATCAAACTTGGGACTTTGAGTATCCATTTTGCAAATATCCTGACTCATTGGAGTCTTTGCAGTCTTACAAAGTTCCATCTTATAATCTATTAGCAATTTAGATATCTTATCCTCCTGAGATATCTTAAAACCTTTCTGTGTTTTCAGTATATTCAAACCTAGATATTTCTTTATCTCCCTAATTGCTTGATTTTTATTTTCTTAGCTAATGATGCTATTATTTTATTGGCTTCATCATTAGTTTCTGTAATCAAAGCAATATCATCTGTGAATAATAGTAATAATGATATTTTCCCATTTGTCTCCCTTTTAAATAGACATGGATCGGCTAAACCAGCTTTAAACCCTATATTGTTTAGTTCCTTTACAATATACTGGTTCCATTCATAGCCTGATTGTTTAAGACCATAGAGGCTCTTTTTTAACAACCAATAATCATTATTATTTTCACCTTTAAATCCAATAGGTTTTTTCATGTATACAGTATGTCTTAGTGGAGCGTGCAAGTAAGCAGTTTCTACATCTAGATGGTTGACTATATATTTCTTACTTGCTGCCCACACTAAAACTGCCCTTAATGTTGCTGCTTTAAGGCTAGGTGCAAATACCTCATCATAGTCATTGGCATCTTGTCTAAAACCTTGGGCTACTAATCGTGCCTTATGGATTATATTACCATCTTTTTCAGTTTTTATCTTAAAAATCCATTTGCAGCCAGTGGGTTTTATATCAACAGGTAATCTCGCATTTTCATATACTTTCATATCCTTTAAGGATTTCAATTCCTTATTCATTGCTGCATACCAACTTTCCTTATCTTTAGTAGGATACATTTTTATTTCATCTACAGTATATGGAACTTTATTAATCTGGCACACTGTGTTAGCCTGGTATCTATCAGGCGGTCTAGATATTCGTGTAGTTCTTCTGGGAATTACAGGGCTTGTATGAGGACTTTTTTTGAATTACTACCTGTTCATGTTCCTCAGCTTGCTCAGCTATTGGTACTATTTCTTCCTTTATGGGCTCTATCTCTGCCTGTATTTGTCTCTTTACTTTATTCTTAAAGTTACAGGGATAATTAATGGGATTTCTATAGGATTCAATAATTACTTCTTTATTGTTATCCTGTTCTAACTTATCCCATCCTACGTGCTCTAGAAATTGGGCATTGGCACTACATAAAACCTTAGATGTGCCTTTCTCCCAAAATCTATATGCCCTATGGTTTGCTTGGTAACCAACGAAGAATAATTGTTTAGCTCTGTGTTGCCCTTTACGCCTGAGTTGTGTAGGGATATGCACCCATGCTGGTGCACCAAATGTGTGCAGGTAACTCAGATCAGGCTTCCTGCCATGCCACATGGTGAATGGTATTTCACCAGTAGTTGTATTAACAACGTTGTTCAATATGTTATTAGCACACATTGTGGCCTCCCCCCCCACAAAGAATCAGGTAATCCAGAATCAGTTAACATTGTTCTAACCATTGCCTGTAGAGTTTGGCCTCTTCTCTCAATAAATGCGTTGTGTTGTGGTCTGTATGGTGCAGATTTCTTGTGCTCTATTCCAGCTACTTTTAATCTATTCTGGAATTTGCTGTTAACAAATTCCGTACCATTATCTGTCACCAGGGTTATCAGTTGCCGTTTAGTCTTTCTTTCTGCAAATTTTAACCAGTTGAAGAAATGTTGATATGTTTCAGTTTTGCTTTTCATTAGGTAGCAAAACCCATATCTAGAATAATGGTCCATAATGCTCAGTATATATTGAGCACCCCCATACTGGGTTTCTTTGGACCTATAATGTCTGCAAATACTACTTCTAAAGGTTCTTTAGTTTTGAAACCATTTAGCCTATTTGCAGGCAATATTTTACTCTTATCTTCACAGCAGACATTACAACGCAAATATTTATCACAAGGTTTTAACCTTATTCCAACAGATAACTCTACTAATGCGTTTTAGCATTTTAAAATTTACATGCCCCAAACGCCTATGCAATAAATGGATACATTCATTATGAGGCTTTATATTGTTAAATACAGTCTGTGCCTCCCCTTTCTTACTATCATGTAATACATACAATGTTCCATTTAAAGCTGCAGTTACCCTTTTGTTATCTTTTTCAATTATGCAATTATTATCCTTAAATGTAATTACATAACCTAGTTTGTCTAATACCCTTACAGAAAGCAAGTTCACCTTTAACTGTGGTACATACAACATTTTTATATCCTGGTTTAAGCATGGACAGTATGCAATACCTTCTCCTTTGGCCTTGAGGTTCCAGCCATTAGCAAGTGATATATGTTGAGAGCTTGTAGACAGTTTTATAAATTTTGTCTTATCTCTCGTGATGCAGTGGGATGCACCACTGTCCACCACCCATAAATCATTCTTCACATCACAGTTGCTAAACGTGGCTAGTTCAAAAGATTTCTTTGGCTTTTTTACATTCTGGTTTTTTTCTTTTCTGCAGAATCTTGCCAAATGTCCTCTGCCTCCACAATTAAAACACTTTTTAATTGTGTATGCCGTCGAAGATAAATTCTCTTCTTCCGGGTGCTTTAATTTACTTAGTTGGTTTCTTTCAAGCTTTGAAGATAATTTCTCTTCTTTATTAGGTTTATCTTCTCTCAGCTGGTCACGTTCACACCTTCTTCTGGCTTCTTCTAATAGCCTGCCGGTAATCTCGGTTAATGATAAACTATCTTTTGGCAATACTTCTAAAGCAGTCACATAATCATCATAGCTTTGATCTAATGAAGACAGTATGATGTATACTTGTTGCAACTCATTAAATATAAGCTCTTTTTCTTGTAATTCCTGAAAAATGCTCTTCATACAATTTAAATGAGTTAACATGTCTCCATTCTTCTGAAGATGTGTTCGAAATAGTTTGCGTGTAAGATATATATGAGCTCCTACACTGTCCCGAACATATATCTTCCTGTGGTTCTCCCAGCAGTTTGCAGCATTTTCCTCTCCACGGATATGGATAAGTTGCTGGTCAGAGAGAGTCAGTCCTATGATGCATAAAGCCTGCTCATTCTTTCGTTTATAGTCTTGTATCTTTTTGTCATCCTCTTCAACATTAGGATCTAAGTTAGTCACATCTGGTGGGTTTGTTATTATGTCCCACAAACCTTCTCTTCGTAGAAGTAAACTACATTTCATTGACCATGAAACATAGTTTGTTCCATCTAGTCTGGATATCATGGACAGATTTGGCAAATTTACTTGTGCCATTGCTCTTCAGATATGTAGCTATTTAAAAACTACTGAAAAAAAAAACAGTTTGTTTTTACAGTAATGTGCAACTCACACCAACTCTCACTGCTATATCCTCGTTAGTTAGACTGTGCGCACTGGGCCCATAACCAATGTTAGTGTTTGGGGACAAACCCCCCAAAACAGAATGTGCAGCAGCAGTCAAGCCAGGCAGCCAAATGAGAGAGGAAGGGCCTTAGAGTTTACACACACTGATGACAAACACTGTTTTTGTAGTTTAAATAGTTGTTTAATCCAATTAGAGTTTAAACATTGTCAATCAGTCCATATGTCATTCACAAATATATCCATTCAGTAACTTAGTCCATTCACTAGTCAGTTCTATATCCTTATCTGCTTGTAAAGATATCTTCTCCTCTGATACCTTTCCTTTTGAAGACAACGCTGAGTATTCACAGGATATCAGCACATCAATGAAATAGTCCTTTCGTTCAGGTATTCAAACAGTTGTAGCAAACAGTAGCAAACAAACAGTAGCAAGCAGACAAAACAAGCAGAGAGAGGTTACGTTTCCCTTACTGCCTTTTATTGCCGTTTGTAACCGCACCCTTAATTAGTTAATTACAAGCAGTTTGGTGCTTAAAGCTACAAGTTACAAACACCCAAACCTTGGTTTTATATATTTATTCACCCAAACTTAGTTGGTGTATCAATGTTATACCCAACAGAAGGTTTCAGGCCATCCCAGCCGAAAACGGAGCTTGGGAGACCATTTTCGCTGGCAGAGCACTTGGACCACCAGACACCCCCCTGACATGAGTGACATTATGCTGGTCCTGGCCACCCTAACCACACACACCTAGCCCCGCCCTCAAGGTCAAACACAACTCTGATGCGGCTCTCAATGAAATTGAATTTGATACCCCTGATTTAGACAATATGCAAGACCAAGAGTGTCAAATTTGTGGCCCACAGGCCAGATGCGTCATGCACTGGCCACGCCCACTCCCATTTTAGCAAAGAAAAAAGTCACAGTACGTCATGTGATAACTACGTGATGCCGCAAGTTTGACACCCCTGTGGATTGTCATTCTATTCAATCTTGTATATGAAACATGGAAAAATGACCATTCACAGGAGCCCTATAATTTGAGATTGATAGCAATAAGGTAGCTTTGTTTTTCTTGGTTTATTACTCCTGGGTGGATATTGGTGGATTTGAGAAGAGTATGCATTCTTAGTGGGTGTTTTGTTTTGTTTTAATTAGGGCAAATTAGACTGACAATGGATGCATTGAGAAGAAACTGGCAAAAGGGCCTCAGATGAACACTGGACTCTTGAAGTCTTAAAAGGGCCTACATGAATTGATCACAAGCTGTATGGGAGTAGAAGGGAATGTCGGGACAACTCAGTAGCCACAAAATACAGAGATGTGGATGAACCAATATACCATTTTGTAAGGAAGGTATATTGCCATCCTGCTGACAAAAGCAGTATTTCTGTCCATTTTGCACATTATAGGTTATTTTATTATTGCTTGGTTTTGTCCAGATCATTGCTACATAATGGACAGTTGTATATATTATTGAAAGACATTAATTAATTAAATTGTCCCATATACTTTTCTATCTTGCCCTGCCTACCTTTGGCTTGCACTTTTTGAATTCTTTTCCCAGTGGTCATACAGCTGTCACATAAAAGAAACTTTCCTCTAAGTATTTAGGATTTCATTTTTTTTTTCCAAATTTCAAATGTTTCATGCTAAAATCCTGCAGCAGCTATAAATCCTCTCAGTGCCTCCTATTTCTCCACCACCATCACCACCACCCTCCCTCCCACCCCCCAACGTGGAAAAGATACTTGATGGCTGGCATTAATGTGTTTCAGCCTTGCAGCTGGCTTGTGGTTCTGTCACAATGAGGCGACTCTGGATTTACTTGGAGCTATATTCTATTTCACCTCTCTGAACTTTTAGTTGGACTGACACAATAGTGCCTTTATATCCAGGCTACATGGAAGGGCTGACAAGAAGTGAAAAACTCATCCCTCCCAAAATTAGAAGAGATTGTACAACAAATCTATGGAGTGGAAGCTTTGTTGAAATTATATATATATATCTATATATGCACGGTCTCTCTGAAGAAAAGAATTCTTATTTGGACGTGAGCTGTTTTTAAATTAAGCCTGTGTAAATAAAGCTTGGTGAACAGCTGTTTCTGTTTCTGTTTGTGTACAATGTAAAAGAAAGAAGGAAAGAAAGAAAGAGAAAGAAAGAAAGAAAGAAAGAAAGAAAGAAAGAAAGAAAGAAAGAAAGAAAGAAAGAAAGAAAGAGAGAAAGAAAGAAAAAGAAAGAAAGAAAGAAAGAAAGAAAGAAAGAAAGAAAGAAAGAAAGAAAGAAAGAAAGAAAGAAAGAAAGAAAGGGCATGCTGGAAAAAAGGGAGAGAGTTTTACTGGGCACACCAAATCGCTCCCTGCACATTTTAGTTGGGCTCTCTAATCCTGTGGCTGTAGAACAAATCCCAAAGATGATGTTTAGAGCAGAATTGCTGACAGAATACAATCCATAATTGCAAAAGGCTTCTGTAAATAGAGATGCCTGCACAATGTATATACTCATGTAGTCTATACAAAGCATGCCTGTGTCATAAGCTGTGTTTTGATTTGCCTTGAGGAGTTTGGAGCTTGACATATTTTAGAAATGTAAAAAAAAAAAGAAGAAGAAGAAAAAAGAAAGGCCTTGAGAGCATGGGAATAAAATTTTTAATAAGTAAATTACTCTTCTGTTTGACTTGCAGCCAGATATTTGCCTGTTTTCCCTTTTTGGATGAATATATGAATCCTCCTTTCCTTAGTTCCTGGCCACGTCTCTCTGTTGTTTATATTTTTTTCTCTCTGTGTGTGTGTTTTTCCTTCGTCTCTTAAAATTTACTCTTGCTGAAACCCAATCTTCATTTCTTAAGCCACCATCAAGTGTGTGTGTATGTGTGTGTAATAGTAGTAGTAGTAGTAGTAGTAGTCGTAATAGAGTGGTGGGATTCTATCAGTTACCCTACTGGTTAGGTGATCACACACTTGTGCATTCGTGCAGCTTTCCAAACACCAGCTAAGGCCAATCAGCTGAGAGGATAAAGAACAGAAAAGCACACGGGCAGGTGGGAGGACCAATCCTGCACTTTTCTCTTCTTTCTCCTCTCAGCTGATCGTTGGAACTTTTTTTTTACTACAATTTTTGCTACCAGTTCAGCTGAACCAGGCCAAACGGGTAGTATTTCACCACTGTAGTACTAGTACTACTACTAGTAGTAGTAGTAGCAGCAGCAGCAGCAGCTGGATAGCATAGTGCTTAGATTGCTGACATTTACATGGGACACAGGAGTTCAAATTCCAGCTGGTACTTATCTTACCAGTAGAGTTCTTTAGGTAAAGACCCCTTAATACTTACCTGCCTGCCTTAGATATGAGAATGATATGAACTAAGAAAATCATGTCAATTCAACTGTGGCCTAGATTAACAAGGTCTGTGTCAGATGTAGGGGAAACATGACAATCTAATGATAAATGGGCTACTGGAACAAACCATGGATGAGACAAGAGAACCTGGAAAGTTATAGTTTACTTTATTGACATTGCACCTCGTACAATGAAATCAAACACCATCTTCAGTGCACATCATGACCATGAAAATAAACACAAACACACATCCTTCACTCTTCACACATTGAACCGGAAACCCCCAACACCACATCAACACTGCACTATACAGAATCCAAAAGAGCTACTGCCCTGGGATAGAAGCTGTTTTTCAGCCTATTTGTCCTTGTTTTTATTATTCTCTACTGTCTGCCAGATGGTAATAGTTCAAAAGAAAGGTTCCCAGGATGAGATGGATCTTTGAGAATGTTTTGAACTTTCTTAAGGCAGCGGGAGCTATAACATCAGCTACTACACCAGACCTTATGAGAGAGGATATATTCCTTAGGTCTTCTTTTCCTGGAATTCCTTTTACCCTTTTTCTGTTTAAGCCTTTTTGCTTCCAACCTTTGATTTCTAAGATCTGGTCAGCATTTCAACTGTTCTGCTTCCAAAAACACACATTCACTTACATGTATACATCAGAAGGGAGGGGATCCTTTTAGGAAAAATAATATAATGTAAATTTATTTTTTAGACTTGAGAATAACATTCTTTTTTCAGTGTTCTGCTATGGAACATACACAACACAATTTCCAACAATGACAAGAACACCTGATCTAAGATAATAGCTCATGATCTTCCTATTCCTAAACAGTGACCAATTTAAATATATAAATACATCTCAAAAATTAAAAAGTGCCTTGCTCAAAGAAATTATGTATATGTTAGAAAGCATAAATGCTCTCTTTGAACAAGAAGCGAGAATATTATTTCACCTATAACTGTAATGTGGATATCTGTGGAGATTGTCAGTCATACAGATCATAGTCTCAAAGGTGCTTTTTCAAGGGCAACTGGACTCTTCTGTGAAGAGGAGGAAGAAAATGTTTTGTTTCTTATTCAACAAACCTCACACACCACCACCCCAATCACAACTGATGAACCTTCTTGGACGAGAAGCTTCTGGAGGCACGTCATTCCACTGATTGTTCTAACTGTCAGGAAATTTATCCTTTAGTTTCCTTCCATTTGTACCAACATGCCTGAAAAGCATTCCTTTCAAACCTTGTACACTTCCCTAATTCGTGCTGTGCAACTGCCGTCTGATACCCACTTACTATGAAATTATGAATTATTGCTTCTCAACAGCTTTAAAGAAAAGCATGTTGCATAAACAGCTTCTTCAGTATGTTCTGGAATATTTCTAGAGAATGTATCTAATTCCAGAACTGGATACCAGCCAACTCTTTGCATTCTGTTTGAAATAATTTAAAACCGTAAGCAGTACAAATATATCTGGTAAACCTATTATATGCTGGGAATTTCCACACATAGTTATAATTTACCAGTGTGGCAACCTGAAATTATGGAACAGTAGCAATGCATGTGCATCCAAACCACAAGACTTTAAGCATCCTCTAGCATTTCACCAGACAATTTATTTTATATATGAGCTAGGGTTGTAAATGCAGCTTTAGTTAGACACAAATTGGCCTGCTTTAGATCTATACTCCCAAACAATAAAGCTGCTACCAGTGCCGTTATCTGAATCCCTGCCAACTTTTCCAAAGCTAACAGAAGCACGTAAGGTTCAGGAAAGCTGCTGAACAAACTTAACCACTTTGTGGCTAATGGAAAGAATTATAAGTATTCATGTTGGGATCAGAATTATCAGATTGATATATCTATTGCTCTCCCACTTCTCAAACATTTATGTCCATTTAAAATGGCCTTCTACACCCATTGATTCACCTGTAATTTGACTCATGAATTTTCAGTTTGTTACTGAAAAACTCTGCCATTGAGCATATGTTATATTTACTTGAGGTAGATAACAGAAGTTCTCTTCGGCAATAACCCAGAAAGGCAGCTCCCAGCCTTTTAAAAGCAGGGAGAGATCCATTCCTGAGAAAAGATCACCAAATGTATTCAAACAACGTCTTCAAACAATTGATTCCAATATCTTGCCCAGAATCCAATACTTAAGTGGGAAATATTCTCATTTCCCACACACTAGAAATAGGGGAAGAAGGAAGAAATTTTAAGTGTTCTCTGCCCAAGGAAAAGTCAAGGAAAGAACCTGAAATACAAGTAATCCTCAACTTACAACATTTCATTTAGTGACCGTTCAAACGTGCAACATCATTGGAAAAGGTGACTTATGGCCATTTTTCCCATTTACAACATCGCAGCATTCCCATGGCCATGTGATCCAAATTCAGATGCATGACTCAGACTTATGATGATGGCTGTATCCCACGTGATCATCTTTTATGACCTTCTGACAAGTCAATGAGAAAGCCAGATTCACTTAACATGTTACTAACTTAACAATTGAAGTGATTCACTTAACAACTGTAGCAAAAGGTCGTAACATGGGTCAAAACTCACTTAACAAATGTCTCACTTAGCCACAGAAATTTTGGGCTCAATTCGGGCCATAAGTCAAAGACTACCTGCAGTCAGTTGCACATATTTACCCTGTATTGATTCCTAATAGATCACAGCGCATTTCATCTCAAGATAAAATACAAGGAAAGACAGCGGTTTCTACAGAGTCTCTTGAAACTTGTTTTTTCCCCTACCTGCTCTGCCTCCTTTGCTTTAAGAATTGATTATTAACACTTCCAGACTATTTCTGGCATCCTTTAGCTATTGCTGTGGTGATATATCACTAATGAAGACAGGCTTTATATCACCACATTAATGGCTTGGTGACACTCTAAATTGCTAGTCTGAAAAGCGCTTGACTAAGTTTACTCTCCTTGCATCAGACTACAAAATGCCGATGGATGAAAAGAGCCTCACCTCCAGAAGCCATTTACTCACAAAATGATCATGAGCAGAAATGTGTGTCTGCATGGGGTATCTGCTCCAAAGAACAAAAATGAAGGAATTATTCTGAAGGTCTTTCCTTACTTAAGAATCACTGAGTTCAAAGGAATCCAATAGGCCTCCCAATCCACTCCCCCTGCCTGGTTCAGGATTGCCTAGAGCAGGGGTGTTAAACTTACATTGTCACGGTGGCATCATGTGACATATTGGGACTTTTTTCCCCTTTGCTAAACTGGGCATGGCCAGTGCGTGATGCATTTGGTCAGTGGGCTGGGAGTTTGACAGCCTTGCCCTAGAGCAATATTTCTCAACCTTGGCGACTTTAAGATGGCTGGACTTCAACTCTTCAAGAATTCTGGGAGTTGAAGTCCACAAGTCTTAAAGTCACCAAGGTTGATAAACCCTGCACTAGAGGATCTTTGACTATCCAGCTTGTGTGAAGATCTCTAGCAAATGAGAACATTGGGTGGCAGCTTGTTCACTGGCTAACAATTTCTATATTTGTCCTTGACTTTTGACCGTGATGGAGTCTGCCCGTTATGATTTTAAGCTGTGACATCGTAAAATGGATCATCATGCAACTGATCCAATCTTTTTGTGGTGTTGTTAGATGAATCCCCGCTATTTTAGACCATCTGGAGGAAAAGTGGCCATCAGAATTTTAGAACTGAGTTGTAAGTATCTTTTCATGGGTCTATCGTAACTTTGAATGACCATAACTTGAGGACTACTTGTAGGCAGGAAATATATCCCGATGCCTGGTCTGAGCCTCCTTCTCTGAGGTCCATTTTGGCACTAAAACATCTTGGCAAGCTCATTGTTTCTCCCCGATTACGGATATTTTTCTCATCGAATTTTTAGCTCACAGTTTAAACTGTCTTATGTGAATCCTTTGTACATTGTAAAGCCATCAGTGTTTCCTGCTTATGCTCCTACAGAATTACCTGGGGTATAACTTTGGGCCTTAAAGATAATTATCCTTTTGTCTCCAATCCTTTCCATATCCTATTTAAGATGCATTTATTTAAGACTAAACTGGATATTGATCTTGATTTTGAAACCTGATGTTTTAACTTCTCTAATCTGCCCCACGTGCATCTATTGTTTTCCTTGCAAAATTAAAAGTGAATCAATTGCTAACATTCCCCCATGTTTCTTTACTTACCAGAGTGACAACGTATCTTGTTTTTAATAATTCTTATCCTAACATGTTGGCAATTCTTCAGTTGGGCAATTTCACCAAATTATTTCCAGCATGTAGCTGTTGTACTAAAATCCCAACAAGGTTGGAGGAGGAAGAGCAATAACCTGCCCATTCAAGTCCACTGCTATTTCTGAAGTAGCATTTCCTTTCCTTAAACAATTGCATTGCTTGAGGGACTTCCGGTTTGGGTCTCTTCAGTGACAGACCTAAATCTGTGATCGTGCGCAGTTTTGATCTGTGCTTGCTGCTTTAGCATCCTGATACTTTGGATTCGGGGCTGAAGCAACCCTGTACAGGTGGCGAAGAGGGGGGAGATTGCTAGCCGAGTGGAGGGGAGCTGCATCCTCCTTGGCTGGTCTAAACTCCCTTCCCTGAAGGTGGTTGCAGCGGTGGTAAGAAATGGCCACCTCAAAGAAGAACCCGACTGGATAAGATTGTGCAGGAGGAAGACAAAGAGGAAAGCAGGACAGACCGGGCTAAACAACAGAGAACATCTAAGCAAGGTACCCTGAATCTAAAAGTACCTAGAGGGATACTTCTGAAAGAAGATGTTTAAGAGGCGGAGGAGAGAGAAAAGGAGCTTAAAAACCCTTTTTTTAACCTTTATATTGACAATTACAAAAGGTATGGAAAGAAATTTATATTAATCTATTTTGACAGTAATAGGCAACCTTAAGCTGAAATCTAAGTGTCAAAAGGAGAATAAAGATTTTTTTCTTGGTCATTTTAAAGCCCTAAAAAGGAGAAAACTGGAGGCAAAAGGGTGGGACTTGGAATAAGGGAAAAATGGAGCGCCACCTGGAAAAATAAAGAGGATTAACAGTGAAACTTTAAAAAGACTCCCGAGGATATATTGTAATTGAAATCTTATTAAATTATATAGTAACCCACAGAAAGGAAAACTAAAAGAAAGAAACAAGAAGGAACAGTTTAGGATCATTTGGTGATTTAAAAAAAAAAGTTTTTGGCATTGGTTTTTTCTTTCTTTTTCTGTTTTTACTTAAAGTCAATCGGGTGGCTGTTCAAAAGTGTTTAAAATGCCATCACTCCTGGAGGAATTGAAGATGAGTCTTAAAAAACAGAAAGAAGATGCGGAAAGGGGTGGAAGATCCTTTGGCTTTGTATTTGAATTTTTTGAAATGGAGATCCTGAACTATGAAAAGGAAAAGGAAAAGCTTCAAGAGCAAGAAGAAGGGCGGGACAAAGAAGAAGACATTTTCAATGATCAAATAATGCAAAGTGTGGTAAAAAGGGGGAAAGGGGGGAAAGGAGTTAAAAGTTTGAGGTCCAAGGGAACAGCCAAAAAGAAAAATAGTCTGAAAAAAAAGTATAACAGCAAGGAGAAGCAGAAAAGAAAACTACAGAAGGGAAAATTAGAGAGAGAAGGGTATTTAAAAAGGGATGAGAAAAAGTGGGGAAAGATAGAAAGGAAAACAACTTATGAGGGACAAAAACAGGAAATAAAGAAAAAGGGGAAACGTACTAGGATTAAAGGTATTTGCTTAGCTAGAAAACACAGAGACAATGGTTACATTAAGTTAAAAGTGAGGATTCTGCAAAGGTACAAAAGATAGTGTTGTGACAGTAGAATACTGTAATGAGTTAGAAATGAAATAAGTAAATAATCTATGAGATGAAACTGTATTGTTATGTAATGGTATGTTTATTTATAGTTAATGCAATAATAAAGAAGAGAAGGAAACATTGCAATTTTTTCTAAAGATTGATAAAATATTGAAAAGAAATATGAAAGATTTATAAGGAAATTTATACCAGTTATTAGAATGAATTTGAATAATTATTTTGCTTATTTATAGTAAATAATTTATAAGATAAAACTGTATGACTATCCAATGGTATGCTTATTAACAGTTAAGTAATAATGAAGAAGGGAGGGAAACATTTAAATTGTTCTCAAAGATTGATAGATATTGAAAAGAAATGTGAAAGATTTACAAGGTTCATACCAGTACTAGAATGATTTTGAATAACCATTTTGTTTACTAATGTTTATATATATATATTGTTTTTCCTATGTTTTTAGAATTTTTCTTTTTATATTTTCAAGGGGAAGTACCAAGCAGAGTCTGAATGATGAGATCTACATGATATAAAATAGATATTAGAAATTTGAATGTTATAATTTTAGAATGCACAAATTCAATGTTTAATGAGATTTCATATGATAATAACAATAAGCTTTAAAGGTGTTGCACTTTGATTGGCAATCATAGGGGGAATTTTGCTTCTTAAGAATGTTGGAAGAGAACATATGAAATTGTAAACAAAACAGACAAAAGTATAAGTACAATGAAAAGATATAGAAATTTAGGTAAAAGAAATACAATTGAATAAGAAGAAAATGAGATAACCATAAAAGAAAATTAAGAGAAGTAAAGAGAGAAATAGTGAGAAGTTGGAAAAAGAGTAATAAGATATGAAGTTGAATACATAAGATGAAGAGGCATATGAAATTGTGTCTGTATGGAAATGTGATAACCCAGAATGATGCTGTACTCAAATAAGATGTTTTATTTGTTTTGTTAAAACTCAATAAAACTTTATTTAAAAAAACAACAATTGCATTGCTCATAGAACAAAGGGATTGTTAGTATTAATGAAGTATATTAGGATATTTTAAAATTGCTTCCAATTGCAAACATCCCAGCAATCAGACATCCTCTCCCCAGGGAGGAAAAGTGGTTTAAACCAAGGTTTCTCAACCATGGCCATGTGAAGATGTGTGGACTTCAACTCCCAGATTTTCCCAGCCAGCACATCTTTGAAGTCCACAAATTTCAAGAGGCCAAGGCTGGAAAACACTGGTTTAGACAATGGTGGCCAAAAATCAGGAGGAGTCTGTTAGCACCTTTTCCAACTATTATATTTTATTTAAAAAGCATACAATTACAGTCACAAAATTACAGGCAGCCCTTGACTTATAACCATTTGTTTAGTAAGTTACAATAGCACTGGAAAAAGTGGCATGACTGTTTTTCATTCTTACAGCCATTGTAGCATCCCTGTGTTCACATGATCAAAATTCATATTTTTTATTTATTGAATTCATATTGCCAACTATTTGTCCATGGCGACTCATTGCAGCTTACAGAATATACAATCACATTTAAAACAATAAAAACTAACAAAAAGAAACAAATAAATTAATATAGTACAATATAACAAAATCACTTCCCAACTCCCACCCACCCCCCGCCCCAGCGACAGCAGATCACACAAGCCATTTAATGGGCTCCATTCCACTCTGGGTTCCCCAGGCCCGCTGGCAGAACCAGGTGTTGGCAACTGGCATGTATTTATGAAGGTTGCAGTATCCCAGAGTCATGTGATTACCTTTTGCAACCTTTTGGCAAGCAGAGTCAATGGGGAAGACAGATTCACTTAACAACAGTGTTACTAACTTAACAACTGCAGTGATTCACTTAACAACTGGCAAGAAAGGTCATAAAATAGGGCAAAACTTGCTTAACACCAGTCTTGCTTAGCAACAGAAATTTTGGGCTCAGTTGTGGTTCAAGGACTACTTGTAATACCATTTATTAGTCAGAAAAGGTGCTATCAGGCTCCTGATTATCAACAGGAGGACTACTCCGGAATTAGTTTGAGGACTGTACCTTTGTCTGGAAAATAACTGGAAAAATATGTCCATGTGACCAGCGAGGGATCCATATTTTAGGAAGCAGGATGGTGATCAATAGCATTGGGAATTTTCTGGCATCATCAAAACATTCTACCACCATCAATAAATACAGTATTTGGTTAGCCAGCTAGGACATTAATGAAGATCAAGGCAAAATGCTTGGGTGACCTTTGGCCAGTCATTTTCTCTCAATCCAATCCACTTCACAGAGTTGTTGTGATGGGGAAAATAGGAGGAGGAAGCGGCATTAAATACGTTCTCTGCCTTGAGTTCTTCATAAATGTAATAAAGGCAAGATATTGAATTAATAAACATCCCACCAATATAATACAGTATATTAGTAGAGAAAAGGTTGAGAGACGCTAAGAATCCTTACAGAGAAAAGACTCTGGAAGTCTGGATTTCGAATCTTGTAATTATTTTTTCAGACGAAAACCTATTTCTCTCTCTCTCTCTCTCTCTCTCTCTCTCTCTCTCTCTCTCTCTCTCTCTCTCTCTCTCTCTCTCTTTGAGGAGCCCAGATCTGACAGAAAGATTGCTTGTGCTGCTGGCTCAAGCCCAGCAGGATAGCTTTGCCGTCTTCCTTACACATTCATTGTAATGCGAACTTTCCCTAGAAATTCTTGGGGACCTGGCGCTCCCTCTCTTGGTTAAGAAACATCACAACATCATGTAAGATTCGGTAAGCCCGGCCAAAACGTCATTATTTGCCTTCTTTTCCCAACATTGAGATGGAGCGGGGGCACACTGGAGAAAATGTCTGGCGTGGTGCATGAAATAATTTAATCAAATAATTACCTGTTATTCTTTATTTAAGTTAACTGTTAATTAAAGGCTTCTAGAAAGATGTGGTGGGACTGCTTCCCCTCAGTTCTGGGTTGATTTGGATAAAACCTGGAAAGTGTGGGGAATGTAAATGATTATCATTTAAGCTTTGTTAATTTCACTGACTTTTCCTGGCTGATTAATTAAAAAATGGAGAAGTCATTTCCCGTTACACCTTGAAAACAAAACTTTTTGAGATTCAGCGTTAAAACATGCCTCCAGCTTCTATACCCCTTTTTCTTCTTCCCTCTCTCTCTCCCCCAAATGTGTGTCTCAATCGTTCAGGAAACACTGGCTTAAAGGAGCTATAGTTTAATGAGCATTTGAAACACAAGTGCTCTGTGTTTGTCAGCAGTACCAAAGGTATTACTGCTGAAAAGATCTTCCAGCTGTGATTTGCTCTTAGCATGGTAACCTATTTCCATTTGTCATTTCTCCAGTTGCCGGTACTGAATACTGCAAATGAAAAAACACTGGTAACTTGAATCCGAGTTGTCACAAAGTCTCTTTGAAGGCTTATTATTCCAAGGTTAAAATTTGTCTGCCAGGATATTGTTATGAACAAAAAACGGTGATACAGCCTTCTTTTCCTGAGCAGGCAACATACCATCACAATACTACAGCTAGTTTTTGTTAGTCTGTTTGTCATTATTTATAAGGAAAACATGCTGTGACTAGTCACTGAGGCTGCATCCAGCTAGGTTAATTGTCAGTGAGAGAAACCAGAATTTATGGAAGAGGCAGGCTACAGCAGTAACTATGAAAAATTGGATAATATTTCAAACTCCTTTGCTTCTCCTCTAAGAAAAGACAACAAGATAGCCCCATGTGCTAATAGGAGAGTGAGATTCAGCAAGGTTGGTTGGAGTAGTTACACTCATTTCCAACTGGGTCATCAGTGTGATCCAAGACTTACTCAGAATGCTAGGATTTGCTTAGAAATCACCAAAGCTATCCTTCATTTAGGGAGGACCTTACATAAAACATACCTGCCTGTGTCTGCTCCTTCCCTTTCCCTTTCCCCTTTTCCTCCCCCTGCCCTCCCCTTCCCTCTTCTAGCAAATTCAAGGTAACTGCCCAGAATTCCTTTTGTTTTTCTGATTTCCAGATCTTCATGCAATGAAACTACCTGTGACATTATTTCCCATAGCTCTGGAAAATAGCTTGATGGAAATATAGGTACTCTAGTGCTCTCTGTGTCAGTTTTTGCGTGGCTTTTGATGCATGCTGGTGTTTAATCTATCTTTGCCAACTGAACTGAGTGGCACGGGTGTTTGCTCTGATTTGGAACAGGGAATAACGAAGTGTGTTGGGCACAAACTGAACTTGAAATTATCTATAGTAATTTTGCAACCGTTTGGCTCCATGTGAGTTTTCAAACAAGAATTAGGGAGTAATATTTTCCTGCCTTTTTCCCTCCTTCCTATCAGCAGTCACTCAACTTGATGAAATAAAGCTTTAGAGAGACTATTTAAGGTGGGAACCATTTTGGAGAAATTGTCACAAGTGCCATTATTTCAAGACAACCAAGGGGTGTGAGGTGTGAGTGAATATCCTGTCTTTTATTGTACTATCATTTCCTCAGCATTCTGTAATCTTTTTGGCTTCCATTAAATTCCAACGAAAGAGATGAAATGCTTTTTTTTTTTAGAGTGGTACTCTTGTTACTTCTAGTGAAGCATCCTGCTCTTGAGAAATTGTTAAATACTGTCCTGTTCCCCTAAAGAAATCATCATTCCAATTTCTCTCCCCATAAATTGAGTGAAGAAGTGAAAGATAGTGCCTATTCAAACTGCATCACCATATATTCAACCTGTACATTTGTAAATAAACCTTTGGTACATTTATTTTAAACAAAAACAAATTTGCATAATGTCTTATTGTTCAGGGAAAGAGGTGAGAGCAACTTATCTATCTATCTATCTATCTATCTATCTATCTATCTATCTATCTATCTATCTATCTATCATCTATTTATCTCTCAATATTTGCAAAAAATATTCCTAGACATGTTCCAAGAAACTTGATGCATACAGATATAAATGTTCTCTGCAAGCTGAATCTCCCATACAATCAAACGGAAGTTGTATGGAACATCTAATATGCATTCCATTCCTCATGTGTAAATATTCCTTTCTATGCAGATATCAAAATGACTTCTGGATATGGAGGAAAAGAGCGAATAGGTTATGGAAATTTGAGAGGGGTGACCAGCAGTCTTTTCTGTCAGTCTTTTCCCCATGCATAACTCTGGCAAATATGCTATGGTTTAGGTAATTGTTGAAAAATATATGTGTTAGTATCCAGCCTAAGATTCCCTGTTGCAACGAAGAGGCAAGGAAGCTGAGTTTTTTTCTAAAGGTTTGGCATGGACACTTTAAAGATCTTCTCATCTCATTATGCATGTGGGTTCAAATAGAGAAGATGCTTTGCCAGGACTCACGGCAAAGTATAGTTTCCTTTGGGAAGATATATTCATCTCACCCTGATTTGCTATATGAGCTATAGGCCACTGGCCATACTTTTCAGCATTGTATGAGCTTATGATCGGAGAAAAATGTTGATTCTTCTAAAAGACAAATGTAAAAGCTGATGCAGTATTTTGAAGAGAAAGGCTTTTGCAAAATGGACTCCCTTGACTATATTTTGCTGATTCATTTGGCAGTTTCTCTTCAGCTTTTCCTGCCTGCAAGCAACAAAGGAAGAAAGCTAGCATCCTCTGGTTGCCTAGGCAACAGAGGAAGAGATTGAGGCTGTTTTTTCCCCCTTCCCCCCTTTTTTTTAGAAAGGAAGTGACTGGGAGGATAGCTTTAAACCTTCCCACACATGGTAAATTTCATCTAGACCACAGCCCTGTCTTTAATCTTCAGAATAAAAATGTCAAGTGAGGTACATTTGGAACACACATGTAACATAACCTTTGTTGGCCTGCTGCACTCAATGCATTAGAATGGCCTCTGACAGAACTGAATGGGAATTGTAACAATAACATAGCTCCAGGTTTGGGGGAAAAACTGTTATAGCCTGTAGTTTGGCTATTCTTGCTATATATTTGTAAACCGTCACCCTTGTATGTGGCACTATTTTTTTAAATTTTTAACAGGTAAGTTTCCCTTCTTCCTTCTCTCCTAATTTCCCTTCATAAATTATTGGCTGTCAGTTTTGCCACTGAATACTTGGCAGTGCAGAATCATTTAGCTTAATCTCAAAGCTTCAGCACAACCACAAACCAAAACTATTTTTTTTTAAATGAGCAAATCCTTGCAGGTAATCTCTAACACCAAAAGGGTTAAGTGTTGGTGATGCAAAATCCTTGATTGATGCTTTGTCCATGCAAGTATATAAAAAGGAACATGAAGCAATTGATGTTGACACAATGAAATGGCTAAGAAATGGCCTTTGTTCATTTGACCTATAGCTATACAGAACAATACAATGTTATTGGAATACATATCCTAATGGCTGTATAGTATAAGCACAGTTCATAATTCTACTGCTTTACTATAATTATCTTTACAATGCATAGGCTGCATACAGTGACTTTCTATTATAACATGTAAAGATTTATCATAAAGAAAAAAAATCAGATTTAGTCGTGGTATTCTTACCGATAGGTAGATCCCCACAAATCAGTTTGAAGCTACTAGTAGGTGGAAAGGCCTGTTTTGAAAACTACTCTCTGAACAAAATTTGTTTTGCTCCTTAATTGATTCAAAGCAGTCTATGTGAAACAAAGGACAATCTGGTCCTGAGAATTTCATTCTGGATAATTGGGAACTTACCCCATTATTTTAAGAAAATTAAGGCACCTGAAGCCAGACAACGACTATTGGGTGGAAACTGAACAAGGAGAGATTCAATCTGGAAATAAGGAGAAATTTTCTGACAGTGATCAACCAACGGAACAGCTTGCCTTCAGAATTTGTGAGAGCTTCACTACTAGACACTTTCAAGAAGAGACTGGGCTGCCATCTGTCAGAAATGGTGTAGGGTCTCCTGCTTGGGCAGGAGGGTGAACTAAATGACCTACAAGGTCCCTTCCAACTCGTTAAATCTATAGGCTGCTTGGAAAATTCTTGGAGGCTGCTTGGAAAAGTCCTTGCAGTTTTCTTGGCAAGGTTTTTTCTTTCTCTCTTTTTTTTTTTCCACAAGTAGATTTGCCATTTTCTTCTTCCTAGTGTGGAAGAAAGATTTGGAGTCTCTCAGAATCAGCTATTAGTCAGCAAATGTGAACAGAAATGTAGAATAATATTCTTGAAGGCTACAACTGAAAGTGGGACGCTTTCACATTGTGCAGCACTTGATTTGCATGATGGAACCACTTCTAGACAAAATAAGAAGTACCATAGGAAGGCCAAATTGCTTTTTAATAATAAAGACTTATGTGATCTTGAAAGGGTAATACCTTGTACCTTCCACCTTCACTTACTCTAAGTATAAATCATAGGAAAAGGGAAAGAGTGCTGTTCTAATAGAAAATTGGTTTCTGTCAGAACAGAAAACAGAAAGGAAGATCTTATCCACACGATGCCATTTTTGTCCCTGAGTAAAATGCATTCTCGGTGTTCCATTTTCTATAAATTATTTCACATTGTTTTCAGAGTGAAATGGACTCAGCCTGGTGGAGAAAAATGACATTTTTTAGTTGATACATATACTCTCTTAGGTACTAGTCATCCATTATTAACACTTCATCAGTTAGCAAACTTTGAGAAGATACTAAGAAGGAATGGTGGGTGAAGGAGATTTGAATGTTAGAAAAGGATTTTTCAAAATGTTGGATTTATTTAAGGTAACACAAGTATCCTGTTTTGCTTTGCTTTACTACAACATGTTGGACATTACAGTTTTAAAAATGATAACTATTCCGGACTAGCAGGCTCAAAAGCCTGCAACTCGGATTGGCCCGCTGAAAGCGGATCATGATTGGTCACCTCAGACTGATCCGATTGGCTAGTAAACGGGCTGCCGTTTGCCGATTGGTCTAGCCAAGCGCGGCAAACTCAAATCACTGTCATTGGCTGCCTAGCTGCAGCCAGCCCTATATAAGGGGCTGCTGCGGCTGGGATATTTCGCTCAGATCTGAAGTCACTAATAAAGAGCTGTTGTTGCTATCTGAGTCTTGTCTCCGTCCTTGGAACCATCCTCCCAGATCTAACACTGGAGACGAGGATGGGATGTGGAGACAATGAAGCCTACTGAACACTTGCTGAAGCTGAAGGAGCACGTGGCTGACAGAGCGCAACATCGGAGACATGGCCAGCAGCGCTATACCACCCACCCCATTCGATCCAGCCAGCGAGGACTGGGACTCATATATGGACAGATTTCAAATGTTCCTGGAGTCCAACAACCTTAAAGATGCCACGCCCAGCAAGAAACGAGCAGTCTTTCTGATGCATTGCGGACTCGCCGTTTTTAAAATGGCTAAAGCACTTGCAAAACCGGCTGAAGTCAAAACGATGGACTGGGATACCCTTGCTCCCATCTTTTGCAACCATTACACCCCAGCAGTACCGACTCTCATTCGCAGGCACGAGTTTTACCAGAGGGACCAGCGTGAAGGTGAGAGCATTGGGGATTTCGTGGCAGACCTGAGAAACCTGGGCGGATTATGTGGCTTCGCCAATCTAGAAGAAGCCATGAGAGACTGAATTGTCCTTGGCCTGAGAGATCCAACTGTCCAAAGCAAGATCATGGCCAAAGGAGACATTTCTCTTGCAGATTCCATAGCAGACGCCACTGCAGCTAAAACCACTCGTAAATCAGCAGCACGAATGCGCCGAACCAATGGGGCCAACCCACCAACGATACTGGGAAGCCTTCAGACAAATACACATCGGCTACCCATCACGAAGATGTTGAATCCTCCTCAGACAGTGAGGAGGAAGAAGTCCACAGACTCTGGTCAGAACGTAAGCAACGGGACCAGCGGGGTCGTAAATCGAACTACCAATGTGCTGGGTGCGGTGGGAACCACCCACGATCCGAGTGCAGATTCCTAGACGCCATCTGTCGTTTTTGTGAAAAACGAGGCCATATTGCTAAGGTATGCAGAAATAAAAGAGGCTCCAGCCCCAGATGGAGAGGGAACAGCCCAAAAAGAACCGATGGCAACCCCACCTCACAGAGGGACTGCCCAAGCAACCATTGGAACCAGTTCAACAGACCCTGAAGGTTTACTGGTGTACCCAGACGAGAAGAGGCACATCAGACCATCACCATCGGCCACGCTTCATCACTAGATACAAAAAATATCCATGTAGAAGTCACCATCGAAAATCAACCGTGCATCATGGAAGTAGACTCCGGGTCTTCCCTATCCATGGTCTCCTGGAAAACCCTTAAACAACTGATTCCCAACATTCGCCACTGAGATGTCAGCAGTCAGAGACTCATATTAAAAGATTACCAAGGCAACCGGATTCCAGTTGCGGGCACCAGCCATTTCCAGGTCTCTTTCAAGGGACATACTGCAGTACTACTACTCACCATTGTTGATAGAGACTGACCAAGCCTACTGGGCCTTCAGTGGTTCGCACCATTAGGAATCGGAATGGCTGGCATCCACCATACTGAAGACGATGACTGGGAAGCAGCCCTCGTCCAGGATTTCCGGGAAGTTTTCAGCAAAAATTTAGGCAAGTACAAAGGGGCCCCTATCTCATTTAATCTCCTCCCTGACATTGCACCCATTTGCCTAAAACCACGCCGAGTTCCCTTTGCTCCCAAACCCAAAATTGATGAGCAACTGGACAAATTAATTGCACAAGGCATGTTAGAACCCATTGATCATGCCTGATGGGAGACACCAATTGTCACCCCAATAAAACCTGATGGGTCTTTGAGAATCTGTGGAGACTACAAGGCCACCCTCAACCACGCACTGCAGCAGAGCACCTATCCGGTACCAGTCGTCCAGCATCTCCTACATTCACTTGGGGTGGCAGAATATTCGCAAAACTTGATCTGGCCCAAGCTTATCAACAGCTGCCAGTCGATGCCAAAACCGCCGAAGCCCAAACTATAGTTACACATCGAGGCGTGTTCAAATGTAACAGGCTTCAGTTTGGAGTCAGCGTAGCACCAGGCATTTTTCAAAGCCTGATGGAGAGACTATTGCAGGGCATAAAAGGGGTCGTGCCCTATTTTGATGACGTGTTAATAGCCGCCCCAACAAAGAGTCAGTCCTACAAAGGTTCAAAGATGCTGGCCTCAAGGTTAAGAAGGAAAAGTGCCAGTTATGCACAGAAAGGGTTGAATTTCTTGGTTACCTCCTTGACAAACAAGGAATTCACCCTACAGAAAAGAAATTGGCAGCCATCAAAAATGCCCCAAGACCCAAAAACAAAACAGACCTTCAAGCCTTCCTGGGACTCATTAACTTTTATAACATTTTCCTACCCCAGAAGGCAACTGTTGCTGAACCCCTTCATAGGCTCCTCGATAAAAGGGCCTCCTGGATTTGGGGACGATGGGAGGAACATGCCTTCCAACAAGTAAAGGACCTTCTCACTTCAGATGCAGTGCTCATACAATATAACGAAACACTCCCATTGACTGTGACTTGTGACGCCTCACCTTTTGGGGTGGGGGCCATCCTGAGCCACATCCTACCAAATGGTACTGAGGCACCTATTGCATTCTTTTCGAGAACCTTGTCAAAGACAGAAAGAAACTATAGCCACCTAGACAAGGAATCCCTTGCAATTGTATCTGCAATCAAAAGGTTCCACGAATATGTATATGGGAGATCATTTTCCATCATCACAGATCATAAACCATTACTTGGCATCCTGGCAGGCGACAAACCTACTCCACACATTCTATCCCCCAGAATGACACGGTGGTCGGAGTTCCTAGCCGCCTACGACTATCAACTGAGGCATCACCCTGGAAAAACTATTCCCCACGCAGACGCCTTGAGCCGCTCTCCACTACCCGAACTGCAAGATGACCCAGCTCCCACGCTACCAATACTACAAATTGAGACAATCCCCTCACCACCACTAACAGCTCAGGACATCGCCTTTGAACCCAAAAAAGACTCATGTTTGGCACGAGTTCTTGGCTGGGTGGAGAGGGGATGGCCAGATAGCGAGCCCATCGAAACCTTTAAACCCTTCAAGAACAGACACAAAGAGGGTGCATATTATGGGGAGACCGAGTGGTCATACCAGCAAAACTACAAAAAAAAGTTCTACAGTTGCTACACGATGGACACTCAGGCATTGTGCGTATGAAAGCACTGGCAAGGAGTTACGCCTGGTGGCGAGGTATGGACAAACAAATTGAAACCTGGGTCACCTCCTGTAACAGATGCCAAGAAACCCGCTCAGCCCCACCAAAAGCTCCACCAGCAGAATGGGAAACACCCAGAGGTCCCTGGTCGCGTATTCATATCAACTTTGTGGGACCTACAAAAGGGCATACTTTTCTAATAACAGTAGATGCATATTCTAACTGGCTCGAGGTTAATAAAATGAAAACAACCACCACAGATGCAGTCATCAAGAAATTGAACAGACTTTTTGCAACACATGGCCTACCCGATGTTCTGGTATCTGACAACGGGCCCCAATTTACTGCCTTAGCCTTTGAACAATGCCTAGCAGACCGTGGCATCCGACACGCACTAACATCACTGGCTCATCCAGCGGCAAATGGTAGAGCTGAACGAATGGTTCAGTTCACAAAAAAAACTCTACAAAAAATGGAACAAGGAAACATCCACGATAAAGTCACTAGGATGCTCCTTCTCCAGCACATCACACCTAACAGCACGACTAACAAGAGCCCAGCTGAACTCCTGATGGCCAGGAAACTCAGATCACCTCTAGACCGGCTACACCCTGCTTACACCCCGGAAAAACCCCTGGGCTCCAGCAGCAAGCACCACGCCTTTAAGGTAGTAGACCTTGTATTTGCAAAAAACTTTTCAGGGGATCCCCTGTGGATTCCTGCTCAAATAACTCAAGTCACAGGCCCCCGCTCCTACCGCCTACTAACCACTGATGGCAGAGTGTGGAAACGCCACATTGACCAGCTACGTTCCAGGCTGACCACAACTTCCATCAGTGACCCCAACCTCGACACCAGGGTGGGAGGGGAAACCATGAGTCCTGGAATAGAAACAACATCTGGCCCACCAGAACTAACCCCAAGATCACCACATCATAGCTTACAATACTTACCAAATGAGGTAGAGTCTGGGCAAACGAACACTTCACCTAGAAGCAGCAGCCAAGCAGGCTCAGCGAGCCCGGGGAGCCATAGCAGTAGTAACGAAGCTGGCGACTCACCCATCCCGAGGTCACCAGAAGAGAGTCGCAACTGTGGCACTGGTCACCATTCCAGACAGATCCAGCAAGCAGCCCGTCTGAACCCGAAATTGAACACGGGCAATTGGAATTATGCAAGTCAGGTAGACAGGTGCGAAGACCCGCCTACCTGCAAGACTACATAACCCCGCCCCTTAAACGGACCGAGAGGGGAGGGGTGTTCCGGACTAGCAGGCTCGAAAGCCTGCAATCGGATTGGCCTGCTGACAGCGGATCGTGATTGGTCACCTCAGATTGATCCGATTGGCTAGTAAACGGGCTGCCGCGATTGGTCTAGCCAAGCGCAGCAAACTCAAATCACCGTCATTGGCTGCCTAGCCGCAGCCAGCCCTATATAAGGGGCTGCTGCGGCTGGGATATTTCACTCAGATCTGAAGTCACTAATAAAGAGCTGTTGTTGCTATCTGAGTCTTGTCTCCATCCTTGGAACCATCCTCCCAGATCTAACAATAACAATTTTCCATTTTGTTTTAGGGAAGATCAAATGACATTGCTGAATATAATTAACTATATTCTGTGTCCTCTGAGATAAATATTTCTGTACAAGAAGGAACCTTGCTTATGAAGGTTATATTTAAGTGTAATCTCAAATGGTCTGGTATCAATTTATACTGAATAATGCCTAAATTATATTTCTGAACTGGCCTATGAACAATAATCATAGCCTTTAGGGGGATGGAAATAACATTTGAGTAAATCTACCAGATTCTTTTTTTTTTTAGTAAGAAGAAAATCTAACCAGCTGATTTATCTCAGGACTTTAGAGATTAGAGATCTTTAAGTTATATAGGCTTTCTCTTAAACAAGTTGTATCCAATGGTTAAATTCGGGATTGTTTTAGCTGCTGTATTTGTTTCCTCTGTGTAGGATCCCAGAATAGTTTATAAATATCAGTACAGTAATAAGTCTGTGCCCTTCAAGCTTATAAAATAAAAGACCTGATATATAGGTGGGGTGCGGGGAGAAGGTGGCAGGGCAATAGGGGGTAAACAATTCCAAGTTTAACCTTAAAGTTAAAGTTCCTACCACAACTAACAGGGATTACAGTTGTTCAGATAGCTTGATAATTTCCCAGTGAGACTGCCAGCTGGGAAGCAGATGGGAAGAGCCAAGGGCAGCCAGCTTCTCAGTAGATGCCTCCTTTGAATATCCTATTGGCCTGGGTTACTGCTGTCTCCTATCTGTGATTCAATTAAACATTATAATTGTACTATTTAAAATGCGTTGTTATTTGTACTAACTAAAGCTGCCTTTATTTTCTTTTTCTTTTTTTAAAAAAAATATCAAGTATTTTAAGTAAAAGCATAAGCCAAACGGCTATGTCTAAGACAGATGCAGAAATCCCAATGCATAATACAATGATTGTCACCCAGAGAAAGTCAGAGTGCGCAACCCTATGTTGGAGGAGTGAAATTTTGTGCCCACAGTGGGATATATTCCTTTCCTCTCCTCCTCCAACTCTCTGAGTAAATGTTATGCATGCATGGAGGGAATTCACGCCCCTCCCACCCCTGTTCCCTTGATGGAAGTGGTTTTGTCAGAGCAGGAATTGATTCACTACAACCTAGATTCCTTAAACACTGACACTTCATTTACTTCAATGTGGCTCTGGGGCATAGCTTCATTTTCTCTAGCAAGGGCTCATCATCATCAGAAATACAGCTAGACTAAATTCCCTCTGTCCTGCATCGGGCTGGTCTCATGCAGATGGTGAAGGCAGATGAAGCACTTCAAAAGGAGAAGGTAGCATCATAATTATCTAGATGTTCATATTCAGGATTTCAGCCTTCAATCTGAGTTTACAAAAAAAAAAAAGAAGAAGAAAGAAAAAGAAAGAAAGTGAAAGAAAGAAAGAAAGACACCTCCCCCCCACCTGCCCAATGTTTCTCAACTTTTGATCTGTCTTGCTGTGAAAGAGAAACCTAGGTATTTGTATCTAAGTAAAGCAGTGAAATGAGCCTACCATTTGGATCCTGCTTCTCTCAACAGGGGACAAGCCTTAAAATTACCCACATCAATTCTAAAGGATAGCTATTTTTATTCCTTGGGTGGGGAAATTGTCCGGTGATATGTGCAGGGAAGTTACAATCTGCTCTTGTGCGCGTGTGTGTTTTTATTGGATCATTGGTAAATGTGTTGGGCTACTATGCTAGAATAAACTAAATGGTCCGTGAAATTTTAACTTAGATCATATCATGCTATCTACAATTTAACTGGCAACCAAAGATCTCTCTATTATTAACTTCCTGGAGGGCATTTCCATGTGCAAGGGCAATTGTCTCAGCCAGTTAGAGTTTAAGGGGGTGATTTTTAATCACTTAATTGATGTGTTATATGGGTTTCCCTGTTTTATGAATGGTTCAATCAGTACATATTCAAACTTAGGGGGCATCGAAAGATTTTAAATTCTGGATAAAATAAGCCTCCCAAGAGCTGGGCTGTAAAATTCCAGCTGACTGCTAGATGGCAGTAAAGAGATGCATTTAATTATCATGGTTTTTTTTTTTGTTTTTTTTTGCAGCCCAGATCTAGGATTAAGTGATTCCAGGGTGTGTGTGTTCTCTATTCTGGCAGGAACCCTCCAAGATCTCAGAAAAAGGTTCTTCTCAATCCAAAATTCCTCTTCCAATCAGATGGGTGCCTTGAATGAAACACTAGATAGAAATTCAGCTCCAACTGAATTGTTTTGAGTTTTATAATTTTAATAATCTAATGCTGGAGGCAGCAGGGCAACCTGGTACAGGTTTTATACTTGCAAAATCTAAAGAATGGATGGAAGTTTGAATCCAGTTCTTTCCTTATCTAGATTCAGCCTATCCCGCAAACACACTATCTTGGTGTACTCCATAGTTCCAGCTGGCCTTTCTCCCATTCCAGCATTGCTCCAACATTCCAGCATTATTCCAGAAGAAACAGTAAGATTTCAGCAGGAATGGTGATAGGGGGACCATGTAGCCAGCAATTTCTTTTTAAAAAACCCCCCACTATATGCTGGTTTATGGCAGAGGTTATGCTTAACTGATTAAAAGTTTTACGGTTTGGAATCTTTGCATGAAAAAGGAACCATAGAAGGGTTCTTTTCACCCAACACACACACAAGCACATGCATATGCCTCAGATTTTACCTCACAAGGAAAAGCAAATTGCTTACTTAGCGTGATTGTATTGGGGAAGGGGAGGGAATAGGTCTATTCCAGATGAAACGGAAATCTTTGTTTTATTACTGGATGTTATTGTATATCCTTATAGAGCATGGGGAAAGAAGGGAATGGTACTCAAAATAATAAAATAAAGAGAGAAGCCAAAGATGCATAAAGAAGTGAATTAGGAGCCAAAATGTAGAACACCTTGCCTGATGTTTCAAAAATAAATGGCATCACAACAAGATTGGACTACTCATCCGCATGACCATTTCATGCCCCTATTTTTCTTTTTTTCAACAGAGGAGAAAAGTATGTTGGTAGATGTTCTATCGCCAGGACAAAAGCAGACTCGAGACCGGAGTTGAATTCAGCTCTTTATTAACTGTCAGTAACTTCAACTAAAGTTGAGCCGCGACTGCCCTTTTTATAGCGGCTGCTCGCAGCTCGCAACCAATGGCATTTATTTAAACTTCCCGCCGCTTAGGCGGCCAATCGGAACTGTTGTTATCTACCGATCGCTAGCGATGGTATCTGTCCAATAGGAATGCAGTATTACGAGTATGCAAACAAGTACACTACAGTGGACCTATTGCTGCTTTCAGAGAAAGTAATGTGGGAGCAATAAGCAGAATTTTGCTGCTTTTCTTCTGTCTGCTTGTCATCCCTGGGCAGAAAAGCAAAACTGTCAATCACTCCCTGAACATGTGAAAGGACAAGGGTGGAGGAATCCAGATGCTCCTATCCCTTCATCGACAGTCGGCTGAAGTATTTCTTAGGTTTTTTAAAAAAGAGTTCATGTTTATTTATGTTTTGGTAATTGTGTATTTTCATAGAAATATGGATCTCCACATCTCCTGGAAGATTTGAGTGGTGCGTATTCTCATTTCAAAAATAGCCAGACGTGCTGCACTGAAGCCTACCACCATTATCAACTTTTGACATATCAGGGTCAATATGCAAGGCTCATAATAGAAGGATGATTATCCAGGAGTGAAACATCCCCTGAACTGGATGCTGGACCAGATCACGGACTGGGGAGAAGCCGGTATACAGTGGGATTAGAGTGAATTAAAGAGAAATTGCTTTTTATTTTACTCTCCCTTTCAATACCTTGTGCCATTTTCCTTTCAAAGCTACCTTGTCATTTGCAAATCCAGAGTCCATCACATATATATTCAAATCTGAGTATTTTACAGCCACAATATCACATGCTGTCGCATTTCCTCCCTCCCTCACCTGATCCGCCAATAGGATAGAAGTTGCTGGATGAAATTTCAGTCATCTTGCAAAGACGGTCACTGAGTTTTCTCAAAGGCATTCTTAATGTCAAGAATCCACCCCCTTCCTTACAAATTGCTGCTTCTAACACTCAACTACATGGTTGGAGAGGGGGGGGGGGAGGGAGGGAGAGGGAAAAGGAGAGGGAGAGAGAAAGAGAGGGCATAGGAAACATGAACTTTACAAACTTTCCACAACATGTAAAGTTAATCCCCAGTTAAATGATCCCCTCTTCTACACGAGGAGCACACTGATGACCCAGTTGGAAATGAGTGTAACTACTCCAAATGCTGCACAGGACACTGAGAGAATGGCATAATCTTTTTTGACCCCTAATTCTGACAAAAAACAGGAGGAAATCTATGATGCTGTAGTTGGAATTGTCATCATCCTAGACAGGATTGTGAGGATTTATTTACCTCTACATTTTCTTTCAGGCTTCTATCCCTCCTTTCTCCCCATCCCACGTTTTAACTCTAAGGAATTGAAAAATAAAGAGAAAGTGCCTAGAGAAACCTCATACTCCGAGACACTTTTGGAAGCACAAAGGAAAATTAAAGATTGTCCTTCGTGAAAATCTTCCCGTCCCTGTTCTGATGACATAGGGGAGATTGATTAACCCCAAATGCTATCCAAGCCTGGTTTATTTTCTAGGGTTAATTGACTGAGTTGGAGTGGTTGTATGATTCATGTAGCTTACTCCCCACCCTTGACCCAGTTAAGAGTATTGTGAGATCAGGGCAGTAGAAAGGCAAACAGATGAGAAATAGAGGAATATTATTAAAACAACGGTAATTAACAAAGCAGACTTAAATTCTGCGTGTTTCTAAGAAGCTGGCTAAATCTTTCCCTCCCTCCCTTTCATCTTCTAACTGTACTGTACCCATGGAAACCTGGGTATTTGATTAACCCCGAGCTACACATAACCTTCACCTAGACAGCTCTACTTTCAAAAGAACTGGACTTTGTAACTGGAGACTTTTCAATTATTTCTGCTCAAAATGATGGTGAAAGTCAGGATGTCAGGTTCAAAGGAAGAGCTATAATTTGGAAGCGACTTCCTGTTTGGACATTTTGTTGGTTTTGATCTTGCAATGTCCTGAATGGAAGGAAATTGCACAGAGGAGATACTTTCTACATCTGTGGGCCAAGTCATTATTTGCAATTACATAATTTAACAAATGAGAGTCAATTGTTCGCTGTGTCTCCTTTTAGAATCCTCAGGCATTTGCACATTTATTTCACAACTTTGCACATATCTAAAAATGAAATCCTCTAACTCAAGGATTTGGAAATAAGCCTAATTTAGCTTTTCTTTAATTGAGTAGGATTTAGATCTAAGTTGTTTGCAATTGTACAAATTGAAAATGTGTGCTTCTTGGTTACTTTTTTCCCCTTGATTAGATCATTAGAGAATTTAGATCATAGTCAACATTTACTTTTGAGAAACTTAATGTACATTCATTAATTAAATGGAGACCTAAGCCTCTTTTACAAAAAAGATTTAAACAATATCAAGGTTAGGGTTAGGTTAAAAATTATTTATTTTCATATGAAAGGAATGTTATAAAGCATCAGTATTAATACAATGCTTCCCCCAATATTTCATTACATTTTGAAAAGTTTAACAGCCTAAAAGTTGCATTCAGTTCCAAGAGGATCAACCATATTTATCTTCCGACACTTGAGAAAAAGTCACTATGTATCAACCTTTATTTGATATAGCAATGTGATTAATCATTAAATGCTGGAGAAAATGTATTTGGGGACATTTGAATCTGTTCTTTGCTCTGTCAAATATCAAAACTTGCAACAATGCTTAATGATAATCTCTTTGTGATAAAAGGGAAGATGAATATAGCACTTTAACCATGATATATAGCAGGGGGTCAAACTCAATTTCATTGAGGGCTGCATCAGGGTTGTGTTTGACCCTGGGGGGCAGGGGGGCTGTGGGCAGGCTGTGGGGGGGGCAGCTCAATGTCACTCATGTTGGGGGAGTCTGGGGTGGCACAAACGCTTGGCCAGCAAAAAACGGGCTCCCGAGCTCCTTTTTCAGCTGCGACGGCCTCTTGCCACACTCTGCTAGTGAAAATGAAGTTTGGGAGAGCTGCACACAGCCCTCCCGAGCTCCGTTTTTGCTGGCAGAGGCACCGCGGGCTATTCCTTCTCTATTTCCAGGAAAAATCTGTGGGCCAGATCTAAACACTCCGCGGGCTGGATTCAATCCCCAGGCCTTGAGTTTGACTGCCCCTATGTACAGGGTTTGAACAGGAGTTTTGTATAATAACATTTGTTTGTAAAGAAGAAGAAGAAGAAGAAGCCACCTTTCTGAAAATTTCCAATATATTGGGGAAAAGATTAGGATCAGAGGTGGCATTCAGCAGGTTTTGACCACTTCTGGAGAACCGGTAACGGAAATTTTGAGTAGTTCAGAGATCCGGCAAATACCACCTCTGACTGGCTCCGCCCCCATCTATTCTCTGCCTCCCAAGTCCCAGCTGATTGGCTGGGTCTTCTTTTGTTGCCCTGCACAGGAGAATGGAGCTGGAAAGCAGGTTATTGGGGTGGGGAGGGAACGGGATTTTGCAGTAACCTTCCCCTGCCACGCCCACCAAGCCATGCCCACCAAGCCACACCACACCTGCCAAGCCACGCCCACAGAATTCATGGTTAAAAAAATTTGAATCCCACTTTGATAGTAAATTTTTTTGAATATCTGCTACCGGTTCTCCAGAACTGGTCAGAACCTGCTGAATAACACCTCTGGTCCTAATCTTTTCTCCAACATATCGGAACTTATGAAATCCCTCCACTCCCCATCTGTTCCCCTATTGTTTTAAAATAGTGACATATTTATTTTCACACGGTGAAGAACAAGCAGTGGGACATGCAGTACATTTTCTCTGATTATGGGACGTTACTCTAAAGGAAGCCCAATGTCTTGTCTTAAAATGACTCCAATGCTAAAAAGGGGCTTCTCTGCTCTTAGTAGCCCCTTGCACTGATTCTGCTTATCTATTACAGGTAGTCCTCGACTTACAACAGTTCATTTGGCGACTGTACGACATTACAACCACACTGACCTATGACTCTTTTTCATACTTACGACTGTTGCATCATCCCCATGGTCACCTGATCAAAATTGGTGAGTTGTCAACTGACTCATATTTATGACGGTGGCACTGTCCCACGGCCATGTGATCACCCTTTGCAACTTTCTAGTAAGCTAAGTCAATGGGGAAGCAAGATTCACTTAACAACCGTGCGACTAACTTAACAACGGCAATGATCCATTTAACAACCGTGGAAAAAAAGGTTGTAAAATGGGGCAAAACTTACTTGGCAATAATGAATTTTGGCCTCAATTGTAGTCGTAAGTTGAAGACTAACAATATTAGGTCTCAGTTCATACCAAGAAGTTTCTAGCCTAACTTAGAGGAATTATTTGAACAGAAGAGAAAAATGCAGAGGACGTAAACAACCAATCAGGATGGGATAGGATTGGATGCTTTATTGGCCAAGTGCGATTGGACACATAAGGAATTTGTCTTGGTGCAAATGCTCTCAGTATACATAAAAGAAAAGATACATTCGTCAAGAGTCAAGAATCATAATATATTACACTTAATGATAGCCATAGGGTACAATAAGCAATCAAATCATATTAAGAAACAGTCCATATAAATCGTAAGGATACAAGCGACAAAGTTACGATCATAGTATCAACCACCATGAATAGTTTTAGAAATATATATAAAAAAACAAAATGTCCCCACCCCCAAGGGAAAGCATTAAAAGAGAGCAGGAAATTTTTGGGTATAAATTCTGAAGAATATTTCCCACTCGCTCATAAATGCTTAATAATTATTAATAATTATACCATTTTAATCATGTTTGCCTTTGTCTCCATTGAGTCTGACATTGATGGCTAGCTACACACTATGTATTCCTGTGGAGTGTGTACACAGAGGCACACACAAGCACACAGCTTCAGTCTTTCCTAGTGAGTGCAGAGTAAACTTCATTTGCCCTCGAGACACTGCCGTATAATCGAATCTGATTGTTGCTGTGATGTCATTAAGTTCACAATGTGGTCCTCAATTGGTTGGGAGTCATTGTATAACAGGGAAAGAAATCCCCAAATGATACTGGATATAACAGAGAGCAAGTGGCAGAAAAGAAATGCAAAAAGATAGAAAATATAACATTTCAGAGAAACCTTGTCATAGCCTGAGCTTTATTTTCTACTGAAAATCTTCACTTGGCTGTAACCAGATCTTCGAGATGCAATAATGTAAAACAAAAGTTTCAACAAAAGAATAATCCTTCTGTTGAAATATTACGTTTGTTTTACATAAAACCTTTTTTTTAAAAAGCCCAGTTAATATACGTGCTTTAAATGGATCTGATAGCATTACCAACATTGCATTTGTTTTCATGAGCCTAGTTTTGGAAAGGTTTCTATAGTCTACAAAAGAGGATATGGTTTACAGCCATTTAATTAAGAACACATTTCCAGTAATTTGTCAGAAAACTCCATTCATTATACCAGCGTTCTTCTTTTCTTTGCAATGCAGACACAATAGCAGGTTATACAAAAGAAGGAACTGCAATGTCTCTTAAGAAAGCAAGAGTAGAAACTAGTTAAAGGTGATCTAGGTATAGTAATTCTGAAACACTTTTTAAGCATTTATAGTTTATCTGGGCATCTCACTAGCTGAATAATTAGAAAGAGTAGATTGTGCATTGATAGAGTTACAGGCTTTTGCAATAGTAGTAAATATGTCTACACTTCCTTCAAAATGAGTTAAGCCAGTAATGAAATGAATCATTTGCGCTTCAGTGTATGAATTTTTTTTAAAAATTCCTAACTTGATTTTGCTGACATATCCCACCCCACCCCGAACCAAAAAGAAATGATTATTTACATATTCATTTTTAATAGTAAAAAATGCACTCTGATTATGTGTATGTGAGAGTCCCCAAGATCTGATGCATGCCACTTACCTTGAGGCAGTGGTCTCTTTCTGAGGCAGCTCCAGGTTATATGAGGCCTTCATTTGTGAACTGGCTTCAGAGAATGTTCTTCTGCCATCTCTGAAAACAGTGCAAAGCACACCCTGTTGTCACACACTTTTCAGAGGGTCTGGAAGCCACTCAAGAGCATGATCCCCTTGTGTGGCTTCTGGAAGCTGCAGGAGAGCACACTCCATTCTAGCACAGCCTCAACAACCTCCAAAAATCGCACAAGAATGGGGCATGTTTTTGAAAAGCACTGTTGTCAGGTGTCAATAAATGTTGGTGCGCCCCCAAAATATTGTGGCGTGTCACTTTTGCCATATGTGTCATAGATTTGCCATCATTGAGTTAATAGCAATAGCACTTAGCACTTAGACTTATATACCACTTCACATTGCTTTACAGCCCTCTCTAAACGGTTTTAAAGAGTCATCCTATTGCCCCCAACAATTTGGGTCCTGATTTTACCCACCTTGGAAGGATAGAAGGCTGAGTCAACCTTGATCCTGGTGAGATTTGAACTGCCAAACAGCAATTAGCACAAGTAGCCTGCAGTACTGCACTCTAATCACTGAACCACCACAGCCCAGTGAGTTAAGCCAATGTATTTGTTTTAGAAACTTTCAGATTACAAGTAGTCCTTGCGTTACGAGCGTAATGGAGCCTACCCATTACGGTTGTAATGTTAATTGAATCACTTTAAAGGAATGAATCCCATCCCTCCTCTTCCCAATTATTTGTGAATCAAATGTTCAGTGCGCTTGAGGTACCTCAGAGGTGGGGAAGACCACGGGGGACCTAGTTCAGCAAAAGACCACCTGCCTCTGGCAACCCAAGGCCTCTGCATACCCACTGAGGTACTCACACTCCCCTTCCCACCCTTTAGGGCAGGGATGGGCTGCTGGGGGTCCACGGGGGTTCTGGAGATCCTTTAGCTAAGATTCTGCACAGTTTGGAGAACCCCCAAATCCTACTCCTGGCTGGCCTCACCCACCCCTCCACTCCCAGGAGTCCCCACACGGCCCATTTTGGATGCAGGTAAGTGCAGGGCACGTGCGAAGGCTCAAGGAGGGTGAAAAACAGGCCTCTTGAAAGTTCCGGAAGGCTCGAAACGGGCCCATTTCCGGCTTCCAGAGAGCCTCCGGAGCTCAGGGAGGCCTTTCTGCCCTCCCAAAGTCTTGGGGAAAGCCTCTGGGACCTGGGGAGGGCAACTCCCCCCACCATGGTGCAGGAGGTTGACTAGGCCATGCCCACCATGGCCATGCCCACCCAGCAACGGGGCAGAGAACCTGATGCTAAAATTTTTGAAGGCCACCCCTGCTTTAGGGTCCCCGTAGTTGCTTCAGCCTTCTCCACATTTACCTTTCAAAGATCGGCAGAACTCAGGGCTATATGTGGCAGAAAAGTAGCTGTCTTCTCAGATATAGGTGAAGCTTTTAAAAAAAATATCTTTTTTTCATCTGTCCCTTTTGGAAAAAGCTTGTCCCAAAGATGACGGAGGCCTGCAGTGGCATGAGATCACGCCCCTAAAGGCTTCTGACCTCTTTACAAAAGCTTTGGGCATGGAGAATGGAAGACTTCGAGGGCACAATCTTGTGTTCCTTCAGGCCTCTGTCCTTTGCACCAAAAACCTTTTGCAAAGGGGATGGAAGCCTTGGTGGGGGGGGACGACAATTTTGCACTCCTTCAGGCCTCCGTTCTCCATGCCAAAAGCTAAATGAACTGTTGTAACTCAAGGACTACCTCTATTCTAGTGGTAAAGGAGATTGTACAATTCTGTCCCACCACTGCTCCTTTGATGGTCTCACTTCAAAGCAGCCTTCCTTGATTCAAAAAGGTAAATTTGATCCAATTTTTGCCAACAAGCCGAAAACTATAGTTTTCCTCAAGTAGTTCATTATTCGTCTATCCCAAAAGACAAAGACAAAGAAAGGCAGAAAGCCTCTATTTTTCAACCTGAGGGGAAGCAAGTTTTGACTAAAAGCCATTCAAATCAAATCTGCTTTGCAAATTGGAGCCCAAAACAAATTTTGTTTTCTGTGCTTACCCGTAATTTTGCCTTCAATTGTATTCTCTAATTATCCCACTAGCACATCTAAGAATCAGCAAGTTCCTTACTTTTGTGGTTTTGTTCGCTGTTTTATGCGCAGTCTTGTAATTGCTTAGAATATTTTACTTTCTATGAATTTTTTTTTAAAAAGTCATAAAAAATATTCTGCCTGTCCACTTTTTTTTTTTTGTCCATCCAAAACCTGAGATGACGAAGCAGTTGGACCATTCAGTTTTGGATATTTTGCTTTCTGTTACCTGTACTACTCAAGCATTACAACAGTTTGCACACTCTGATTTTACTTCATCTATGTCCCATCGGGCTTTCACAGCTTCTCAATAGGATATTTTAATGATTGTACACATCTCGGTCTCAATGCTAGATGACAAAGTGTATCATTTCCAACAAGAGAGAAGGCTCATGCCATGCCTGAACAGATAGATACCTTCACTTATACAAACCCAACAGCATATGACTGACTGGGGAATTGATCTTGAGTAACAGGCCAAAAACATTCTGAGATTCAGGTTTCAAAGCTGGTGGAACAAAAGTCCTTTTTCTTGGGTATGCTTAAAGAAATAGCTTCAGGAAGGCTCATGCCATGATCTAAACCCCAATGTATTGCTATGTTAATAGCGCTGTTAATCTATAGTGGATGATTTACATATTGGAGATAGGCACTGGCAGATGTTTGTGGGTCTGTGCATGAGTCTGTGGGGGAATCTTTGGTTAAGCCTGGCTTTCAAAGACGATATGAGAAAAAGGGGGCTTTTGTTCCTCCCCCACCTTGCCTTTAAATCTCATCATGTTTAATGTTACACCATTACGTAGCTCTTATTTTGCATAAATACATGATGATTATAGCAGTATAACCTTGGCAACACACTGTCCCCTTGAGGCAGCCTGAAATAGAACAGAACTGTAGATTATGCCCTATAACCACCCTGTGGGGAGCAATATTTTATTGTGCTTTATTTCGCTTTCTATGAGATTAAATGAAAATGATGGTAATTGGGGTTCTGCTAAAACAGCAAGAAGTAAAAGGCAGCTCTTCCCCTCACCATATCCTCTCCATAAACGTGAGCTCTTGGTCACAACTCTGTGGAAATTGCCCAATATTTAGTTGTTAAACTGATCTGGGAAGCCTGCAGTGGAGACAAAATAAAATACCAAAGGGAAGAGTAACCCACGCGCTTCATCTTGCCTCATTTTTCGTGCAATTTTTCAAAATCTTCTTGGAGAATCCTCCAAAAACCATGCAGTGGTGTTGTTAAATTTTTTGGAGAAAACTCAGATAACCCAGGTCTATGGGAGATGTCCTTGACTTTGGTTAAAAGTCAATTTAAAAAAAAAAAATCTCACCTCTCTCTCTCTCTCTCTCTCTCTCCTTTTTAAGGCTTGGCTGCCTTCAGGAGTATTGACAAGGGCTAGGAATTATGGGAAGTGCTTCATGGATTCATGGAGTGAACCAGGAAGTGCTGGGAAAGAAGACTGAGTGGAATTTTTATAGGCCTTGATTATCATGAGAAGTGCCATCACTAAAGGAGCTGTGATTAGTAAACAAACTTGAAGAAATAATGAAAAGTCGAGGGCCTGTTGAAAAACTAATTGTCTTTCTCCTATATCCTGACAAGAAAGAGTTATTTTTCATCCATGATAGAAGCAAGAGACATTTGGCTCCATAATATCGGCATTTCCCAGGCTCCCTGGAGTCAATAGATATGCTCAGCATGTTCAGTATTCTTCACGGCTGCCAGAAAACCTAGGAAATTGAGTTTTTGGTGACTCTCAGGTCAAAGAGAAAAGAATCACAACTCCATTGGCCAAGCTTCCTGGTGGCAGTGGAGTTTTGAAGGAGAAATTAGGCCTTTAAAAAAGGCTTTGCTACTTTTCTGTTCTGTTCTAGTTCTCTTTGCCAGAACAAATTCCAAGAGTACTAATAGGGCTTTTAAAAAAACAAAAAAAAACAAAAGGGGGGCAATTTTTTATGACATGGGTATAGATTTAGAGGGCTTTGCTTATAATAGTTTGCCTTCCCTTTCTGCTTTGAACAGGAAGAAAATATTCCTGAATACATAAATATCCTGAATTTTGAGCTGTAGTTTTGTTTTTTATTTGTTTAGTTGTATCCAGAGATGGGCTGCACTTATTTTGGCAAGAGGTTTGCTGGTTGTGAGTGTGCATGCGCTGCTTTGGGGCTGAAACACAGCTTCAAACAGGCAACTAATTGACTCAGGCAGCTCCGGTGAGTATAGTAGGGCAGCGCGAACTCACCTGGGCAGCCTGGGCGGGGGAAAAGTTAGTTATTTAGGGAAAGCATAGCACAAGAGCAGGTGGGCAGGCCTAGCCAGAGACCACAGTTAGAGGTTCGCCTGAACTTCGCCAACCACCCAGCAGCCCACCACTGGTTGTATCCAATTCTCAGAGACCACCTAGTTAAGTCCTTGCAGGGTTTTTTTGGCAAGATTTTTCAGAAGTAGTTTGCCACTGTCTCCTTTCTGGGATTGAGAGAAAATGACTGGCCCCGCAGATGTCTTCAGTTCTAGACCAGGGGTGTCAAACTGGATTTCAACTGGGCCGGATTAGCATTGTAGTTCTCCTCCACAGGCCAGCGGGGAGGGGGTGGAGACAGGATGGACACCTCCTGCAGCACCCTGCCTACCAAAAAAGGGTATGAGGGGGCACACGAGGTCCCCCATGCCTCGGTTTCAGCCTGGATGGCCTCCTGCAGCACCTTGCTGGCCAAAACAAGTCATGGTGGGGGGGCCTCAGGCTTCCCCCCGGTGCCCCTTTTGGCTTCCAGAGGCACTGCAGGCCAGTCCTTTGCTATTTTCAGGCCAGCCTTGAGGGCCAGTTTTAAGCACCCTGTGGGCCGTGGGCCTTGAGTTTGACAATCCCAGTTCTAGACCGATGCCTTAACTAAGATACCAAACCGGCTCTCAAGTTCTGTTTAGTGAAGCATAAATCCTGGTTAGTTTTCACAATCTCATCCAGAGACAATTGAAGGAGGGGACTAATCCTACCATTGATAGAAATGGGATTCAGCAGAGCTGACGTTAACTAGCTCATGACATTTCTTATCAAAATGCAGGATTTTTTCTCAACCTTGAGCTTCAGATAGAACATTTTCAGAATGGGGCAAACGTATTTTTTAAAAATCATAGTGATAACAGTTGGCTTTAAAGCATTATCAGTTACTTTCTTGCTTTTAAGGTCTGTGTTAAAAATAACTATCCTGAAATTAATTAATACCTGCATATAAATATGCAAAACTGAAGTTTTCTTAATGTCTTTTTCCTATATGAGGAAAATTAAAGAAAATGTATCAACAAGTCTATTTGTGTTCAAACTAAAACGATCAGAACACGTTCTTGAACATTTACAAGTTTTGGTACCATGTTTTCCCTAGTAATATTCTATATTTGCACATATAAGACACATATGCACTAAGACACATATAAAGAGACCATCCAACAATATAGGCCCGTGATGGCGAACCTATGGCACGCGTGCCACAGCTGGCATGCAGAGCCATTTGTACCAGCACGCGAGCCGCAGGCAAACTTACCTCACTGCGCATGCGCATGCCTCACAGTTGATTTTCGGCTGGTTTGAGGCTTTTTTGGCCTCCCGGAGGCTTGGAAAAAGCCTCTGCAGGACAAATACGCCCATTTCATCACTTCCTGTTGGCCTGCAGAGGGTTTTTCCAAGCCTCTGGGAGTCCGAAAAAGGCCTCAAACCAGCTGAAAATTGGCTGTGAGGCACAGTGCAGGTAAGAGGGACGTGGGGATTGCACGTGCATGTGCAGTGGGCATGGGGCGCATGCATGCCTTCTGGGTGCTGGCACGTGAGCGCACGAGCGCCAGCGTGCACACAATTTTTGGCACAGGAGCCCAAAAAGATTAGCCACCACTGATATAGGCATTGACCTTCAGGATGACATCCTGTCCTAAAGAAAACTGCTTTCTCTATAGGCTACAGTGTGACATATGTATTTTCACCACATCAGTCATAGGTAGCACAGGAGGACTTCAAGAGCTGTTGTCCCTTGACAACATGAACATAAAGGAGCAATTGAAAAAGAACCAGAGTGTCTCTTTTAAGCAATACCAAGAAAAGTAGTGATTTATATCTACATATGCTTTTCCTAGAATGGGTGAGGTGTCCTTTGAGTAGTTCTCCCTGGGTGTATTGTGATGTGAACCTTCAACCTGTCTGTAATGCACATAATCTTTCCTCAGCAAAATGAGCTGAAGCATGCATCATATTTTCAAATATGAAAGGGGAGTCCAAGATTGCTACTGGCCTGAACATCTGCCTGAATTTTTTAACCATTCAACATGGAGTGACATACCAATGAAATTTGTATTACAAGTAAGCATGGGTACTCCGTACCTATCATATGTGCAAGAGTGATGAATATCTGTAGGTCAGGTATAGGATGAATTAGAAGTTCATTCTCAAACTTGTGGGTTGGTTTCCCCTTAAATTTAGGGGAATTCCCTAAATTCTGCTGAAGATATTACCTAGCCTGGCAACGAAGCATTCAGAAACCATCCCACAAGCTTGGAGAAATTCAGCTGAAGAAGTTACCAAGCCTGGTAATGAAACATTTTGAAACCAACCCACAAGCTTGGAGAACAAACCTCCATCCTCACTTATCATATTTGATACTGCAGCAGATCATTTTTTTTAACTCACCCGTCCTCATTTGCAAGGGTTAGTTTGGTGTCAGACTAGAAACCAAGACTCTGAATTTAAGTCCCACCTTTGCCTGAAAATCAGCTAGGTGATCTCGGGCCACTTACTTCTCCCAGCCCGAGGAAAAAAATCAGTGGCTAGCCACTTCCAAAAGATGCTGCCAAGAAAACTGCAGGAGGAGGCAGTCCGCAGGAGTCAAAACTGATTCAAAGTGTTTTCTTTTGTCATGGTTGCACCATCGCTGACCACCAAATAGTGATTGGCATGCAGGCAGCAGCAACTCAACTCCACGCTTACTACCAGCCTTGTATTTTCAGCAGCATCCCCTTTATTGCCTGTACCCAGGGCCGACCACCTTTCTCCACTCTTCATATGCCACTGCTGCCAAGCAGTACCATTCAAATATCCCTCTTTTCCAGGCATTTTTGTGGAGCTAGGCTAGGCAATCTGGCATCCTCCCAATTTTTGTTTTTGAATTAGAACTCCAGATGCAATTGTAATGAAAGATAAGTGCTATGAAAGTTGTACTTCAGACAACTTACAGTAGAAGATATAAGAAAACCTCTTCCTGTAGTTGTGTAAGGTTTTCAACCTGCACTACGCATTTCTACATATGTATTTGAGGTATCTCAGGCTGAACTTACACATCTGTGTGTTGTCTATGGAGATTCTCAGTCATCCAGGTCAGAGGCGGTATTCAGCAAGTTCTGACCAGTTCTGGAGAACCGGTGGTGGAAATTTTGAGTAGTTTGGAGAACCGGCAAATACCACCTCTGAGTGGAGATTTTACAGTATCCTTCCCCTGCCATGCCCACCAAGCCATGCACACAGAACCTTAAAAAAATTGAATCCCACCACTGATCCAGATCATGGTTGTCCCAAAGGTGCTTCTTGGATGAGAAGCGAAATGTCTTCAAAGAAAAACCAGAATCCAGTTGCCTCTTGGAAAAGCACTTTTGGGACACATGTGTTATAATTAAAGTAACTCTACCAGCCACATGCCTGTTTCTAAAGCACCCAAACCAGCAAAATCTTATGGCACTTTAGGAACTACAAGATTGACATTCACTTTTTGGCTCACAGATGCAAGGAACGATAGCCTGAAAATGCAGGACTGAAATGCAGGAGGCAGAAATAGCTTTAAAATAGCCGATTTCTCACTTGAGCTTCGTTTCTTTTTCTTCCATGCTTCTAATTTGATAATTTGAGCTGAAATTAAGGGGTTGGGGGAGTTTAGTCAGGTCTATGATTTTCCAGTCCAATACAAAAAGGTGGGGGGAGGGGGGAGATAGAGAAGACTTAACAGAGTTTGCAAACTATCTTACAATATCCTTAATTTCACAGGCTGGCAAAATATTGTTTAGGATTATCCAAAGACAGATTGGAGCCTTAAATGGAAAAAGAGATGCCAGATGTTCAAGTTGACTTCAGAAAAAGCAGAGGAACATGCAACATCATTGCTGATTCATACTGGATAATTGAGAAAGTCAAAGTGCACCATTAGGAGACTTCAAAGTATAGGTTAGAGATCGTGGAGAAAATCTATGTGTTTGCTAGGAACTGAAAAGGAGTTGATGGCTCATCATCAATCAATTATCTTCCACATTGGGCTTGTTTCCCTTCCTTCTCATTTTCCCTCTCCTCCTTTATTCCAGTCACCCCGGGGCCAGAGTGACTTGTGGACAAATCAGCTCTCTGCACAAACATTTTCTCTTCGCTTCAGGCCTTCATCAGTCAAATCTAAGAGTGGCAATGACCTGCATCACAAACTCCTAGAATGTGAGAAATCAAAATAAGGATTTAGAACTCCTGACAAATACTTGATTTAGATTTAAAAGATTACTGTTCATTGAATAGTGCAGCGTGGATGATGGTGGTAGTGTTGAAGACAATTCACTGGTTGAATAAGAAGAATAAGGAAATTGTTTTTTTTAAAAATAAACATTCATAGTTCCTTGAGGCATCTCTTCTGTTGACTGAGAAAAGCAGGGTTAGTGATAATTTTATATAATGCCAAACGAAAACAGCAAAAATGAGTTGTCCATATGTAAATAAACTAAACCCTGTCTTGATCAGATGCAAACCAAAGAACTGAAGTAATCAATCATCAGAAGATAACAATTAAACCCTATCTACTGGGAGATTTCTTCATTTCTTCTACTGTTCTGAGAATTCAGCCAAACTATGTTGATTCCAGAACACGTTGTCTTTACTACAATAGTGTGTAAACAAAGCCTTGCTATAAGCTGCATCTGCTAATCATTATGTAAAGTTTTAATAGGGTGGTCTTTCCTTTTCTTTTCCTTTCCATTCTATTCCATTCTGTTCCTTTAATATAGCCTTATGTTTTATTTTACATTTTGAGGTCAATGCCTGAATGGGGTGGGCTGGTTGGAATGTCCATCTCAAACATGCCTTTACCAAGTGAACTTGAGCTTGTTGCTATCTCCTTGTTTTCATAGGACTGTTGGAAAAATAAAATGATGAGCTACAACATGAAAGAGGTATGCTGAAGTGATCACCAAGGAAGAAATCATATACATATATATGTATGTATGTATGACTTGATTGCTTATTGTACCCTATGACTAGTATTGTATCTTATAATTCTGACTCCTGACAAATGTATCTTTTCTTTTATGTACACCGAGAGCATTTGCGCCAAAAAGATATAGATATAGATATAGATATAGATAGATAGATAGATAGATAGATAGATAGATAGATAGATAGATAGATAGATGATAGATAGATAGATAGATATATTCTTAAGTTTTTGCGGGTACTTACATGTATGGCATTCAGCTTTGTTTGGGTATTTTCCCACGTCATTGTAGTTGTGCTTTTAAAGTTGTAGCAACGTTTCGGCAGAATCTCATCTGCCATTATCAGGCTTCTGTATATATATATATATATATATATATATTCTTGTGTATATGTTTGTGTTTGTGTATGTATGTATGTATGTGTGTGTGTGTGTGTGTGTGTATTCATCTAATTTAGACACTGCCTGAGATTGGTTTAGTACACACCAGAAAGCTGAAAGGAAGGAAACCACAGGAAAACCCAGAAAGCCACAGTATGTTTCCTGCTTGAATTAATGATACAAACCTGACCTTTGGGCATTTAGTGCCAATAATTTACATGGTACCTAATGTGAATTATGAGAAGCTGGCAATCATTTCAACATGCCAAGAGAATGAAAAGAACTGCCTGGAAAAGGAAAATGTGAAAATAGGCAGAAGAACTTTGCAACTTGGAAAACACTGGATGGTGCTCTTATTCCTCCTCGTACAGTAAAATGCCTACTTCATTAACATGTAAGCCCATTAATTTCACAGTTGGCATATGAATTCCCACTTGATTTGAACATCTGCCTGGAAGGTGCATCTCTAATTAGAACAGACATGTTATTCCACGATTAAAATAAATATCAAAACACATTTCAGCTTCTCCTAGTTAGCTTTCCCTCAAACTGCTGTAGCCGAAGTAATCATGGCTAGAGCTTGTCAACTCTCAGTGGTGCTAAGATTTCATTAAGAGAGGGGCGATGCAAAAGAGTAATTCAATACACATTTATGGGATAAACGTCCACAGGGTTTTAGTTCTATCAGATCAGGAGGGGAGCTAAATAAGCCTCTTGAACTGCAGTTTCCCACGTTTAAAATCCAAATATCTTCAAGTAACTTATTTAGTCAAATGCTAATTTCTTCACCATAAAAAGTATGCACTCAGTAAAAGCAAATCCACTAAGTTTAATGCATATCACATCAATATTGCTGGGTGATTTCATACGTGAAAAGGACAGCCACAACTCAATATTGTTTCATGGATTGTGAAGCTTAGATGCCTTGATCTAAGATTCCAAGCCAGGGGTTCTTCTGGAATTAGGTTACTTCCTTTTTTTTTTAATGGTGAGGTCCACTGATACCATTTTATGCTCCCTTTGAGTGAGAAAGCATCCCAGAGATTTATGCCTTTGCAATATTTCTTTTACTTAAATTTATTCTAAGCAGAGGATCTTGGAAGTAAATTCATTCCACAAAGGAGGAAGCAAAATGTTTGATCCTGCTAGGAATTGCTATCTTTTTCTATGACAAAGCTAAAAGAGTAGTGTAGGAAAACAAATATTTCTGCCTCCAAAGATTTCGACTATACTATTGTTAACTATTGTTGGCTAAATTTCATTTAGTGCTTCTAGAAGAGCCTGTGTTTATTCCAAAATTGGAATGGGTATTACATACCAAAACATAAACTTCTAGAAACAAAAGGAGAGAAATGGAAATGCCACTTTATTAAATATCATTAAAGACCATAATCTATAAACCTCATAGGTTTTGTCATAAAGTTTATAATGCTGCCATTCATAATAAAATACCATATCTAGATTTGTCCAATTTGTATAGCTCTGGGTATTGACCAACTACAGTACATAGCATTTATGTATGATTTTTTAAAAAATAATTTCAAGGAATAAGAAGCAGTTATTTTCAGCTGGTAGTGAATATACAGCCAGGAACAATTTGTTTCTGAAAGTAGTGATGGCTAGCTAGTCTACATATAATGGTGAAGAAATGTTTTGAAGAAGCACAGGTCACTAGGAATAAAGGGTGACCGAGTTTTGCAGAAAGAGGTTCTGGCTAGAAATCCAAGTTTTTGTAGCATTCAAACTCTGAAGCTGTACCTCACTGATAGACAACCAAAAGAATTGTGGAATGAATGTAAAGAGGTGCTTCTCAATTTAGTAAATATTCTGAATTCTGCTCCAGTGTCTTTCTACTCTTATTCTTCTGAACTAAAAGAGAAAGGCACAACTCTAAAGCTACTCAATAGCTTAAAGAAATGTTGGATCTTTCTTTTTCTTCCTGATGCTGACTGGTATTCTTGTCAACAGAAAAACAGTGAGGCATCAAAAATTTCAATTCCTCATGCAGTAATATGATGGTTTCTTCTCATCTTTTATTCTGAAAGGAGAGGGCAATAAAACTAGAGAGTTTAGCCAATCAGCTTATTAATGCTTCTTGCAGATGAGGAAATAAGATACCACAATTTGTCAGCAAATTAGAACAGAAAAAATAAATGACGTTCCGGTATTAATAATATCAACAACAAATGTTTTGTCATTGTAGTTTTCCACTGTACTAAGGATGGGTAGGTAGCATTTTCACTCTCAGGGGGAAAGACTAATAGAGAAAATCAGGGTGAAAGACCCATTTATGGCAAACAAGATGCCCCAAACTCATAATACAGTGCTGAGTATATTTTAAACATCATTAGAAGTAAATGGAATGGTTTAAAACACATTACAGGTCAAATCCCAAGGCAAAATAGAGATGGACAAACCACACTTAGATAGTTTCATTCCTAGGTTAACCAAGCTCTTTTCCTAAACCACAGCATTTAGATAAATTGGTGCCCATTTTGGATCCTATCCTGCTTCATTGACATTATGTAGGGCAAGGGCAACAATTGGAATTGCTCTCCTCTGTGTCCTGCAAATTCCCATCCCTTCTCAAGTTCTCCTTCCCTGCACAATTGCTCTTGTCTATCAGTTTGTTGGCTTGACCCTTACAGCTTGCTGTAGCTGTAACTACACTACAGCTGTAGCAGGTTTTGCTCTTTTATCTGGCTATGATGGCAATAAGAGGAATAGACACCTCTGCGGGTCCCCTTGGAATTCTGTGGAAGTCAAGAGGGAGAAGTGGACTTTCATCATTACAGATAAACAGGAAGGGGAAATGGGGATACGTTCAGACTGGATAGGGTCTAGTGTTTAGCCTTAGTTGATAACTTGATCTATAGAATAAGTAAACGTTCTCCTGTCCTTTGAGACTAAACATGACAAATTATCAATGTTACTATTCTACAGTGAGGAATTTCAAACTCTGGCATATATAAAAACATGGAAGAGGACTTCTGATGGTGAGGTCACAGCGGAGCAGAGCAGGAGAGCGACCTCTGCAATCCTGTATCCGAATTTTTGTGCTTGGAAGCTCTCAGAAGCATCGTGAAGCTTGGAGAGACACACAAATTAGAAGGGGAAGCCTAGGAGCAGAGTGGAGGAAAGCAACCTCCCACTGTGATGAGGGGAAGCCCTTTGAATCCAGTGCGAAAGAAACCCAGCATCTATGGTGGGTCCAAAGCTGTGACAGCCAGCTGTGATTGGGAAGCAGGAAAGTGGATCAACGCAAGATATCAGAAGAAGAAAGGCAGACTGGGACAGTTTTTGAGAGGTGAGAGAAGAGAGCCCTGTGAAAGACTTTGACAGAGGGAGTCTCCAGAGAGAGTGAATACAGCGACTAATTGGCGGGGGACAGCGGAGCAAAAGGGAGAGAAGGAAACAGAACAGTTTGGCAGCTGAGAGAGAGCACCACAGAAGAAAAGATTGAGACTCTGTGAATAAAAACTTAAAATTTCTACGATTTGGACTGATTACTAGTAGGGCAGAAAAGAGACATTTGAGAGAACAATTGGAACTTTAATGGAGAACTGTAGCTGAACAGAGAGTGGAACCATTTTGATAAAAAGCTTTGACTGTGCAATTTGAGAGTAAAAGTGACTAAGTAGTTAAAGACAAATGAGGAAACAGGAAATGAGGAAAGTAATGTGATGGTGTGCAGAAGAAGGAAAAGAAGAAGGAAGAAAGAAGAAGAAAGCTGAATAATTTCTAAGTATTAAATTCAAATATATATATACACATACATACATACATACATACATACATACATACATACATACATATATACTTCCTCACTAGTCCAACACATGAAAGCCACAGGTCATAGCATCAACTTCAATGGCACCCAAACCCTAGCCACTATAGAAAACCCCAGCCACAGAATTATCAGAGAAGCCATAGAGATTTAAAAAAGATCTGAAAGCATGAATAGAAGAGATGATTCCATCAGACTGTTAATTATTTGGAAGCCTGCACTCACAAACAAAAAAATCTCCACACCACTAGCCAGGCAAACACCTGGGCACAAACAGATCCCCCTTGATACCTCCAGCTCAAACACACCCCAACCAGGCACCCAGATGAAACCTAGCTTCCTAACAAATGATAGCTGTCCATTTACTCAGAGCCAAGCTTCACTAAAAGCCTCCAATACAGGAACACAATGTTGCCAGCCAACCAAGACAAAAAAAGCCACAAAACAGACAGAAGATATTAGAAACACCAATCAAGCAGAACATAGCAAACTCCAAGACCAATAAACACAGACCAAGACTCCCAACCAATCAAGATGAAGAAAAAAACCATTCTGGCACAGTAGTAGGCTAGCCCCAAATTTAAAACTGAAACAACTGTAAAAGTCTGACTCACAGACGAACACAATACAGATGGCAGATGAGATTCTGCCGAAACGTTGCTACAACTTTAAAAGCACAACTATAATGACGTGGGAAAATACCCGAACAAGGCTGAATACCATACATGTAAGTACCCGCAAAAACTTAAGAAAAAAAACAAATAAACACACACACACACACACACGCATATATATATATATATATATATATATATATATATATATATATATATATATATATGATTGCTTGCAAGAAGAATTAATTTATGTATCCATTTCATAGATTGCTACATTCTTTATAACTGCTATATCCTTTATATCTTTCCACAATTTGATACCTTGGATAACAACTAATTAATTGATGTATAACTAATTAATGGCTATATATTGATTCATAGACTTAATTGAAGTATAAGAAAATTATAAGATATAGTATATAAGAAAAGAAAACAATCAAACATATATTTATCTATATTTATTGAATTATATATGTTTACTATATAAGCTATTATATTTAGAATTATAATTAATTAATTTGTTAAAAGGATTAACAACATCCAACCCAACATCAACAATAACATCACCAGCAGGACAATGTTCGATAGAGAGCATGCTGAATCCTGAGAAGGCGAGTCAGGTATCAAATATGCAAACAATTCAAATGGCATTAACAACAATACAAGAAACGATGGTGAGAAACCACGCAGACTTTAAAATGAAATGGGGGAAATGAAAGGTAAAATATGGAAACTAGATGAGAAGATAAGTACAATCCAACAAACAGTAGTAAAGATGGAACATAAAATGAAAGCAGTGGAGGTAAAGGTCGAACAAACAGATAAGAAAGTAGAATCAATAGAACAGAAATTAATGGGAGAGAACAGGAAATTAGAAGAGGCAATTGCATATTTGGAGATGGAAAAGGCTGATTTCTTCCTCAGATTTCAGAATGTAACAGAAGAAAGGAGGGAGGACTTGCTCAAATTAATGGCAGATCTCATAGCAAAAGCATTACAAAAAGAGGGCCAAGAGATTAGAAGGGAAATGGATGAGGTATATAGAATATATATCAACTATACAAGAGGTTTTAGACTTCCAAGAGAGGTTCATATATCATTCTCAAAGAAACAACTGAGAGATGAAATATACAAAGTGACAAGAGACAAACTGCTGATATTCAAGGGAACAGAAATTGTAACATTGAAACAAATTCCAAGAAGAATAAGGAAACATAGAAAGAAATACAGATTCCTGGCCGCCCAACTGAATAAGAATAACATCCTGTTCAACATTCCAGAGGGAATGTTAATATCATGGCAGGATAAAAAATTTAAAATAGACAGTATAGGAAAAGCGAGGGAATTCTTTGAACTGTATGTGGTATCAGGAGAAGACCAGAACAGCAAAGACAAAGTGGAAAGTAGGAGCCAAGAAGAAGATTGGGTGGAGGAAAGAGAAACAGAACAAGAGGGAAAAGAGCAGGAAGAAGTGGAAAGAGAAGGTGTAAGAATGAGACACCAAATGAGAGCAAATAAGCTTCAACAAGAAACAACTACAGAGTAAGATGGAGGAAGAAATCAAATTGATTTCCGTTAACATCAATGGTTTAAATTCACAAATTAAGAGGAAAAAAACGATAACTAAACTACAGAAATAGAACTTAGATATTATATGCCTTCAAGAAACACATATCCAGAAACATCAAACTGTTAGAAGCACCAAAGTTAGGAGATTTATATGTATCTCTAGCCCAACAAAAAAAAGAGGGGGATAGCAATATATATCAGGAAACATTTACAAGCAAAACAGGTATATGCAGATGAGGAGGGTAGGATTTTGATGTTAGAAGTTTATATAAATTATAAGAAAATGTTATTGACAGTGATAAATGTGCCGAAGGAGAAACAAGAAAAAATTTATACCAAACTATACAGAAAATTAGTAGAACAGGAATATGAGAACATATGCCTGTTAGGTGATTTCAATGCAATAGCAAATTTAGGAAAAGGTTACAATAATCAAAATCCAGAGAAAAAAAGGAAAAGGAAAACATTACCAAAAGTATTCTATCAAATGGCAGAAGAATTAGGATTAAAAGATATATGGAGAGAAAGAAATCCAGACAAAAAACAGTATACTTACTATTCAGCACCACACACATCATGGTCAAGCTTGGATAAGTTATGGACAAATGGGGAAATGGAACGTAATATAAAAGAAATAGAAATTGAATCTAACACATGGGCGGACCATAATCCCATTAAAATAATTTGGAAAGGATTGAAAAAAAACAGAAGATGGATGCTAAACAAGGAGATCCTAATAGAAAAAGAATGTGTTAAGATGATGGAAAAAGAATTGGAGTTCTTTCTGAAGGAAAACAAAAAACAACAAATATCAATTCCAAACGTATGGGACACAACTAAAGCATATATCAGGGACCTAGCAATTTCATATAATACACGTAGATATAAGGGGGAAAAAAGGAGAACAATCTAAACTACTAGATACTCTTAAGGAGTTGGAAAAAACACTAGAAAAAACACCACATAATAAGACAGCAAATACAGAGAGGATAATGATTAGACATAAATTGAATATGTTAGCACAAGATGAATGGTTACAGGACATGAAAAAGATAAAACAGAATTATTTTGAACACGTGAATAAGCCGGGAAGGTGGCTAGCCTATAGAAATAAGAAAGAAAAAGAAAAAAGAGCAATCCAACAATTGAAAGACTCTGATGATATGCTACAAGATCAAACTGAAAAGAAAAAACATATTGATAAAAATTTTTTTGAGGAATTATATAGTAAGGAAGATGTACCAGAGGGAAATATCCAACATTACTTAGAAGGAAAAGGGCTACCTGTGATCCTGGAAGAGGATAAAGAAGAGATAAACAGGGAAATAACATTAAGAGAACTGCAAGAGGCAATCCTGAAACAGAAAAACAATAAGACACCAGGACCGGATGGTCTCCCAGGGGAACTGTATAAAACGCTTCAAGAAAAATTAGAAATGCAATTATTAGAACTCTATAATGAGGTACCGATGACAGCAAAATTACCTAAGTCATGGGGGGAGACATACATAACATTGTTCCCAAAAGAAGATTTGGACCATCAATTAATTCAAAATTATAGTCCCATATCCCTTTTAAATGTTGATTATAAAATATTTATGTCTATAATGGCAGAAAGATTGAAAAAAACCCTTAATCAGATCATTCATAGTGACCAAAACAGAAAAGGCATTTGATAATGTTAATTGGCAGTTTATAATACAACAATTAAAAAGCATGGAATTTGGCAATAAATTTATTAAATTGATTTCGACAATTTATACGACACAGATGGCCAGTGTAATAATGAATGGTGACATAACAGAAACATTCAAGATCAACAAGGGAGTAAGGCAGGGATGCCCACTGTCACCCCTTCTCTTTATTCTTACCTTAGAAAACTTATTGGAAAACGTTAGGAAAAATGTAGAAATCAAAAGGGCTTTAATTAAAAAGGAGCATTATAAGGTACAGACATTTGCTGATGATATAGGGTTTTTTTTTGGAAGATCCAGAGGATACGGGAGTAAAATTAATAAAGGGAATAGAGGAATTTGGCAAGGTCGCAGGCCTTAAGATTAATAAAAACAAAACAAAATTATTGACTAAAAATTTAAAAGATAAGCAAAAAATGAATTAGAAGGAAAATTGGGAATGCAAAGTGTGAAAAAGGTAAAATATTTAGGCATTTGGTTAACAGCAAGATGCTCTTCATTCAAAAAAGATAACTATGACAAATTAATAATACAAATAAAAAAAAGAATTGGAAATGTGGGAGAAATTACAGCTACCACTACTGGGGAAAATTGTGGCAATTAAAATGTTTACCCTACCAAAAATGCTATACCTTTTTCAAACTGTACCAATAAGATTGGATAAAACCTTTTTTTAGAGAATTAGATTGAATAATAAGTAAATTTGTTTGGGATGGGAAAAAAGCTAGGATAAAAATGAAATTGTTACAGGACAAAAGTGAAAGGGGTTGTTTTGGATTCCCTGACTGGGAAATGTATTATCAGGCTGTGGCTATGGTATGGATTAAAGATTGGATCAACCTGGAAAATAGAAGAGTATTGTCGATAGAGGGTCACAACTTGCAGAGAAGGTGGCATAGTTTCCTATGGGATGGAAAATGTAAACAGCATGCATATTTTCAGAGATATGATTAGAGATTCATTAATTCGGACATGGAACAAGATTAAAAAGAATCATTATACTAAAATACCGAACTCATTGTCAACTATGGAAGCACAAATCTACCCAAATGCAATGGATCTGGGGAAAAAGACAAATTACAAAGACCTATTAGACACACAAGGAAGATTAAAAACGAGACAAGAATTAGAGCAACAAAATATAAACATAGATTGGTGGCCATGCATGCAAATTCAGGCGAGATATCAGAAGGACAAAGAACAATTTGGTTTCTGCGTGGAAAAGCATCAATTAGATAAAATTCTACAAGAAATGGAAAAGAAAATGATTTCAAGAATATATAACTTTCTACTAGATCTTAAAATGGAAGAGGAGGTGGTCAAAGAGACGATGGTGGTATGGGCAAAAAAGTTGGCCACAATATAGACCTGGAAAATTGGGAGAGAATCCACAGCATACAAGGAAAATCAGTACAAAACGTTCTACAGATGGCACCTTCCTCCCGCTAGATTGGTAAAAATGTTTAACTCAGACCCAAATTGTTGGAAATGTGGAAAAGAAAAAGGCACTTATTTTCATACCTGATGAACATGCCAGGAAGTGAAAAAATATTGTAATACAATTAGACAATGGATAGAAGAAATCATGAATCAGAAAATTGAATTTAATCCGGAAACTTTTTTATTAGGTATAATAACACAAAAATGCAATAAAACAGATAGATATATTATGTTATATATATTAACAGCTGCAAGGATTTCATGCGCACAACTCTGGAAGGAAAAAAGGGTTCCATCGGAAGGCATGGTTATAAAAAAATTAATAGATTGTATAGAGATGGACAGGCTAACGATTAAAATAAAAGACAGAGAAGATTCAATTTATCAGAGGGCCTGGGATGCCTGGTATGAGTGGTTTTAGAAATAAAAAGAAAAGAAAATGGCAATTAGGAAAAGAATGAGGGAATATGTAAATATGTAAATATACCATGGAGAAGATTGAGATGTACGGATAAAAGATATTGACTTATAGCAAGATGTAATGGTAAAGGAATAAGTAAATACATATACTGAAAAATGTGAGGAGATGCAAAAGATGTCTTGATGTTGATAACAGTGTACAAAGTTTTATTTTATGTTTTTAAAATTTGGAAACTTAATAACATTTATTTTTTTAAAAAGAAAACATGGAAGAAATTATTAGATTAGACCGCTCAATCCATAACTCCCATCATTCACCCTAAACTAAATGCATCTTATATGAGTAAACAATGCCAGCTCTCCAGGATTGTAATAAATCTCTTTGATTTGCCTTGGATTGCAAATAAATAAATAAATAAATAAACAGGAGGGGGGTATTATTAAGCACCTGGTAGGTCACAGTATACTATGGTGGGTGGGGGAGAGGGATTTCACTTTATTACTGGGTGAGTCACAAAAAAATCAAATAGATGGATGGAATGAATAGATACATTCAGGAGAGAGAGCTGAGTCTCTATTCTGTTTCGATGGTTCAAATTAACTGATTTATTGCTAAAAGCTTATACACAAGAATGTTATCAAGTAATATTAGCACCTGGTTAGAGTTAGATAAGGTGCAACAGCATTCAAGAAAAGTTGGACTTCATTCTTTGGCGGCTACATAAGGACTCTAAATGGATGCCTCATTTAGCTCCTCCCCCTAGTTCTGCTAATCTCTCTTACAGTTTCCTCACTACATCAAATGATAAATATGGATAAACGAAGAAATTCTCCCATACTGTGACAATATTTACTCTGTTCTTAGATTCTCTTTTGCAACCAATTTTGCATCAATTCAGTGATCTCCCAAGCAGGTTGGATTATGACTCTGGAAGTTAGGTTTGGTCCATTACACAACAAAGAAAATGTTGCCCAATTACAAACAGGAGTGAAAGGATCTTTCTGTTATACTTTCACTGCTATTCCCATATTTTACCATCAGATCCTGCAGAAAGGGCATCTTACAGGCTCTATCTAAATTTAGCAGCCCCTAAGTGGTGGGCCTTCTCCGCAGTGGCACCCACATTGTGGAATCTCCTCCCTCATGAGATGAGGTTGGCCTCATCTCTTCTGAGCAACCAATGGTCTCTCAAGAGTAGGTGGTGTCCGCAGGCCTAGAGGTTCCAAGGGATGGGTGAGCTAGTGAAGTGGTTCCACTTCTGTTAACACCCTTTTATTTACTTTTGACTTTAGCTTAGATTTCTTTTTATAGTTGTTGATGTTCAATCGTTGATAATTATGATAACTTTAGCTACTGATTATTTTAACTTGATGTAAACCACCCATAAGTCATTTATGCTGTGAGATGGGTGGCTGCATAAATTAAATGAATAAAATATAAAATAAAAATAAAATAAAATAGTTATTGAATGTAAGCCACCCAGGGTCATCTGGAAGTCAGGCAGCCTCCAATATTTCAAATAAATAAATAGATAGATGATAGATAGATAGATAGATAGATAGATAGATAGATAGATAGATAGATAGATAGATAGATTTTTGTTTTCACTATCTAAAGCTCTTCCCCCATTTTTTTTTTACATGTAGTTTTCCCTTTTACATACATCTTTCTGTCAGAGCATAGCAATAAATCACTTTTGGAGTCTGAAATGGATCTCTATAAACAGATTGATTCTCCTTGGGTTATTTTGAGGGTTTTCCAGTCTGACTTCTTGCCCAAATACAAGAAGTCGTTCACTTACAATGGTTCATTTACTAACCATTCAAAGTTACAAAGGCACTGAACAAGTGACCTATGACCATTTTTCACACTTCCTAACCATTGCAGCCTCCCCATGGTCATGTGATCAAAATTCAGATGCTTGGCAGGCTGACTCATATTTATGAAGGTTGCAGTGTCCTGGGCTCATGTGATCACCTTTTGTGACCTCCTGACAAACGAAGTCAATGGGGAAGCCTGATTCACTTAACAATCGTATTACTAAGTTAACAACTTCAGTGATTCAGTTACTCCAGGCTCAGTTGAGGACTACCTATACAGAGAAATGTGTTTAAATGAAATTCATTCTCCCACTGAGTAGCATGGAACGCTTGTGTTTCAATCAAATAGGACAGAATTTTTGGACAAGCTTAAAGTATTTGAAGGAGGCAGAGAATGCCAGACTGGGTGAGACTGGGTTTAGGATTTTTAGCAGCATAGCTTGAAAAACTGCTTTTCAATTAGAGCAGAGATTGATCGTCTTGGAGGGGGTGGACCTCAAACAGTGTTGAATAAAGGCTATGTGTGTAAGGACCAAAAACTGGTCAAAGTGCTGAAGGACTTGGTAGGTAAGCAAGAAGGAAAGAAGACCTTACAAAAGAGCATTAATAAAAGCTAAAGGGGAGAGATCTATAGATATATATGCCTCCTCATGAAAGATCATGCTTGGCTCAGCCTGAGGGAGAAATGTAAAGGAAGCCACCATAATGGGAAAGAGTCATCTTGAAGTCATTCTCCCCCTGCCCTCCAGCTTTAATAGTTCAAATGGTTCTTGTTCATTCAGGTCTTGCAGAGTTATGATATTGATTTTTCATAACAGAAGGGGTTTTTTTTTTACAAAAAAGAACAGCAAGATTGAGGTTTAGGACTGCATTCTTTTATTTCCTACAAACAGACTACAAATTAAGGAAAAGTGCCCAGAAGACTAGGTTTTAGCAAAAGGATTAAAACAACAACAAAACTCTCCCCAAAATATATTATGAGGTGCATGCATTCTCTATTTGATTACAAAAAAGAAATTTAAAACTGCCTGCGGGTAAAGGAGATGGCCTTGTATTTAGGATATATCTGAATGCTTTCCCTCCCTGCCTATTGTGATTTATTTTCACATATGTGAATGAAAAAAGGTTGTTGTTTCTTCTTCTTCTTCTTCTTCTTCTTCTTCTTCTTCTTCTTCTTCTTCTTCTTCTTCTTCTTCTTCTTCTTCTTCTTCTTCTTCTTCTTCTTCTTCTTCTTCTTCTTCTTCTTCTTCTTCTTCTTCTTCTTCTCCTCCTCCTCCTCCTCCTCCTCCTCCTCCTCCTCCTTCTTTTTCTTCCTCTTCCTCTTCTTCTTCTGCTTTCACCTCCTCCTCCTCTTCCTCTTGTTTCTAGCTCCTCTGGAGCAACTGAGAAGGTTAAATACTCTTGAGACACAAGGAGAGTGGGTTCGTGCTTATCATGCTGGGATAAAAATGTGTTATGTTCCGGTTCATCTATCACAGGGGTGTCAAACTTGCGTTGTCATGGCAGCATCACGTGACGTATCAGGACTTTTTTACCCTTTGCTAAATTGGGCGTGGCCAATGTGTGATGCATCGTTTGACAACTCTGATCTATCAGCTTGGGGAGGGTGGGATTACAATGCTTTGTATTTTCATCATCCTCATCCATCTTAGCAGTTGAAAAATACTTTTGGGTTTTTCATTGTATAAAATCTAAACTGTATGGATTTGGAGAGTCAATTTTTTTGATTCTTTATTGAACCATCTGAGTCCCTTCTTTTCATAGAAAATGCATTTTTAATCCATTTTATTTTTATGCGTCTCAGTTTGGAGCTGTATATTTGCTAATTGCAGCGACTGTTAGAACTCTGTGGCGAATAATATCACAAATCCGTTCTTTAAAATGGCCAGTGGAATTAAAACCGGGATGTGTTCTCCCACATAAAGCAAATTGTGGGATTACTCAACCCAACAACAGGTGCTGCTTATAAGTAATCATCACTTACTGACTTCCTAGTTTAGCAACCAGTCAAAGACTAAATGCTATTGCTAAACAGAACTCAGGATGCACAAACATACTAGTGGACGTGCTATACAGTGGTGGGCTAATGGATGGAGGAACATCAATCTGCCCAAGGGTACAGCCTTTTGGAAAAGAACTCTCAGAGGCCAATTGTTTATTGTAGGTAAAAGGAAGGCCAGATTAGTTCTTTTTAGACAAACCCCCATGCCTCTTTAGTTGGGGACGAGGAGTTTTATCTTCCATCTCCCCTGTAGTCCTGCAAAGGGATTCAATCAAGCTATTTGCAGACTTCATGGAGGACTAATTAATAGAGACAGATGCAACTAGTTAGCTGTCTAATTTAATCATCAAGGAATATAAATAGCTGGTGCCCTGTCACAAGTGATACGCAAATGGTTGATGTCTGATAAATAATACGCTTGATGTCTTCAATAAAGAATCATGCTTGTACAAAGAGGAGAATAATTTAGAGAGCTGAAATTCAAAGGCATTTGTGCAGCAGTCACTACAACTTCAGGGTCAAGAGATATTCCCACCATTTATTCATTTTCTCTCTCTCTCTCTCTCCCTCCCTCTCTCTCCCTCCCTCCCTCCTTCTCTCTCTCTTTCTCTCTTTTAAAGTTAGTTTGATGGCTACTACCATACCATGTTATGGGGGAGGGGTAGCTTATGGATTGTGGATTTTAGCCATGTACTGTTTTATGAAGAAATACTTTTGAATTTATCATTCAATGAATTCATCATATCGTACCATGCTTTATTCTGAATTTATCATGTCATGTTCCCACTGCGGTGCAGGTCACACTAGACTTACACCCATTTGTTTAGTGGGACTGTTCAAAGTTACGACCACACTGAAAAAACTTACTTATGATTGGTGCTCACACTTACGACATCCCCATGGTCATGGGATCAAAATTTAGACTTTTGGACTCCCCGCATGTATTTAAGATGGTTGCAGTGTCCTGGGGGAAGGGATGACGTGTTTGCCATTTGTGACCTTCCCAGCCAGCTTTTGGCAAGCAAAGATGTTGTGGAGCGGCGGAGGAACGAGGCTGAGCCAGAGTGAAACGTAAAAGGCTTTATTGCAATGAATAAAGGGTTGCCGCATCTGCCTCCTAACTAGGCAGGTTAGCTGGCGGCAACAGGGCTGGCACTGCTCGACAGCCACCTTTTATAGCCGGCTGTCAAACGGTGCCAGCCAATGGCGGCGGCTGCGGCTTCAGCGCCCGTGGCTTCGCTCTAGTGACTACAGCTCAAAAGCTACGGAGGCATCTTTGAATTTCGCGCTCTTTGTGAGCATCGGCGGCTGTGGCTTCAGCGCCCGTGGCTTCGCTTTCAGTGACCACAGCTTCTCTGAATTGCACGTCTGGCAGCCTTCGATCGCATCCCGCCCTCGTCGCCAGTGTTGTGGAGCGGCGGAGGAACGAGGCTGAGCCAGAGTGAAATGTAAAAGGCTTTATTGCAATGAATAAAGGGTTGCCGCGTCTACCTCCTAACTAGGCAGGTTAGCTGGCGGCAACAGGGCTGGCATTGCTCGACAGCCGCCTTTTATAGCCGGCTGTCAAACGGTGCCAGCCAATGGGAGCGGCTGGTGCTCCTGCTCAAACAGCGGACCTGGTTGGGGACTCCAACCAGTCCCAAAGACATAACAAAAGACAATGGAGGAAGTCCTGTTTGCATAACAGTCATATAATTAACTTAAAATAGCTGCTGTGATTTACTTAAAAATTGTGCCCAAAAAGGTGAAATCACAACCAGCAACCTTCTGGTCCCAATTCTGGTGGTAAGTAGAAAACTACCCATATGCTAGTGCGATTGAGGGCAAAAGAAGAAGGGGGAGACAGAGAATAAGGTGGCTGGATGGAGTCACCAGAAGATGGTAGAGGACAGGAAGGCCTGGAGGAACATTGTCCATGGGGTCATGATGGGTTGGACATGACTTTGCAACTAACAACAACAGCAATATTTGTGCAACCATTGCAATGATGTGGATAAAATTTAACTGGTAACTAGTAGGAAGATGCCAAAAGCCGGCCTTAATTTTAACCCACAGATGACTCATATTATTTGGGCAGGGGGGTGTTGCATTGGCCACATTGAAAAATTGCAATTTTTAAAATGATTGATGCTCCCCGTGTTTCCCCCCCACCCCCAAATAACTTTGCATTCAGGTAGTCAGACAAAAATTAACAAATTGGGACTTTATATCCTGTAAACTCTGAAAATAGCACAATGGCAACATGATAGCTCATGTAATCAAAATTTGGTGTTGCAGGATTGAGCATTGTTCAAGTTGAGTGGGGGAATAGTCAACTCTCTTTCCCAAAAGTAAGGAAAAAACCCTTTATCTACCAAGTAAATCATTACTTTATATCTCTATTAAGTGTGGCAAACTGGATTCCTGCCATCACTACTGTGCAGTTTATGTCAGATAAGTGAGCAAAATGATTTTTCTCTAAAGTATGAATCTGGTTTGTATTTATTACCTAAGCAGTCTGTGTGTGTGTGTGTGTGTGTGTGTGTGTGTGTGTGTGTGTGTGTGTGTGGTTTTTTTCCCCTAGGTGAACTGCCTTGCATTATCAGGAAAGATGAAATACATGGTGAATAAATTATGATAACAGAAGCCAACTGTAATATTAACATTAACGTTGGTGCTTTTAACCCAGGGATTCTTGAAAAGTGAATTCATCTAGTCCTGTCATAGAATTTGTGGGCTTAAGACTGCATCTTTAGTCACCTCGCTTTCTGGACAGCCTCTATTCTCTTGATCCGGAAGTAGTGCCTGCTGTTTTAATCAGTCTTAGGTAGCAGAAATCTATTTAGAAATGACAACTCCCTTTGGGATGCAGTCCTTCCATGCATACCGCATGCCTGATTCCATCTCTGCTATATAGCAGGCAGCAGAGAAAGGCCAGGAAAATGTTACATTCCCGTTTGGCTTTCAGTTCCGTCTAATTTGTATATAACCTCCAAAAGCATTCTTTACACACACACAAAAGCATTCTGTCACTCTGCGTCTTACTGGCATAGTTTGTTCATTTTGCGGATACCTTGGTTTAATAATGTTAATAATGTGGCAGTTGGCTTCCAGGAATCAGAACGGCTTCAATCTGCTTATCCCTCCAAGAAGCTCTGCTTTCTTTCCATTTTGCTAGCAACAAGCCCAGGCTTGCAAATCCTTCCATACATTTTAGTGGCCTTCAGTGGAAGCTGGTGTTGACATGCCTCAGTGAAGAGCATGACAAATAAGACCCTAGCAACATCAAGGGGCATATGATTCAGGCTGAGAGAAATAAATTGAAAATAGCCCCTCTAACGGGAGAGCTCGGAACTTTATTCATCATTCTCTAATGTTCGAAGGTGGCCGAGAATTCTTTCTGAGTTCATTCCCACCTAATTTAATTAGAAACCAGCGAACATTCTTGTTTGTTTCCCAAAGCTTTTTTTAAAAAAAATGCTTGGTTTCCCTTTAGGTTGGAAGAAAGCTAAGTGGAAACTCCCTTCTGCCTTGCTGCCAAGAAAACTACATCAAGGCATACTTGTAGTCACCAGAAATCAGCAATTCAAGCAATAACCGTGCTTTCACCCTTAAATCAAGCTTTGCCTGCTCAGTCCTTTGCTATTTTTCTGATTAAAAAAATATTTTAAAAGGATTTATCCAGTTTTACTAGCGAATAAAGCAACTGTCAATAGCAAAGCCACAGAAAGCCACAAAGAATCAATTTTTCAAGCCAGTATTGCCAATCTCTAGCATTATATACAATCTTCATAACATATGTACATTTATATAGCCGCATTGAACGCTGTGCTTGAGTACAAGTACTCTATATTTTTGTATATTTATTATTTCTTATTTTTTTATGTTACACCTTCTATCACCTCAGAATGATTTATAGTCACAGTTTGGAGGACCAGTTACCTGAAACATAATCAGTTAGCCAAACTGATTACTTATTACATTATTATTTGTCTCTCCTCTGTATCTTTCCATGCTTCAAAAGTCAAGGGTTTTTTTTTCCTTTAAAAATATGTCCCATTTGCAACATCCTTCAAATAGCTAGACATTTTACAATGCTTCTTCATTCTTAGGGGGTCTTTGTAGAAGAGGATCACTCCACCCTCATCCATACACACACATACACACACACACAATTTGTCAAAACCTCATCAAATCCTACCCATAATATTCCCATTCTTCCTAATGTTCTCTGGCATTCAATTGATCATGTTGGCCTGTTTAGAAACAGCTGGGGGATCTCTGAATGCTTTTGTTCACAATCAAATTGTTTGGTCAACAAAAATCTAATATTTCCCACTCAGTGAAATGGATGGAACATGGTGGCCTGAATGGCAGAACAGTAATGGAAGGAATGGAATTCCTAATGTAAATTGAAAAGCAGCTGACATTCACTACTCAGCTTGGATAAAAATATGAATTGATTATCTGAACACCTACACACATACACACAGAGAGCATCTCTCTCTCTCTCTCTCTCTCTCTTTCCCCTTCAATAAGTGAATCTATACAACATTTAGTTGACTGCATCTCAGGAGACATACCACTCTCTTCCTCTCCCTTCCTCCCCTTCCCCTCCTCCCCTCTCTCTTCCAATAAGTGAATCTATACAACATTTAGTGATTGCATCTCAGGAATCACACCTCTCTCTTTCTTCCCCTTCCTCTCTCTCTTCCCCTCCCTCTCTCAATCTGTGCAACTCTTAGTGATTCAGGAATTTTGGCCAGAGAATAAACCAATATCCTTCCACAACTTCTTGATCTGCCTTACTGCACAGAATAACCAGGGAAGGGGCAGGAAAAGGAGGCAAATTACAAACTCCATCCCTTTCATACTTACTTCACAAATCTCCCAAGTATGTAAAATGAGGAGTCACAATGCATCTTTCATTCTTTTGAGAAAATTTGGCTTGCTGTGAAAGCCAGAGTAAGCTTCGGTAGGATTAATCTGCCCAATCCAGATTATCTGGCCCTCATCCAGCTAGATCTTGCTAATGCATTCCAGGTCAGTAAGCTGATGCAGAATCAAATCTTAGATGGCAGATACTTGTCTGTTCATTGATTGGGCATTCAGCAGAGGACATTAAAATTAAGGGGGTCTAATTTCTTACTGGACAAACACAGGTATGGAGTGAGAGTTTCTAAGGGGTTAGTCTGTGTTGTGAAAATGTTTCCTTCCTTTAAAACCATTGTATAGGAAACAGGGTAATTCCAAAAGCAGTCAGAGAATATATTTGGCCAGCCAATCTAATATAAGCCTGGACAATATTAGGAAACTTAAAGAAAAGAGGTTAGCCATGTTATCAAGAGTTGAAGCAATAGGATTAATTATAAATGCTTTCGATGTTACTTAGTTTGGGTAATAAAACATCTGCAAGAAAACAAGCTCAGAGAGCACCAAGGCCCCACTCAGCTTGATCTATTATTTATCACGAACAATATTAAGCCCATGTACATACCTGTGAACGATATTCAGAAGGTTGAGCCTTTAAAGGGATATCTCAATTGTTTAATATCTAAAGGATACATAAGACAAAGTTAGGAGAATATTTCTCTCATATATATATATATATATATATATATATATATATATATATATATATACACAAAAGCATTTTTTTGAGGTTAAGAGTTTAAGCAAAGGAACAAGTTGGTAACCTCATCTCGTAGAGTGTATATATGTGTGTGTGTTTACTGTTTCGTTCAACTGTTTATGCTTCTGAATGATTCAAAGAGCCTTGCCATCTGCACAATAAGGAGAGGGAGGGAAAGGAATATATATTTTATCCCCCACGGAGAACAGCAGTTGAGGGAAAAGGGAGGAGAATTTTAAATGGAAAAATGTTTGGAAGAAACATTAAGTAACCTCTTTTCTTATAATTCAGTCCCACAAATCCCCCTTAAGAGTTGGTTTTCATTTAAAAAAAAAAAGCTGTACAACTTTTTCCACATAGATTTTTAATCCAAAATAAAGTTTTAAAACAGAAGCAAATAGCATAATTGTAAAACTCATTAGAACAGCTGGATTGTCAAGATAAATTTTGATATTAGTCAGGAATGGGTTGCCAACCATCAAATGAAAGGGTGTATCCCCAATGGCAGACAAACACACACACTAATTGCTATTACGTTAGGTAAGGAGACTTCCCTGCTACTTGTGCATGTACACTAGGAGTTTTTAGGAAAAAATTAGAAATTTTTCACTTAGTCACTTGACTGAGCCTTGAAAAGTTAAAAGAGAGAAAAAGAACCCACACTAATTTTTTAAAATATCTATTTCTCATATCTTTTACACTCTTTTCAGTCCTGTGTCTATTTCCTCAGAAGTAAATCTAATTGTAACATGTAGACCTTACTCTGAGGTAAATGCACAATGTGTAAAGGCTTCAAAAGTGGTGCTCTACAATGTTCAGAACTGTATGCAGCTACCTTTATTTAAACAATTAAAACAGGTGCATTGTCTTCAAGTCTTTCACAACTGCTTCATGAGCTTGTCTTTTGGTTTACTCTACCACATGAATGTGAACACAAGTTGTGTTACCCAACCAACAACAGTTTCCAAAACAGCCATGGAAATCTAGAAAAAAAGAACGAGTGTTTTTGTTATGTCCCTGGAACTTACCAAAGTTCCCAACCAGGTCCGTTCTTACTGTAGGGGCGTTGACTGTCCCTCATTGGCTGACTCACCTGAGCAGCCGGCTATAAAAGCCAGCTGCAGGGTCAGGTCAGCCGCTGTTCATTGGAAGCCTGCTCCCAGCAGCGCTGACATGTTCAGTCCTTTATTCACTGAATAAAGTCTTGTTGCTTTAACGCCCTGGTCTAGCCTCTCATTGTTCGATCCACAACACTGGCGACGAGGATGGGATGGCTACCAGAGGCACGCAGCAACAGCTGAAGTCACTCCTTTGCTGAAAATCACTCCATTGCTGAGCCGCAGCCGCGCCGTTGGAGAGCTCGGTCAGCAAGAAAGCGAAAGTATGGAGCGTCTGTAGCCGCTCGGTTAGCCAGCTACAGGGAAAGTGAAAACGCCGAGCCGCAGCCGAAGCAAATCGCTGCAGCCGCAGCCGAATTAAAGCGAAGTGAGGAGCGTCTGTAGCCGCCGGTTAGCAAGCTACAGGAAAGTGAGACGCTGCGAGCCGCAGCCGGAAGCGAAGCGCTGCGAGCCGCAGCCGCTCAGCACAAAAAGAGCGCGAAATTCAAACGGCTGTCGTTTGAATTTCCTTGCCGGAGTACAGCGCGGTGCTGTTACTCCAAGTCACTGACGCCCACGCAGGCGCAAAATTCAAAACGCTGCCAACGGCCGTTGCAGCAAGTCACGTTCATTAACCCAGAGAGAGAGAGAGGTTCTGTGGAGCCTCTCCAGAGCTGAAGCACTAGTCTGGCAAGCGCTGTAACCACAGCAGCCACGCTCACCGAGGAGCACACAGGGTTGTCTTCCCAGAGAGACTTAACAGCCCTATCACTAACCCGGAAAAAACGCTGTAACAGCAGCTGCCTCGCTCACCTGGAGCACACAGGGTTGTCACCCAGAGAGAATTTACAGCCCTGAAACCAATTGAAGTCACAACATGAATTCCAATCCAGCTTTCCCACCGTTCAAGCCGGATGAAGAGAAGTGGGAGTCGTACAAAAATCATTTTAACCACTACATCGACGCCATTGGCCTGGCTGATGCAGGAGAGCACAGGAAGAAGTCATACTTCCTCAGCTACTGTGGAGCCACAGTCTTTGATACCGCCACAGCACTCGTCGCACCACGTGAGTTAAAGAATGTGCCCTGGGCAGAGTTGCTGGAGACCCTCACCAATCATTACTCCCCCAAGCCGTCACAGATCGCCAGGCGCTTCGCATTCTGGATGAGAAAGCAAACTGGAGGGGAAACCATCAACCAGTACATGGCTGCCCTGAGGACCGCCACTCTCCAATGCGAGTTCAGAGACTACTTAGATGACATGCTCCTCGACCAGCTCATCTGCGGGGTCAAGGACCTTCATCTCCAAAGGCGGCTGCTAGCCAGGAAGGACCTTAACCTCACCCAGGCCGTTGAGGAAGCCTTGGCTGCAGAACTAGCAACCCAGTCAGCAGCAGAAATCCAAGGCCCAGTCTCCAAGCCCAGCTGTGCCACCGTCCACTCGGAAGTGGTAGTCAACGAAGATGACCCCAGCGAGCAGACAGACGTCCACCGCCTCGCCCAAGCCAGGCAATCACAGGCGGCCACCAGACAGGAAAGCAGCAGAGCACCCAAGCACATCATTTTGTGCCTGTCCTGTGGCGGACCTCACGCAAGAGCATCATGCAGATTCAAGAGTGCCACGTGTAACAATTGCCACAAGAAAGGCCACATCGCCAGAGTCTGCCAGGCTGCACACAACCCAGCACCAAGGTATCCGCCTTTTCCCCATCCTGGCTCACAAAGGCAAGTACTAAACTGTCGCACTTGTTTCTATGCTAACCACACCTGTCATTCTATCAGCAAAATCACACTTTCCATTTTATTAGAAGGTAAACCGTGCCGCATGAAGGTTGACACGGGGTCAGCGCTCTCAATCATTTCGTGGAACACACTCAAGAAGATCCAGCCCACACTATCCAGAAACCAGCTCCAGAAGTGCCAACTCACCTTGAGGGACTACCAGGGGAAGGACATCCCGGTACTTGGCAAAGGCAAGTTCCTTGTTAATTTTAAGGCTTTCAAAGGCCATCTGCCTCTAGTGGTAGTTAACGGCAACCTCCCCAGTCTCCTGGGGCTTGATTGGTTCCCCCATCTAGGCCTTGGGGTAACAGGGGTCCATGCTGTCTCGACCTCTGACACTGACTCATTATTCACTGACTACTCCGACGTATTCAGCAATGAGTTAGGTGTTATAACGAACCCCCATCTCATTTTCAGTAGACCCCCAAGCAGTTCCCGTGCGGCTGAAGCCACGTAGGGTACCATTCGCTATTCGGCCTAAGCTGGACGCGGAACTTGACAAACTGCTAAAGCAAGGAGTCATTGAACCCACAGACTTCGCCAAATGGGAGACACCAATTGTCACACCCCTTAAGAAGGATGGCAGTCTGAGAATTTGTTCTGATTACAAAACAACAATTAACCGCTTTCTACAGGTTAGCGCTTACCCAGTCCTGGTCATTCAGCATTTACTGCACACTTTTGAGCCTGGCACCATTTTTGCCAAATTGGACATGTCGCAAGCGTATCAACAGTTTCCTGTTGACAACCAAACAGCCGAATTACAAACCATTGTAACCCACAGGGGTGCATTCAGGTGCAGGCGTCTCCAATTTGGCGTAAGCGTTGCCCCAGGCATATTTCAGTCCCTGACGGAACGTATCCTACAGGGCCTCCCTGGCGTGGTACCCTACTTCGACGATATATTGGTCTCGGCCAGGGACAGACCCCAACTTTTCCAGAGAGTCAGAGCAGTTCTAGACAGGTTCAGACAGCATGGTCTCAAGTTAAAAAGGGAAAAATGTGCCATTGCCACTAGACAGGTGGACTTTCTAGGCTATAGAATTGACGCATCAGGTATCCACCCCCTAGAATCCAAAATCAAGGCAATCCATGAGGCACCCACTCCAACCTCTAAAGCCGAGCTACAAGCCTTTTTGGGATTATTAAATTTCTATGCATCGTTTCTACCGCACAAAGCCTCAATAGCAGAGCCCTTACACAGGCTTTTAGATAAAAATCACCATGGCACTGGGGGCACAAGGAAGACACCGCATTTCACGCAGTCAAATCGCTACTCACATCAGACGCTGTCCTCATACAATTTGACCCACGACTTCCTTAGTATTAGCAGCAGATGCGTCCCTTATGGGATTGGAGCTGTATTAAGCCACAGACTACCCAACGGCTCCGAGGCACCAATCGCCTTCTTCTCCAGAACACTCTCAGCAACAGAGCGTAATTACAGCCAAATTGATAAGGAGGCTTTAGTCGCAGTCGCAGCGGTAAAGAAATTTCATGAATTCCTTTCGGCCACAACTTCAACTCATCACAGACCATAAACCGCTCCTGGGTCTGCTTTCCGGAGACAAGCAGACCCCCAAGTGTTGTCCCCCAGGATGACGAGATGGACCTTATTCCTGGCGGCATACTCGTACAAACTCATCCACTGCCCAGGGAAAACCTTGAGCCACGCCGATGCCCTCAGCCGCTGCCCCCTGCCAGCTCCAGCTGAGGATCCAGCCCCTGTCCATGCCATCTTCGATGTCACTGAGATCAACCTTCCCGTCACCGCCCTCGACATCGCCACAAAGTCTAGGGCTGACAGAACAATCGCCCAGGTACTGGACTGGGTGAGGAGGGGGTGGCCGGGCACTAACCTTGAAACCGAATTCACACCTTTTAAGACCCGTCAACAGGAACTATCTAGCTTACAGGGCTGCCTGTTGTGGGGCACCAGAGTCGTTATCCCGGCCGCACTGCGCACGCCAGTCCTAGAGGCACTGCACGAGGGACACCCGGGCATCGTCCGGATGAAGGCGTTAGCCTCGAAGTTACGTCTGGTGGCCCGGCCTGGACGACGACATCGTCAAGTGGGTAAGCTCTTGCCAGCCCTGTCAGGAATCCAGACCAGCCCTCCAGTCACCACTCCCACCAAGTGGGAGAGCGCCAACGCACCATGGTCCAGGCTTCACATCGACCTAGCCGGGCCAATGCAAGGTAGAACCTTCTTGGTGGTTGTAGACTCATACTCCAAGTGGATCGATGTGGCCCAACTACCCACCACCACCACGCAAGGAGTTACTAAGGCCTTGACCCGGCTATTCGTGACACACGGACTGCCGGACACGATAGTCTCAGACAATGGTCCCCAATTTGCCTCAACGGAATTCAGCCGTTTCACCACCAACCTGGGCATTCGACACATCCTCACGGCACCCTTCCACCCTGCCAGCAACGGGTTGGCAGAGAGAGCCGTTAGGTTCACGAAGGAAGCGCTAGCCAGATTCAACAAAGAGGACTGGCACCACAGACTCTCCCGTTTCTTATTGAGCCAACACTCAACCCCATGCACGGTCACCAACAAGTCACCAGCTGAACTCCTGATGGGTAGGCGCCTAAGAACTGTGTTGGATAGGCTACACCCTCACTATTGCCCTGACACCCCTCTTGGTTCAACAGCTGGGGTCAGAGATTTTGTCTTGCAGGAACGTGTCTTTGCAAGGAACTACGCCGGAGACCCACTGTGGATACCAGGGGAGATCATGGCCATCACCGGCCCCAGGTCGTACCGAGTCCAGCTGGAAGACGGCCGCATCTGGAGGAGACACCTGGACCAGCTCAGGAAGCTCCAAGGTACCCTCGCCAGTGTGGGACCATGGGCCCAGGTCAGCTCCCAGGCGCCACACCAGTCACTCATCGGAGACCATCCCAGGGATTTGTCGCCGTCACCACCCGAGCCGGGAGAAGGGGCTACAGACCGAGACTGCCCAGTGGATCTGCCACCCGTGCCACCTAATGGGGCCACAGCATCGCAGACAGGAAACTCGACACCGGCACCAACGCAGACCCCCGAGCAAGACCACACTCCATCACCAGCCCTACCCGCACCTTCGAACGCAGGGTCACCCGACAGCTTGCACGAGTTACGGCGCTCGGGGCGCCAGCACAGACCACCCGCTTATTTAAATGACTATGCGTGTTCGCATCTGGGGGGAAGGGGTGTTATGTCCCTGGAACTTACCAAAGTTCCCAACCAGGTCCGTTCTTACTGTAGGGGCGTTGACTGTCCCTCATTGGCTGACTCACCTGAGCAGCCGGCTATAAAAGCCAGCTGCAGGGTCAGGTCAGCCGCTGTTCATTGGAAGCCTGCTCCCAGCAGCGCTGACATGTTCAGTCCTTTATTCACTGAATAAAGTCTTGTTGCTTTAACGCCCTGGTCTAGCCTCTCATTGTTCGATCCACAACAGTTTTAGTGATGGTTGGATGGATGGAAGGATGAATGGATGGACAGATTGATGCAGTATATTGTACCTAAAAAGAAACATTTTCAGGGTATTGAATTAACAGAATATAAAAATAACTAATTGCAATAATAAGACAGGAGAAAATCATCCAATTGCTTAAAGCACTATCCTATAGGAATCATTATTTCCTCTGCAAAATCCTAGCTAGTTATCATTTTAAGACAACCCATGATGCTACTATGTCTTCACGTGATATCATGTTACAAATTAAATCACATAATTTTGATGGGATAATGGAAGCCATCTGGAGAAAAAAACCACAAGCCTTTCAGAGTTTTTAAAATGTGATAAATTCAACAAAGCTCTTTGACTAAATTCCATACAGGAGAGATAGTGTCCTCTATGACTCTTTTTTGCAACAAAACCAAAGCGATAAGATGACTTTCAAACAACCTTATCAACTGTTTTGAAGTCACTTTGTTTGTGAGATAAACTGCCAGAATTTTATGGGAAATGGATGACATTTTGATGTGTTTATATGTACAGTATGTGTGCTGTCCCAGCCAGTCTATGGGAATTGGATAGTTACTTAGGAATTATGAACTATCCCCTTAAGGGAATGCATCATGGTAAATTGAGGCAAAAGATACGCATTTAGACAAAATACTCTCAAGTCCTGAGAAAGGGTTGATTTCTAAACTATATGATTATATATTAGAACATGAAATGGCTGAGAGAATTGTGAAAGGACCTATGTTAGCCTGGGAAGAAAAATTGGTCCCAGTATAGATCTGGATGACTAGGAAGAAATTTGGCCAAAAAATCTCATACTAACTAAATCAGTGGCACATAAGGAGAATTTGTAAAAAATGATGTATAGATGGCATCTGGCACCCTCTAGATTGGCCAAAATATTTCCGATAGCAAACCCATGCTGTTGGAAATGCAAAGGTAAATTTGGTACTTATTTCCATTTATGGTGGACCTGCCCTGAGACAAAGAAATATTGGTTAAAAATAAAAGAGTGGATAGAAGAAATTATAGAGTGTGGGCTGGAGTGGAAACCCGAACTGTTCTTGTTGGAAATGATTAAAGGGGATTATACCCCTAAAGTAAGATATCTGACCATCCACTTATTGACGGCGGAACGTATCTCACTAGCACAATATTGGAAGAATCCAAATGTACCACCAATACATATTACTATTCAAAAAACGTATGAGTGTGCCCAATTGGAGAGGCTTACACTCAAAATCAATGGGAAGGAGGACACAGATTATTTTAGGATATGGGACAAATGGTACAACTGGGTAGACCGTAAAGGGAAAACACATAAATGAACTCTAGAAACAAATTATATGCAACTGTCTTTATGAAATGTACAGGAATAACAAAGGTGTTAAATATTCTTTTCTTTTATATTATTATATTTACTATATCTTTTTATTTACTATTCAAAAATTATGAATTTATTATTAATTAATAGATAGTTATAATCCAATGAGAAGACTAGTAGAGTATATTGCAAGTTACGCAGTGATTAAGATTTATAGTTAATGGAAATATGAGAAGTATTGGTAATGATTATCAGGAAGTATCAAATTTGGTATCAAATGTAAAGAGGAATGTTATGTATACATTATTGGTTTTGTATTTTTAATTTTGTATGTTTTTAATTCTTGTAAATAAAGTTTATTTTAAAAAAAATAGGAAAAGGCTTGACGAACTGTATGGCGCTTCTGAGGACATAGAAGCAACACTCTTGGATAGCCTCAACAGTTTTCCTAAAATTCCTATCGACAAGCCTTGCCGAATCATAGACCTCACTAACATACTTGTCCAGCTGAGAACAGCACAACAGGATCCCAACTTACTGGGACTCACCTGTCTCGATCACGTCGACACGCAGAACAAAATTGTTCAAAAACTTCCGCAGGTACTAATTGAAAAGTGGCTCCAGTTGACTTACACCTTCATGGCCAAGAGTCACCACCGCTTTATACCCTTTACACTTCTTGAAGAATTTGTGTCCCACCAGGCAACAGTGTGCAACACACACCAGACCCCTGGACTCAGAGCTGTTAGTCCACCTGATGACAGAAGATACAACAGCAACCATATATCAGCCTCTGGCCCTATGCACACTACCAGGGAAAGACCCTTCATGGTTATCCATAATACTGAGATCGACTCCTCATCTACACACAGTTGGGGAGAGGACTCATCAGATACAACCCAATTTAGATCTCCGAACACAAAGAGAATACAGTTTTGTCCTATACATCACACTCATCACTCGCTGAATAGCTGCACTGGGTTTGCAGCAAAATCACTGACCCAATGAAAAGAATTGTTAAGGGAGTACCAATACTGCTATAAGTGTTGTAAATCCAAACACCTGTCCAAGTATTGCATAGCCAATGGTGAAATGCGATTTATGCAATAGTGACCAGCACCCAACCACACTGCATCCAGACTCCAAGCCACCACTGCAGATATCTCGTAACCCTCCTTCGGACAAGGAACCTCAACATAACACAGAAGCATGCAGGGCTCCTTGGCAGACTGCCAAACCACAACCACAACCAAGGCTGAGTGTCAACTGCTCAGCACTGTGCACTGACTCACCACACCCTTGTTTGTGTCTTCCCATTTGCTTAGCCAAAGTCTACCCTGAAGGACGTCCTGAAGATGCCGTGAAAATGTATGTGCAGATAGACACTCAAAGCACCTGCACCCTGGCCAGACCCGCATTCTTCGACCTCTTTGAAGTGCAACAAGACAAACTTCCCTTCACTGTATCAACATGCACGTCAACATGCAACATGACCAAGAAGCACGTCGGGGAGGAGAACCACTGGACTCTGCATAGAGTCATTGGAGGGAAGTTCCTGGTTCCCACTACCGCCCATATTTAAATGCGCTGGGATACCGAACGACCGCAGTCAGATCGCAACACCTGAGGTCATAAGTACCATGCCTCACCTACAGCACCTGGCTCATCACTTTCTCACTCTAGATCCAGAGGCTGATATCCTACTCTTGCTGGGAAATAATGCCCCACACACCTTTCTCTTCTCCGAGTCAGTCGGTGGCCCTGTAGATGGCCCAGTGACCATTAAATCTCTGCTAGGATGGGGGATCATGGGAATTGTCAGTATCACTCAGAGGCAGGCTCCAACCCAGGCAAATGCCTTAGCACCATCCATTCCAACAGCCTTTCAATGCCCTTTAGCACCATCGAAAACAAGAATGACGTTCCAGCCTAAGAGGCCGCTGCCAATCAGTACACTTTCATTAGAACATCCTAAACAGCTGCCAGCAACCACCAGATGTCCACTAAGATGCTTTGCATGGACATACGTCTCTGCAACACCCTTTCCAACAGCTTCACGATGCCCTTTGACACCGTGGAAGCAAGAGTACCACTCCAACCCTAAAAGGCCACCAGAAGCGACCACCAGACTTTCACCTTTGCCACCAAGAGTACCTGTACACCCTAAAAGGCCACCAGAGGTGACCAGCAGACTTGCACCAAGAGACCGAACTTGAAGATTGAACCTCAAGCTTTGCATGCTTTTGCTTTGTTTGATGCTTTATTAATGTTGACTGTTTTTTTCTTAGTTATATAGCTAACTGTTTATCTTAGTTATATAGTTATCTGCTATTCAGTTAGTTTTACTGTTTACTGCTTATCTTAGTTTATAGTTAATTTTTTTTTCTCTTCTCTTAATAGAGGAATTTACAATTCCAGGTGGGGAATGTGCTTGTCCCAGCCATTTATGGGAATTGGATAGTTACTTAGGAATTATGAGCTGTCTCCTTAAGGGAATGCATCATGGTAAATGCAGTTGAAGGTATCCTGGGAAATGTAGTTCATGTCATGTGGCCACATCTGTAATCCTGATTGGTCACTAGTTTGACCCTCGATGGGTTGTGGGAGTTTCCCTTATTCTTTGTCTGAACTCTCTAACTCATGGCAGCTTCTTTCTATCGCTACAAGATGGGTTAGGAGATAACCATCTTTTACTACAAGGCAGATATACAAAGGATTAGTCATTAAAGAAGAACTTCATCACAAACGTGAGTTATGAGGATACCAGATGAACCAATAAATGTAATTTGTTATGGACGTCTTGTTGAGTTATCTATCTGTATCTGTACAGCTTCAAATCCACCTCTGTGCAGAAGGCAGAAATGTATGTGTGTGAGTGTATATATGCATGTACAGGTAGACCTCAATTAATGTCAACCACGGAGTCTGGAGCTGACATTGCTAAAGGACATGATTGTAAAGCACAACATCACGTGACTGGAGCACTTAAGAATGGCAAATCCAGTGCTCTTGGTTGCCATCGTTAAGCAAATCGATGTGGGTTGTTAAGTGAGGGCATAACATGCAGTTAACATTTCCAACCCCCAATTGGCTTCTTCATTGGCTTTGCTTGTCAGAAGCTGGAAAAGAAGGTCACAAATAGTCACCATGGGATGCTGTAACATCATAGTTATGACCCAGTGGCTAAGCATCTAGATCAGCGGTCCCCAAACTTTGCCGCTTGGCGACCCAGCTGGAGGGGAGGAAAGGGGAATTGGGTTACATGGTAGTGGGCCATGACATGCACACATGCAGCCCTTGAGCAAGTGGCAGGATGAATTGTCCACTGGCTCACCACTCATGCAAGTTGAGTTGTGTGTGCCTGCTCTGGTAGTCAAACATGTGGACCAATTCCAAATAGGTCACAGCCCATTTGTGGGCTGTGGTCCAGAGCAGTGGTGGCACAGGGGTTGAAATGCAATATTGCAGGCTAATTCTGCCGACTGCCAACTGCCAGCAGTTTGGCAGTTCAACTCTCACCAGGCTCAAGGTTGATTCGGCCTTCTATCCTTCTGAGGTGGGTAAAATGAGGACCCAGATTGTTGGGGGCAATAGGCTGACTCTGTAAACGGCTTAGAGAGGGCTGTAAAGTACTAAAAAGCAGTATATAAGTCTAAGTGCTATTACTGTTGGCTATAGATAAAACAATAAATGTGTGTGTGCATGTGCATGTGTGTTTGTGTACAAGCATCAAGAGAATTAGTCTGATGCAATATTTTGTTTAAATGTGATTTCTAAACGTTGGTGGACTTTTACCAGCTTTACTTTCAGTGCCAATGGAAAAGGAACAGGAGAACCGTAATTGAGAAACATTTGGAGTGTTGCACTTTGAAATTTTGAATATGTACACAATGATCAACTATGCTATTCAGCTTCAAGCAGAGGGTTATTGCTATTTAAATTCAAATTGTAATTCAATATACCTCTCCTGGTAACGGCAGCACAAATAGTAACCAAAATGTATTCTTCTGGTAAACCTCTAGAAAGATTCTTAGTCATCCAAGTCGTAGTTGTTGTACTTTTTTCCCCTTCTGTTTTTTTTTCTCTCAAAAGGCAATTGGACTATGTTTCGTTTGTAGAAGAAATGTTGTTTCCCCTTTCCCCTTCCCTTGTGGAAGATGTTTCACTTCTCATCCAAGAAGCTTCATCAGTTCTGACAGGATGGTGATGGTAGCAGAGGAATAGAAGGATTGGTTCTGACAGGATAGGGGAGGAGATGGAAGGATCATATTTCTTTGCAGTCATGTGGTTGTTAGTACTCTCTCTGAGAGCCGTTGAGGCCACTTGGGGGTTTATCTGTGCCCTCAGGGTCACCTGAATTAGGATGCAAATGGGGGTGGAATCAGAGGTGGTATTCAGCAGGTTCTGACCAGTTCTGGAGAACCGATAACGAAAATTTTGAGTAGTTCGGAGAACCGGCAAATACCACCCCTGACTGGCCCCACCCCCATCTATTCTCTGCCTCCCGATTGGCTGGGTCTTCTTTGGTTGCCCTGCACAGGAGAACGGACCTGGAAAGCAGGTTAGTGAGGTGGGGAGGGAATCGGGATTTTGCAGTAACCTTACCCCAGGGTTGGGGTGGGAATGGAGATTTTACTGTAGCCTTTCCCTGTCATGCCCACCAAGCCACACCATGCCCACCAAGCCAAGCCCACAGAACCGGTAGTAAAAAATTTTTGAATCCCACCACTGGGTGGAATCTTTTTGCAGCTGTTGAAAGGACTATGTTGTAGGCAGGAGGTAAGTGGTGTCTTTTCCATCCCTCTCTGTTGAGACAAATGGCCTCTTTTTCAACCCAATGCTCCCTTCATCCAGAATGTGGACCTCAAAAGACCCTGGTCTTTCAAACCCAGGTGGACTGCTGAATCTGGTCCTGATGGTTTTGTTCTCCTATGAGCAATGCAATATACTGTATGCAATACATACGATGCAATGAGACATGTGCAGATCTGTATATTGGTGAAACAAAACAACCAGTTCACAAACTGTTTGCCTGGTCTTGCATGTGTGTGTAACCATAGGTGGATTAAAGGCTTCCAAGCTCTCTGTTTTTAATCTAAATATAGTAAACTGAAAACTACAGAATTAAATTAAATAGAAGAGATGCTTAAAAATATTAATTAAATCCACTTCAAGAACAGAACATGGAATCATACATTTGCTTTCCTTTATTTAAAACCAGCACTTGTACTTTTAAAGATTGCTTTAAAAGCTAATTTGTAGAAACAAGAAATAGCTTGGCAAAATATCTGCCTGTCAATTCCTTGCAATTTTCTCCGGTAAATGGGCCATAATCCCACCATTTTGCAGCAATTTCCTACTGGCTTTGCTCATTACAGTCCCAAAATTGTTATCTCATGGACTTTATCATATCCTTTTCTGAAGATTTTATATCATTTTGCAAGACAGAACAATTGTGAACTTCAAACATCTCTGCTTCCAAACCTTAAAATAGCCTGACACATTTTTGTGCTTCTTTCTATTTGCCTTCAAAAGGGGGGACAGCATTCCTCCCAGAATTTTCACTGATAAAAAAAAAAATAGCTTACTGTGCAAAGATTGAGATTTTAAGGTGTTTTAAATAATAAGAAATAACTTCACTTTTCAGTTTGCTGCTCTCCATCTGAATGGGTTTTCTTATCATTTTTATTACTGAAGAAATGGAATTATAATTCAGGTTGCCTGGTAGGTTGATCATTTTCCATGCTTAAGATTTCAGAATAAGTTTTTTATTGTCTGTGAGTAATATTGTTTTTGGAAATGGTCTCAAAGATAGTACCAACTTTACTTACAAAGTCCAGTTTCTATGAGTAATGGTAGTTTACCTCTTCAAATGTGCCCATGCTTCCTCTAAAGCAGGAGTATCTAACCTTGGCAACTTTAAGACTTATGAACTTCAACTCCCAGAATTCATCACTGAGTTTGGCTTAAGAGTTAGGGTTAGGGTTGGATGTTAGGGTAGTTTATCTCTCCAAATGTGCTTGCATTTCCTTTAAAGTAGATGTGTCCAACCTTGACAACTTCAACTCCCAGACTGGCTTGGCTGGGGAATTTTGAAACTGTCAAGCAAGTTCTCATCAAAATACAACCTTTGAAGTAGAACTTGGAGGAGAGGGAGAGTAATAGTTTTGTAATTAGTTTTATAACACATAATATCATGCCATAAATGAACTGTAATCTTTCAGAGCATGACATGGATCAAAATAATGACTTTTGTAAACATCAACAAAAGTAGCATATACAGTTGAAACCCTAACAACTAGGTTGAAACCTGCAACTAGAATTGCAGGAATGGATATGCTTAAGCCGTAGGCATTACCTGTCTTCTCCACATGTTGTAAGTGAGAGCATCTGTGCCTTAATTTCAGTTGATCACAGTTTTTGTTGTTTTGTCTGAAGCAAGCAAAACTGATTAAGGGTGAGAAAATATCTAAATCTCCTTGATAATAGCTAAATTTGATTGTTGAACAAAAGCAACAGCAAAATTACTTCCCCTTTCAGTTATCCCACTGGAAAAAAACCAGAGAGGAGAAGAATTGCTTTGGTATCTGAAAGAGTTTTGTCTGGAAGAGCTGCTTTCATATCTGATAAAAACCAAAGACCAGTTTTTCCAAGTCTGAAATCTGCCCAAGGGATATCTGATCTAAACAACTAAATGGAAATTGTCATTTCTAATCTTGGCTTGTTTCAGGAATGTATAGGTAGTATTCGACTTATAATAGTTCATTTACTGATCATTCAAAGTTACAATGGCACTGAAAAAATGATTTATGATGGTTTTTCACACTTGTGACCATTGCAGAATCCCCATGGTCACATGAACAAAATTTAGATTCTTGGTATTTATGAAGGTTTCAGTGCCCCGGAGTCATGTGATCAGCTTTTGCAAACTTCTGACAAGCAAAGTCAATGGAGAAGCCAGGTTTATTTAACAACCATTCACTTTATAACTGCAGTGATTCCCTTAACAACTGTAGCAAGAAAGGTGTCATACTCCTGTTAGAATCTGATTCCGAGGGAGAGGAGAAACAGCTGACAGGGAGTGGGAGTGTGGCTCTGGAGATTGTGGAGGAAACTGGGGAAGGGCACAGGCCTGCTGGGCATTCAGAGAAAGACCCAGGCCTGTCCCCTCTTCATCCTAGGGCATGCAGGAAGGAATGGATAAAGGAGAAATATGAATGGCGTGATCTATGGGGGAGGAAAGGGCCTTAATCCCCTTCATGGGCTGCAGCTGTGAGGACTGTTTAAAAGGACATGGGCCAGTGCTGGAAGCAAAGTGTGAAAATATTTCTAGTGTGTCAGTTCTTATCTGAGTTCTGGCATCTTCCCAGTGTGTGTATTTCAATATCTGTGGACGTCTTCAAGCCTTTATCCTGCCTTGTCTCATTAATTCTTCAGTATGGTTTGTGTTGTTGTTTTTCTATTTATAATTTCTATGTATTTTGAGTTTGAACGGAAGTTCTTCCTTTTCGCAACTGTTTGTGGGGGAGGTTTTTCTCCAGTCAATGATAATTGGACCTTTAAAGCCAAGTTGAAGGAATTAAAGGGACTTCACTTGTTTTTGTGACTTTGTTGTTTTTGTATCCCACCCTGGGGCATCACAAAAGATCGTAAAATGGGGCAAAATTCATTTGTTTCCCTTAGAAACAGAAATTTTGGGCCCAATTGTGGTCGTAAATCAAGGGCTACTCTTATAACCTGTATATTTACTGATCTGAGTATAATAATAACCTGAATCTAGTTTCAGGAAGGTGAAGAGTACAGATTGTAATCTTCTGCTTAAGAATAATACCAAAGAGAGGATGAAGACACCCATTTGTTCCAATGGATTGACATTACATATGAACCAAGCTCCGTATTTAGGAGAATGTCTTTAAATGTATGTCTGTAAATGGATAGAAAAGCCATTCTTTAGATCTCAGCAGAACTCCCCAGTAGATCTGAATGAAAAGTGGATCTATCTTGAAGCCAAAAACACACATAGACATAAAATGCAGCCCCACATCTATTTTACTTGAATTACCTGCCACCATCTATTTATTACCATTGTTCAGATTCTGTCTCTTCATAAAGCCCCTTTTGCTAATCTGTTTCTTGAATGTTTTGTCATGCCATGAAGGCTGGCATTACAATATGTGTGCAAGCTCTCTCGTTTATCTTCATTGGTACAGGGGTGGGATTCTACCAGTTTGGACTGGTTCAGGCAAACCAGTAGTTCTGGTGAGCATTTGGCCCCACCCACCTGCCCCTGTTCTTTCTTGTACTTTATTTCCTGGTTTTTTAGTACAGCTGATTCGCGCGTCAGAGTGGTTTGCTGTGCACCAGCTGTTTTACTCACCAGAGATGCAGCAGAAGGTAAGTAATTGGGTTGAAAATGGGCTTTTTAAAATGTAGAGTGTGTGCGCTCACCGAACCAGTTGTTATACCGGCTGAATCACACCCCTGCATTGGCATATTAACAGGTACTTTTGAGAAGAAACCCTGAGGTTTCCCCCTGATCAAAACGATCCTTGTAGTTAAGTCACCGCAGGCCAATTCAGTCTTGAGAGTTGGAGATACCTTGATGGGGTGTGTGAGAGAGAGGTCCTCAGATTTATTATTCACTTCACCTCTCAGTAGCTTGGTCTCCGTATCTGAGCAGTAACCAGTTGCATTACTTAGTTTAATGGATATATAAGAAACTGATTTATTTTATTTTGCAGGAATAAAAAAGAAAATGAAAATGAGTTAATTCTTCATGCTTCAGTCTCAGCAATCAGTTCCACATTTTCAGGAAGAAGCATCATCATTTCTTACCAATACAGCTGAAATCGGGCACCCGTATTACATACTATAAGGATGACTAACACTGCAAATGTCATCACATTCTGTCTCAGTACAATAAAATGACAGATAGCTGTAAAAAAAAAAAGGATCATAGTTTGAACACCCTTTGCAGATTTCTATAAATTGGGCATGACCTTTCTCATTGAATGGACCAGCCTACATGTAACATTTCATCCTGTTCTGCTGAGGAACAAAAAAGTTGCAGATTTGTTTTATTTTAGGCTAGATAACAGGAGAAAGGGAGCCAATTTTTCCAGATCTGGTTTGTGGATTGATCAGCATCAAGTTGTCTGGAATATCTCCAGAGTGAATTAGAATAGGACCTCTGGGCTGGGCTCTTAAATTGGACAATCTGTATACCCTAGTAAGCATTTAAGATTTATTTTATTTTACTTTTTTATTTGTCAGTTGCTTACAAGATAATAGGTAAATAAGTAAAAACATAGTTATGAATACATGGATACATATAAGAAAAAAAAATAAAAGAAACAATAGGACAGGGACAGTAGGCACGTTGGTGCGCTTATGCATGCCCCCTACAGACCTCTTAGGAAAGGGGTGAGGTCAATAGTAGACAGTCTAAGGTTAAAGTTTTTGAGGTTTGGGGAAAAAAACCCACAGAGTCAGGTAGCGTATTCCAGACATTGACCACTCTGTTGCTGAAGTCGTATTTCCTGCAAGCAAGTTTGTTGCCATTAACCTTGAGTTTGTGTCTATTGTTTGCTCTTGTGTTGTTATGGTTGAAGCTGAAGTATTCATTGACAGGTAGGACATTGTAATGTATGATTTTATACTATACTTAGATTGGACCGAAGGCAGCGTAGTTCTAGGTTTTCTAGGTCTAGAATTTCGAGTCTGGTGGCATAAGGTATTCTGTAATGAGTAGAGGAGTGGAGAACTATGTAGATTGCATCTATTGCTTTGCCCTGATTGAGTTGTGTAGTCCATATGTTTTTGCAGTGTAAGAGTTGGTTGTGTAAATCATAGTATTCTATAATAAAACAGGTGATACGTTGGGTGGCAAAATGATCATCACCATTCATTTCCAAAAGGTATAATGAAAAATATGGGGTTGTGGAAAGTTTCTATCATGAAAGTGCATTCTCACAGAAAGCTGAGAAATAGCATATTTCTTTGAGGAAATTTAGGATTCTACTATGTATTAGCAAAGAGTGAAATATAGCCATTTGCCTCTTATAAAGATGAGAATTCCATTTCAAACTGGAAAATTGAAGTAATCTAAGATCCAATTCCCACAAAGTAGTTTTTTAAATAACTTTTATTTCAATTCCCTAATAATTTTATCACCCAATTCTCTACTATCTCAGTTTGATAACCTAGCTAAATTGTTACCTGCTGATTCCCTTATATGAGATACTCTATAGATCAGAACATATATCCTCAAACAGCGATTTTTTTTTCTTTTTTAAGCAAGTCATGTAGATGGTCCCAGTATCTTATACATTTTGTGCATCCAAGCAAATACTTAGACAGTATATATTTTCTCAGTGTTTTATGCTACTATTCTCTTTAATTCCAGTTAATATTCTATAAAATTTGAGATACTTTTGAATAAACCATAAGCAATAAGCTTTAGTACCCATATATTACAAGCATGATAAATGTGCTCCTTAATTTTATTTTCCAAGCATAGTCATTGGGTATTTGCATAACGCATGAACTCTTCTCATAAAACATTGTCAGTTAAGCAAAACCAGATAATATTTATACCTTCCCTCTTGTTAGCATGAAAAGTTTATGAGCTTGAGCAAGGTGGATTTGATCATCTGAATGGAGAACTAAAACCTCCACTGTTATTAAAAATAGGTCAGATGAAAATAAGAAGATGATGTGTTGGTTTTACTCTTCTTTCTTTCTTTCTTTCTTTCTTTCTTTCTTTCTTTCTTTCTTTCTTTCTTTCTTTCTTTCTTTCTTTCTTTCTTTCTTCCTTCCTTCCTTCCTTCCTTCCTTCCTTCCTTCCTTCCTTCCTTCCTTCCTTCCTTCCTTCCTTCCTTCCTTCCTTCCTTCCTTCCTTTCCCTCTTTCTCCCCCCCCCCTTTCATCATCTATCTATTATTTATGTAGTTGGCACAGTGGCTTAGTAGTTAAAGCCAGGCAGAGATGGCATTCAGCAGGTTCTGACCAGTTCTGGAGAACCGGTAGTGGAAATTTTGAGTAGTTTAGAGAACCGGCAAATGCCACCTCTGACTGGCCCCACCCACATCTATTCTCTGCCTCCCAAGTCCCAGCTGATCAGTTGGGTCTTCTTTTGTTGCCCTGCACAGGAGAACAGAGCTGGAAATCAAGTTAGTGGGGTGGGGGAGAATGGGGATTTTGCAATATCCTACCCCTCGAGTGGGATGGGAATGGAGATTTTACATTATCCTTCCCCTGCCATGCCCACCAAGCCACACCCACAGAACTGGTAGTAAACAATTTTGAATCCCACCACTGAAGCCACCAGTCCAGGTTCAAGATCCAAGCACCATGTGATGGGGTGAGCTCCATCCTCACCCTAGTTTCTGCCAATCTGGCAGTTTGAAAGCATGCAAATGCAAGTAGATAAATAGGTACCACTTCAATGGGAAGGTAATAGTGCTCTGTTATGACATGCTGGCCCCATGATTGTGAAAATGTCTTCAGACAGCACTGGCTCAATGGACTTGAAATGGAGAAGAACACTGTTCCCTAGAGCTGGCAATAACTAGCAGAATAAATCTGTAGGGACTCCTTTACCTCCTTTCTCTATGTCTGTGTCTGTCGGTCTATCTATCTATCTATCTATCTATCTATCTATCTATCTATCTATCTATCTATCTATCTATCAATCATCACCATCTATCTCATACATTATAACTGGCAAAAGAGTTAAACTCCATATTCCCTCCTTATATCCCACCCCCAATGCTTACCCCGATTATTATTCAATTTCTTAATTTTATTGATTGCCAGCATAGTTCTATATTTCCTTAGGTGCTCATCATGCTTAATGGCGAATGGCCTATTCACATGCAGCTAGCTGAATGAATCTTTATAGACTTCAATTGCTGCTAGGATGATCTTTTTAGGAGTCAAGGAAAAGAGCAAAATAGCAGAGTAGAAGTAAGTATAATAAGAATGACATCAACATGGTTTCAGTATTGATCCCCTCCACATAATTCAGCAAGTCCAGCCAGAAGAATCCATCTGGTCTAGACTGTGATCTTGGACATAGTCTTGAACTTAGTTTTATTTTGTTTGTTTTTTATTTTTTCATTTTATTTTACTGGTTTTGTTCCCTTTCTCCCCTACCCATCTTTCTGTCAAGTAGATAAATAGGTGCTATAAATAGGTATTAAGTTACTAATTCCTATCCCAAGAGGATGTAATTATATGGCTGTATTTCAGAGCCATATAATAGATTGATAGAAGAACAAAGATGAAATTATGTAATGAAGGATAGGATCTAATAGAAAACTTGTCTCTATAATGGGCTCACCCTAAAAAGAATTCCTTCTATTTGTTCCTATATTTCTTGAAAATACGAAAAAAAAATTGTCTACAGACCATAAAAAAACTAAAGTTCGTCATAAAGAACTAAGCCAATTAGACAATAGCCTCTACTATTGGGTCATGATGCTTTCAAAAATAGACAGACCGACTGACAGACAGACAGATAGAGAGACAGGCCACTTTATTTCAGTCATTGGCCAATAAAACTATGTTCAATAAAATGAATAACACAAAATTATTCCCTAACAAAAAAGAGTGTTAGCAATCATCTGTGGGCTTCTCAGCCTTTGAGCTAGGATCAAATGTAGTTCAAAAATATAAATTGAATATAATTCACTCTATGCCTATAATTATCAGCATTTCTTTCTGTTGTAATGTTCTGGGAAGCAATTTAACACGAGAAGAAATTTAGAGAAAAATTGGAGCTGCAGCCAAACCTCTTATCTCAGTAGGAAAGGCCTAGTTCAGATTTAAGGCCTATTTACAAACAGTGTTTAAAATGCAGTAGAATAAAATTGCCCCACATGTATGGCTAGTTTATCTTCTTAGTGCTTCCAAACACAATGGATAAATCTTCAACCTGTATGAAGCAAGATTTCGATTTTGAAGGGAAAACTGAACTGACGTGTGAGGGGGAAAAACTATTCTAACTCTTTTTGCTGGCCTGCCTTTCTACTGTTTACAAGTTAACTATCTTTGCTGCTTTGTGATATGAAACTCCATTGCCCTCCCTAGGCCTTGTGTATGTATGACAGATAAAATTCAAATGTTCTCATGCTGTTTTTCTTTTATTTTTCACACCCCCACAGGTTTGGTTGAAATATAAATCTATGAAAAAAGCTACCTTTTTTCTCACGAATAACACATGCAAATATTTTAAAAATATAAGATTGGTGATAGATTCTCTGGAACATAAGCATAGAATAACATTACTATTTGTCTATCAGAGACCTTAATGGTACCCCATATACAATTAGCCTGCTTAAATTCCAATCACTGTTTTCATGAGATTTAAGAAACCTAGATAGGGCTTTATTTGGAGGCTTAGAGCAGGGGTTTCCAACCTTGGCAACTTTAACACTTGGGGACTTCAACTTCTGGCTTAGAGGATTTTATTCAGAAATTCAGTCTAGATTTTCCAGTAGGAAGCCTTCATTGTAACAGTATTGAAGGTACTTTTAAAAGGAACACTCCATGTTATATATTTATTTGGAAGTAAATCTCATTGACCTTGATGTATGTGCTTCTTCTCAATATTGCAATTAGAAACCCATCTGGTATGATTAGATTGAATCAATGATTTGCAATAAAAGAAGTAGCTCTTTCCACTAAATGTACAATCTACTAGTGATATATTGCATATCAATATATTGGGAAGTGTTGTGTACTTGTTCAATAGTATAGTGGAAATTTTTATGGGTAATGGAGAACCAATGGAATTTTGGACAGAGCCTTGTTGAAATTATCCAATATGGTGGGAATTGTCCACAGAATCCATATTTAGAAGAATATACATTCATGAAGAGAAGCAAACGCATTCAGACTATCTAAATTCTAGAGGAGGAAGTATTCACTTTGGTAGGATGAGGGTTGAAGAAAAAAGTCTAGGTTTTTCAGTTGGGAAAAGCAGAGCAGAGGCAAAGAGTTCTTTGCTTGTTATAAAGATTCTTGACACTCCTAGCGGTCATTAATATAAAAAAAATGCAAAGAACTGTTAATTTTAGAAGTATCTTTCAGAGATTGCATGTTTCAATGTTTTCATGTTCATATTTTTTTAACAAAAATGTGCATCCAGGTATTTTAAAATCTAGCATGTGGAGGTAAAGAAGAAAGATTTCCTAGTTAGCAATATAAAAGATTGATACAGATAGATGGTACAAATAATATAGACAGATATATGTCATGGTGGGCTCAGATTCAGAGGAGGAGACCAACAGTGAATAGCCAGCTCTAGAATAACCAGATGGACTGACAGACACTGAGCAGTCAGCCTGCTTTCTTGGAAACCTCATTTATTGCAGCTAATTTTTTGTGTGCTTGTGTGTGCTTGGCCTGGGATAGATGAAATAGATAAGTTACTGATAATGTGTAAAAAGCTGGCATATAGAATGCCTAAGAAATCCATAGAATGTATGGCATTTTTAGTCGAAGTATGAAATGTCTGTTTTATTTTAATATGCTACATATTTTCCCTAGGCATTGTATAATACCTAGGCATTATGCAGAATGACAAGACTGTCATTAAAAGAGAGTCATGGAAAGTACAGAATTTTCTTACTGAGAAAAAAACAAAATTAAAAACAACAGTATTGACTTGTTGCAACAAGGAAGGCTAGAATGGAAATAATAATTTATTAATAATAATAACCTCCAATGAGGCATTGACATGGTTGTAGGGATCATGTGTGCTGAAGAGGATGAGGGCTATGCCAGAAGTTCAACAATACAGGATAGAGGAGTATTAAATATAGAGGAGCTAGATAAAGAGTATCTCTCCCATAAACAATCCAGTGAGAAGTAATTGTTGGGAAATCCATAGTGGATGAGTCAGTACTACAGATAAACATGCCATCCAAATTTCAGGTTGTGTTCTTCTATTTCTCTCCAGCACCTACTCTTTCATCCAAATCAAACAGCAAGGTGCAAAATATAATTTCAAATCAGGTAAACCCAATTTCCTTTTTCCTTTGTATCTTGTAATGCCTTCTGTTTAACTTGAGTTTTTCCCCCGCAATACAAATTCAGATATATTCTTCTGCCACTGTTTTAAGTGGTACACCAGTTGTCAAAATAGATACTGTACAATACAAAAACATCATTTTTATCACAGAAATTCTCTCCACCAATGACAGTTATAATTTCTCCCATCTTAGCATTTTCTTTTTTAAACTTTATCCCAGTCTTAAAATAGTTATTTTGAAGTAACGTACAATTTATATAGTATTTATCATAGTTATACCCAAGATATTTAACTTCTTCACAATCTTAGAACCTGTTTTAATAATTAATTCTGTTTGATAGTCTATTTTCACATTTTAACATCTTTGTCTTCTGTTTATTATTCCACAGAACTGTTTATGTAACAATTTTTTAGTCTTCCATTAATACTTCAATTCCCTTTAAAGGATCTTCCAGAACCAACAGCAAGTCATCTGCAAAAGCTCTTAACTTGTAAATTTATGTTTTAATCTTACTCCCACAATCCTGTTTTCTTGCCTTAGATCTCTGTACAGTATTTCCAGACCCAGAATAGACAAGAGAGCAAACAGCGGTCATCCCTGTCTTGAACCTTTTGGTAACACAGAGGATTTTGTCAGATCTCCATTAGCAATTATTTATGCATTCTATGAAGCGTATTTCAATTTTATCCATTTTATAAAGTTCTCTCCAAAGTTGTATGTTCCAAAACTCTGAAGAAGAAAGCCCAGTTCAAATGTCAAAGATCTCTGCATCTAAGAAAAACCGTGTCTTAATTTTCATTGCTTCAAATATTCCAAAATTCCCAACATATTTGTAACATTATTTTTCAACTATCTTTTCAGTAATCACATTGATCCTCATGAATAAATTCTCGCAAAATGATTTTCACTGAAAATCATTGCGAACAATCTGTAATCATTATTCAATAATAAGATTGGCCTTTTGTTGTTGTTAAAGTCAAATGTTGTCCTTCTTTGGATATAAACACTACATTGATCTTTTCCCAACCCCCTGGCACTTTTGTTTCTGGTAGGATAATGTTCATTGTGTTTGTAAAGATTATAAAAGTTTATCCTCAAAATATTTATAACAAGACCCTGATCATTCATCTGGTTCAGGCAGTTTTCTTAGTTTATTTTTTTTATAGCTTCAGAAACCTCCCTTATTGTTAAAGGTCTGTTCACAATCTGTCTCTGAATAGAGGGGCTCTACTCCACAAACTGGACGATAATTCCTTGAGGGAAGGACGGGAATAGTGCAACTATCCTCACTCTTCTTGACCTGTTAGCGGCCTCTGGACTGGTTTCAGGAGTGCAGGTGGATGCCACTGTGTGATGCTGGTTTTCCTTCTTCTAAGGTCAATTCCAGTCAGTGTAGATTAAGTGGTAGAGAACCAACCTCCTCTACTTTATGAGGTGCCCCAGAGCTCAATTTTCTTTTTTCACCTATTTAACACTTATTGAGGCAGAGGGTGAGGTGAACCAACAATTTGGGGTGAGACTGATGATACCCAGCTTTATATATTTACAACCCAGGATGCCTGAGTGATACTGTGGATGTCCTGTCCCATCCCTAGAGACTATAAGGATCTAGATGGGATGATGCAATAGTCTTCAACTCAACCCAAGCAAGACAGAGTATTGTTTATGGGTATTTTAGCCTCCTGGGACAAGATTTTTCCACCACTACCCTGGGTGAGTTGCAGTGACCAGGTCATCTGGTGCATAATCTGTAGCCAGGAGGGTCTTCACATACCTTAGGGTTCTTCTCTAGTTGTACCTGATCCTTGATCAGGAGACTTTGCTTGCAGTCACTCATACCCTTTTGCTTGGATTATTTCAACTTGTTCTACATGGTGCTACCCTTGAAGAGTATCAGGAAGCTGCAATAGTTGGAGAATATGATTGCATGGGCAGTAAAATGTGTTGGATAATTGACACATATAACACTATTGCTAAGTGAGCTATACTGATACTTTTGGATGCAATTCAGAATGCTGGCTATCATCATTAAAGCCCTGCATGACTTGGAGATGAGTTACCTGAGAGTGTGTCTTCTTCCAGTTGTTTTTTTTACCCATCCAATTCGGTCTGGCAGGTTGGGTCCCATCAGCAAGAAATGTCAGATAGCGAGGACCAATGTTTAGTGTTTACTGCTAATGTTTAGTGCTGGAACTAATATAAATGTACAGCAATGGGGGACAAAACAGAAAAAGTCAGAGCTGCCTCAGATCAAGAGAGGAGATACTCATTTGAGAGTATCTCAAATGTTGGGATTAGATTGTCAGCCTAAGCATAGAACAGCTCTCTATCTTCCACCAACAGAAATTGTGGTCATGGTTATTACAATAGGAAACGTAAAGAATAATAAATCTGGGTTGTAAGGAAGAAGTTGCTGGGAAGAATAAAAACATTCCCCAGGAAATCTCTCCAGTACAATGAGGGTTGGTGTTCCCCCCTTCCATCCCGCCCTCTCTTTTTCCCTCCCTCTCTCACCATTTTAAGCCTTTAAGAGACACACAAGCCTAGTAGAAAGACATTAATGCATTTGAAAGAGGAAGGTCCAGAATTTTCAGTCCCACATGGGTTTTTAAAACTGAAAAGGGTATATTAAACTATTTCTTTTAATAAACAGAGCATATTGTGCTGCCTGGTTTGGGTATTTTGGTGGTAAAATCTTGTGGTACTCCCGGGACTGTAAAATGAGGTAGATTATGAGTTGCACACCCGTAGTCTAGCACTTAGGAACAGATAACATGGATTCATTACATCTATCAAATTTCTGCCAGGCGCAGAATAGTTTAAAGTCAGAGGATCTCTGCCAAAATAAAGACATCATCTCTAGTTGCAAATGTGAGCTCCCTGCAGAGCATTCTGTTTTATGCAACGCCACAAATTTATCACTTCTGATCCTTAAAACACTTTTCCAAACCCCATACAGCAGTAGTTTTTCCTTGAAACAGTCATAATGGTTTTGAACTGGCTGTAAGCAGTATCCAGTCACTGCTAAAAAATATTCTCAACTTTAATTATCTTCTTTTAAATCTTAGAATACATTCTGTATGACAGAGATGAATTAATATTTGCACTTTGGTATTTTATATAGAGAGACAATGAAATTTAGAATTTGGCAAACTTTAAGACAGCTTTTCAGCATTATACTTTGTTTAAATCTCTTGTAGCATGTCACCGTTATTTTATAACCATGTTTGCTTGGGAATACACATCCACACATATACATATATATATATATATACACACACATACACATAAACACACACACGCACGCACACACACACACATCTTATAGATTGTTGAACAATTTTATAAATTTGCTATTGGCTAATTTTGGCAGTGGTGCAGCTTGATAATTAATAAGTATGTTATCTCTTGCCAGCTCATTATAGCCAAGTGTAAACCAACTTTAGCTTTCCCTAATCCCATCAACCCAGCCTATAGGAGGGGTCAGAGGTCAGTAACTGCTTCTAAAAACACTGTTCAATTGAATTCAAACACGTTGTTACCTACTAAGCAGCTGCTGCCAAACAATCCAGAATCTGTGCTCACTCCTATTTGTGAAGGCCTCTTATTGCAAGAAAAGTACGGATCTGAAGGGAGCCCCTCATTCATTGCTAAGACTGGAGGATCGACTGAGACCAAGTCAGCGTTCTCCCCTCTTCCATTTAAAAAGTATATGTTTTGAGGCCAGCTAACTAGCCCTGGGGGATAATGATTGGATGTTTTCACAGACAAACTGCTGAATAGAAGAGTTGAACCTCCCATAGCCAAACCACATTAATTGCCATAGGATCCAGAGAAATGATGCAAAGAAAATGTTTGCATTTCTGAGGATCAGCCACAAAGGATCATGAATATGTCCAAGTGTGACTTGGCAAACTGTAAATCCAACGGGATCCAGAGTGCCATAGAGTAACTGTACAAAGAGTTAAAGTTGACTTCACTGCTTGGGGCTCAGTCTGCTTGAGAGATTTAGGTGTGGTTTGGCTAGTAGCACCATAGTAGTAAATAATAGCTAAAATGGGAAGGTTAAAAAAATTAAATTCTGTCATAAAGTTATAGTACTTGGGTAGGAGACTCTGTGGCAACTCCAGGTGCATAGGCTAGAGAGGGAGGTTAAAACAAATCCTTGAAGGCAACAGAAAACCACTTTTGAAATCTTGCCCAGAAAATTACATGGAATTGGACTGGACTTGGATACAAAACATGTTCGAATAACAAGGGGAGGAGAAATTCTTGGGAAGATTATGAAGTGGGGGTCGGTTTAAAATGGTTATGCTGACTGAGAATGCTGGGAATTGTACAGTAGTTGCAGGGCAATTACGCAGACCTAGATGTATACATGAGTCATTTCTCTTGTGGGAGCTACATTGGCTGCCAATTTACTTCTGGGTCCAATTCAAAGCACTGGTTGTTCCCTTCAAAGCCCTCCATGGCTTGGGATCTGGTTAATCGAAGGACTGTCTTTTCTTAGTCACATCTACCTGGCTCACCAGGGAGGGAATGCTATGGGTCCTCTCTCCTAAGGAGATCCATTAGTGGGGTCAATTAGAAGGGCCTTCTCCGTGGTGGCTCCCTCCTGTGGGAACATCATTCCCACAGAGATAAGATTAGCTTGATATTCTTTCACAAGGCCTTTAGGCCTGGTTTTCCCAACAGTTCTGGGGACCCCAGGGTGGGGTGGAGCACATCAAATGGCTGTTTGATTGCTGATGGCTGGGGACTGGAGCATTATTGGTTTTTTATTACTTTTGTATTGAGTTTTTATCCTTGTCAGATTCCAGGAGTCACTGAGAGTCAGTTGGGCAGCTATATAAATGTCCTTCAATAAAAACAAAAATTTTGGGAGTGAGTGGCAGAATAGGGAAATATGACTGTGACGATGTTACTACCTATGCGAGGATTGGCTATTCGAGAAAATCAGGTTACTGAGAGAGTGGAAATTCAGCCTAAAAGTAGCTTGGTTTCTGGAAATGAAAAGGAAGCATTTAAAGGGACCAGAGGCCCAGATGGGTTGAAAGCTCTTAAGATCGACTTATAGCTGTATTCCAAAGAATATGCTTTAACTAGTGTCTTGTAATTGATACATTTCATGTTGCCTTTTATCTATATGGCTGCCTTGTGGGCTGCCTGCAGCATTTCTTTTTAATGTAAAAGTGGAATATAACCTGAATACTTGAATCAGAGTGAATCCCTGATATTTATTGCCAGGTAACATGATCAAGATTAGACTGTAAGCAATTTGCTGCAATTTACATTCTAGAATTGTCGGGGTTAGCTGTACATACAAACTGGTAAGATAAATGTTCTTTGTACATTTCTACACTAATCTAGGAGTTCTCCCTTTTATATATTTGTATTTGGGTTGTACACTGGGATAGAAAGAGAACTGAGGGGCTGGTTTCCGTTAACTACTCACTTATGTTACTTCCTACCACTCATTTCTCATTTCAAGTACCACTTTTCCTTAATCGTATTTTATTAATTCATATCATTCTGCTTCCTATCAGTCTGCCTGCATGTAATAAAAATTGAACATCTATTTTAGAAATTTGAAGGATTTGAATCTCTATATGGTTTGAAAGATAAAGGATTTAATGCCAAGGATATTGAAAATAGTTAAAAGAATGAATAATATCCCATTTCCTTGGAATGCAACTCATTTGGCCTGAAATAAGATAATGGATTATATCATAATCCAGTTTTATTATCCCCATCTTTAGAAAATTTGGTCTTTGTCAGTCATAGTCAGTTTTCTATATACACATAATGTATAGACATTGCTTTAAAAATATGTTGCTATATTTTATTCTTATACAATGTGTTCATATATTATATGCAAAGAATTAATGCTTCAGGAAAATACATTTCTCAGTGAATGATCATTTAATATTTTTACAATCTTAAAATTTCCAAATCTGGAAGAGTGTTGTCAAGAATTTTAAAAAGTTAATATCTGACCGTGCTCCTAATTTTTCTAATTCTCTTTATATACAAATAATTTTCTTTCAGGGAATCCCATTGGTTCTTTGGCATTTAAAAAAGGAAGGAAGTCAAATTCCATCAGGTTAAGTTTATATTCGACTGTTGAAATGTTTATGGTGACCTTCTGTTTAAAATAGAAGCTGAAATAGAAAAATAGAAGCAACTCTCTGCATAAATCAACACAGCAGTAAGTCTGGACTCACAGAAACACATTATTTACTCGGCTTTAGTTATCTCTTGGTTTTGAAAGTTCCTTTTTCTTGGCCTTAAAATTCTCAAGCAATAATAATGTGCTAACAACTTGGCCTGAATTTAAAACGACAGGAAAAGGACAAGCAGAAGATGAAGTCATATAAAATATTGGCTCTATTTTGTTTTGTTTAAAGGAAAAGAGAAAAGAGAAAAACCAGGGTCCTTTTAATCATGTTTGGGGTTTATAAAAGTTTTCTCTGTTCTTTTCTGTTCTTCTCTTCCCACCCTCCCTTCCTGTAAAAAAAGGAGTGAAGAGAATCTAAGACCCTCTTAACTGTAGCTGAAAGTTTATTCAGGTGCTATGAATCAGAGCAGGCTCACGAAAGCAAACTTTCACCCCTGCTAAAATACCTGCCAGAGGACAAGGCGTGCAGTAATCCCTTTGCCCTCGCCCAGAAAACTGGGGTGAGGCGAAGCTGCCCTCTCATTATAGTTTAGGTCTCAAGGTTAGCCAGAGACCCTTAGGGTAACCAGCTGTCAATTAGAGATAACTCCCAGCAATGCTTCTCTGAAATCTTGGACTTATCTCCTAGCAACCTGAACCCTCCTCTTCTTTTAGGACACCCCCAACCCCCTTGGCTGGGCCATCAGCTCAAGAGGCATCTTTTCAAGCCAGCAAAAATAACCTTGTCAATAGGGAGGGAGGGGGGATGCATAAAGGGGTCTGTGTTCAGAGGTAAGTCAGAGAAGCTTCGGTCTGGGAGATTTCATTGAAGAGGGCTGCTCCTCCCCTGCTGCCTTTCCACACACGGAGATGGAAAGAGAAAGAAAGAAAGAAAGAAAGAAAGAAAGAAAGAAAGAAAGAAAGAAAGAAAGAAAGAAAGAAAGAAAGAAAGAAAGAAAGAAAGAAAGAAAGAGGGAGGGAGGGAGGGAGGGAGGAAGGAAGGAAGGAAGGAAGCCAAATACTTTATGCAGACTTGAATTTCTGAGAAAAAAACACAGAGGATTGGAGATCAATGAGAAATTGCATTATTTTCCTTCTAATGAACAAGCTTAGCATTTGTTATGTTTAAAAAAAAACCAGCATCTCCCACTCTACTTAAACTCTTCACTGGAATCTGCTAGAGAAAATGGGCAGATTTTGTGTGTGTGTCAAGATGAAGTTATTTGTGGTATTAAAGAGAGGCAAAGCTATCATCCTTTGGGAATCCCCCGTTTCCCTTCTGATCCATGTCTTTGATACTACAAGATTTGATAGTTCAGAGTGACCACATTACAATAGGGTCATTATTTGTATTCATGTGGCAACCCATCCAGAAAACAGGCAAGGATAATTCCAGCTAAGCGGGGTCAAAAAACCAAAACCACCAAACAAATAACAAACAACCAAGCCTACATGCCATTTTCGGCAGCTGAATCACCAGCTTTTCTTTAAAAAGTAATCAAACGTGTTTTCTTTTTATAGGGCTCTGCATTCCTTAGACGAGTTGTTCAGATGATGTGCAGTTTAGCTCCTCTTAGATTAGACAGTGATGGGGAGACCAAAGGAAGAGAACAGGGGGAAATGGTTGCAAGAAGAGGTATTGGTTTAGCTTGGTTTTTTTTTTTCAGGGTGGCTTTGACAGAACAAGATCCATCCTGACAAAAGGGCTGCTCAGAAATGTTGCACAAATCCCATGTGCTGAATGCCAGGCTTCGGAGGGGGCCTAATGTAGGCACTTGTCCTGCAATCAAAGATTCAGCTCAACACGAGTCCTTTGTGTGACAACAGCATCCCACCCCCCATGCCTGAATGCAGAGACGCTGTCTAAAGAGATGCATAGAAAATCACCCCTTTACCCCCTCCTTCCCCGCCATCTCCTTGGTGAAATGAGATGGTTTCTCTCCAGTTTTTAAAGATAAATCACCTTTTAAACCAGGCCTCTGATCTGATTCCCTCTCCCCAGTTTTACCCAAGGCACGGTGGCAAATGAGAAGGAAAGAGAAAAAGGAGGAGGAAGGAATCATCTGACTGTCATGGTGGACCTCAGCTCCAGACTGTGCTTCAGATGTATGTGCTTCAAAATGGCTGACGTGTACACGCTTGTGAATGCATGGAAGATGGGTGGGTTTTACAATGTTAAGTGATGCGTGGCCCACCTCTCCTGGAAAGAAAGAGAGAGAAAAAGAAAGAGAGAGAAGGAGAGGGAAAGAGGGAGGGAGGGTGGGATAGCTTACATTTGCAGCACTTGTCGTTCCTTTTGATATTATTTTGCCATTTCTTCAGGGGAAGAAGTTTTGACAATGAAACAAATTAAAATTTCACATTCTTTTTCATAGCTTGCTTTTCAAAACTTGGAAAATGACAGCAGATAGCATTAGATTTGCTAAATGAGAAAATTATGTAATTAGCACTTTTCACCCTTTCTCAGACTTTGTATGGATCTGCTTTTTTTAAAAAAAGTACATGGAATGGATGAATTTTGAAAGTCTGGTTCTTCTTCTTTAAGAAACATAACAGAGATTTTTCCCATAAAGACAGCAAATTGATGTACAAGAAATAGCAATAATAAGCATATTGAAAAGTGTAATATAAAATTTATAATCTAACAGCTGAAATTATTTTAATGCTATTTTAAATGGTTTGAACATGTTTTAAGAAATAAACTATTTTCAAGAAATTATAACTGTATTTTAAGTTTTATTCAGATGAAATATAATATATGTATTCTTAAAATAACAATAATTATACTAAAATATACTTTTATTGCCCAATGGCATTCAAATAGCCCTAAACAAACAGGATTAAGTTTGTATAAAATTGTTTGTATAAAATATGTGATTAAAGTTAGGATAGAAATCCATGACTAGAAACAATATTTCTATTATTTTTTTTCAATACTATACCATTGCCAAAGGAGTTGTTAAGCCTCAGTATTTGCTAACATATGTTGACATGTATTTATTTGTTTAATTCTTTTTCTTTCTTTCTTTCTTTCTTTCTTTCTTTCTTTCTTTCTTTCTTTCTTTCTTTCTTTCTTTCTTTCTTTCTTTTTTTCTTTCTTCTATTTCTATGGCCACCTATCTTAGTCAACGACTCTTGGCAGCTTACAATTCAAAAATATATATTTCAATTAAAATATTGAAAACATTTTAAAACTTTAAAACATGCTAAAATTGCTAAAAACATCAAATATATTTTGAAATATAATTAAGGTTCCTCTTTTAAAAGAAACAAGTTAGTTCAAAACACTCCTCACTGGAAACAACTAAATACAAGAAAATATGGTCCAAAAGTAAAGATATAAAAAACAGCTAACATTATTTGAATTATTTGTTTCATCCAAGTGAATTGTAGAAATGTAGTGAGACACTGGACCAGACCTGAGCCTTGATTCTTCTTAACATATGTTTCAAATTATGCTTCAGTTACTTTGCATGTATATGATATAAGTTCATTGGTTAAACGTCTAAGAATAAATCATGGGTACAATGAAGAGTTTTGTCAATGACATCAGCTAGGGTTTTTGCTGTAATCTTCTTTGGCTTATAGGGGTGTTAAGGTACTTGTGTTATGATAGTTGCACCAGCTGCATTCAAGCTACTTAACAGTGTCTTTCAGCCAGAGTTCCACCACCACCTTTAATGGACAGAAAACTTCCTTTAAATTTCTATGAGCACTGCAAACTTTTATATATGGGACAGGATCCATTCCCTCACCCCAATTTAGTCTTGTCATTGTCAATTTAAAAAAGCAGATGTCAAAGATGAGAAAAACATATGCTTCGTTAACAGAACATAGGAAATATAAGTACATGTGGATAGCCCTGCAGAATCATGTAAGGCATTAGTCCAGCATTTTATGCTTTTTTTTTTTTTGGATCACTTGCAAGCAGGAGATGAGACATATTTTTCTCTCTCCATTGTTCTCCTATAACTGGTATCCAAATTGTGCTGCCCACAACCTAGATATAAATTGAACTTTAATGACTAATAACCCTTGATAGAATTAACCTCCATATTTTTTTTATCCAATCTCATTTTAATGCCAATCATATGTGGACATTACCACATTTTGTGCCAATGAATGATGCAGTTTCTTTTGTCAAAATCTCCTTCTAAACAATAAAATCTTCTAGTTCCTGATATTTTTTATGAATAAAAAGAGATCCAGGAAAGAGAAACAGCCCTTGTGACTCAGAGAATCCAATACTAGATTAGATGACCAATAGCTTGTTGGTGTCTGGCTGCCATTTTGCAATTAGTTCTGTCACCTTGTGTAATCATGGGCTCTACTGATGTGTTTCCAAGGTGGAATTTGGGAGTAGAAAGTGAAAAGTCCTGCTAAAATTCAATATAAAACAGCAGAAGAAAGGAATGTGATTTTTGTTTGTTTGTTTTACTTACTGATGCTGAACTTTTCTGGTTGCTGACATGGATCCCTCTATGTAGTTTTGTTAATTTGGTACAGAACTAGTTTACTATTCCCTTCTTCTGGACTTTTAAAAAATTATTATTACTCATTCTAGTATATCTCACGAGCTTCCCAGATATTTCTCCATCCAAGAATTGACCTTGGATGATTCTGTTTAACTTTCTAAATTAACCAATGTCAGCTAAGTGCTGCCACTAGCTAGGCACTAGCTACTGTCTGCTTGGTCCCAAAATCCAAGGTAAACTTGTGCCTATGTTTCAATTGTGTTATTTCACTAGTAGAAACGTTTATCACTTATGGCATGTCTTCACAGCAGCGTCATGTGACGTATCAGGACTTTTTTCCCCTTTGCTAAACCAGGTGTGGGCATGGCCAGCACATGACACATTTGGCTCATGGACCAGGAGTTTGACAGCCCTGATTTATGGGAAGCCTCAATCTGGTATAAAAGTATTGCTCTGAATCTAGCATAATATTTTAATAATTCTATCAAAAAGGATTGTTTTGTTCCCCAAAGAAGTCTGTGGTGGACCAGAGAGAACCAGTAAAGCCCTGTTCCCCCACAGAAATAGATGAACAGAGTTAGGCTAGTGAGTTGCACTTTTTTTTTCTTTCAGTCTATGAAGTGGTCAAGGATCTCCTGTACTTTTTTTTAAAGGCTGTGCCAGTCTGCTACATGAAGCTATCTTCTTTTTTTCATTGGCTCTTCCTACAATGACCATGAAATATGCATCAGAAGCAGAGAAGCACTTATTAATATATATTCTGATACATATCAGCAATCTTGATCAGGACTGGTAATAGAAGCAGGATAAAAACACATAGAGCTTGGGAGCAAGAGGTTTCACCACACTTCCCATACTCACATTGGAGCAGAATGTGCTGGGGTATACAACATGGCTCTCTTCTTCCTCACATTACCTTCTCCCCCAGTAGCTGGGTATCAGAGAGCCAGGAATCATGTCTTCCTGGAAAAAGATGCACAAGGAGCGCCTTTGCTTACAATGCTCCCTGATCGAGCACATTCATGGCTGTGAAGCTGATAGGGACATTCATACCAGGCTACCTTGGAAGACTCGGAGCCTCCCATATCATCCCTGGCTGCAGGTTACTTGCATGTTGTTATGTCCTGAGGACTCAAGGAGTTCTCACTCAGGTCCACTCACTTTGTGTGGGCGTTATTCCCCCATTCCCATTGGTCGGTTCTCCCCAGCAGCCAGCTATAAAAGCAGGCTGCGGGGTCCAACTGGCTGCTGATTGCTGCGAGCCAGTTCCAGGCTTGGCAAGCACGGTCAGCCCTTTATTTGTAAATAAAGTTCTGTTGCACTCATGCTCTGGTTCAGCCTCTCATTGCTCAAACTTAACACTGGCGACGAGGGTGGGATGGCTACCAGAAGCACCTTGCAACCGCTGAGTCACTAGTCACCGATCTACAGCCCAGAGAGAGCGATCGGCTGGCGACAAGGGAAACGCTGATCCGCAGCCAGAGAGAGCGGTCAGCTAGCGAAACGAGCGATCAAAAAGAGCAAACGCAGATCCGCAGCCAGAGAAAGCGGTCTGAGTCAAATAGTTAGAAGCGTCTGTAGCCGCTTGTTAGCCTCGCTACGGGGAAAGTGAAGCGCTGCGAGCCGCAGCCGCTCTGCATTTGGCGCGAAATTCAAACGGGTGTCATTTGAATTTCGAGCCAGTAGGAATCACAGCACAGCGCTGTAGAGAGTCACTAACGCCCACTTTTTTGGCGCAAATCAAGACACCTCCAACGGCTAGCAGCCAACGTGGTAACCCAGAGAGAGAGAAAGAGAGGGTAGCAAAAACCTCTCCAGAGCTGATATCACTAGTAACTCACGAGCGTTCGTAGTCCCAGAGAGATTTTTCCCGCAGGTAGCCCAGCCGTTCCAGCACCATGAGTTCCAATCCAGTATTCCCGGCATTTAAACCAGACGAAGAGAAGTGGGAATCGTATAAGAACCGTTTCAATCATTACATCGATGCGGTCGGCCTGTCGGATGCGGGAGAGCATCGGAAAAATCCTATTTCCTAATCTACTGCGGAGCCACCGCTTACGATACCGCTGCAGCACTCGTGGCGCCGAGAGAATTAAAAACGTTCCGTGGTCCGAGTTGCTTGAGATCCTCACAAACCACTACGCTCCCAGGCCTTCACAAATCGCCAGGAGGTTCACGTTCCGAATGAGGAAGCAATCAAGTAAGGAGACCATCAACCAATATATGGCCGCCCTCAGAACAGCAGCCCTGCACTGCGGGTTTGGAACATACCTGGAGGACATGCTCCTCGATCAATTGGTTTGTGGGGTCAAGGATCTCAACCTACAAAGGCGACTGCTAGCTAAAAAAGACCTCAACCTCGCGCAAGCGGTAGAGGAGGCCCTAGCAGCCGAGCTAGCAACGAACTCAGGGCCCAAGCGCCAAGCTAGCAGCGTTCCCAGTCCATTCCGAAGAGGTGGAAGCGGAGGAAGGCCACAACGATGAGAACGATGTCCATCGCCTCACCAATGACAGACGGTCGCAGGTAGGGGCCAAACAAGAATACACCGGTCCACCCAAGCACATCACCCTGTGCCTAGCCTGTGGGGATCACATCAAAGGGCCACCTGCAAGTTTAAAGGAGCCGTTTGCAACAACTGCCATAAGAGGGGGCACATTGCGAGAGTCTGCCAAGCCCCCAAAGCGCTGCACAAAGACCCCGTCCTCGCACTCGGGACCACAGAGGCAAGTATTAAACTGTCGCACGCACCGCCTTGCCAGGCGTACTTGCCACTCTGTTAGTAAAATTTCTCTCTCCGTTTCCCTAGAAGGTAAACCGTGCCACATGGAGGTTGACACAGGGTCAGCGCTCTCAATAATCTCGTGGAACACCCTCAAGAGACTCCACCCCAGCCTATCTACTACCCGGCTTCAGAGATGCCAGTTCGGTCTGAAGGACTACCAGGGGAAGGCCATTCCCGTGATCGGCAGAGGCAAGTTCTTTGTCAGTTTTAGAGCTTTTAAAGGCCACCTACCTCTAGTGGTAGTTAACGCAATCTACCCACCTTATTGGGGCTCGATTGGTTTCCCCACCTCGGCCTAGGGTTAACAGGAGTCCATGCTGTCTCAACCTCAGACACTGACTCCTTATTCGCTGACTATGCAGATGTGTTCAGCGAGGAGCTGGGGTGTTATAATGGAACCCCATCTCGTTCACCGTTGACCCCCAGGCAGTCCCAATCAGATTAAAATCACGTAGAGTTCCATTTGCTATTCGACCAAAACTAGACGCTGAATTGGATAAACTACTAAAACAAGGGGTCATTGAGCCAACAGATTTCGCCAAGTGGGAGACGCCCATTGTCACACCCTTAAGAAAGATGGTAGCCTGAGAATTTGCTCGGACTACAAGACAACAATCAATAAATATTTACAAGTTAGCGCCTACCCCGTGCCCGTCATTCAGCACTTATTGCACACATTCGAACCGGGCAGTATTTTTGCTAAATTGGACATGTCTCAAGCATATCAACAGTTCCCTGTTGATAACCAAACAGCGGAACTTCAGACCATCGTCACTCACAGGGTGCCTTCCGATGCAAGCGTCTCCAATTTGGCGTAAGTGTTGCCCCGGGTATTTTTCAATCCCTCATGGAGCGGATTTTACAGGGCCTCCCTGGTGTAGTACCCTACTTCGACGACATCTTGGTCTCGGCCAGGGACAGACCCCAACTCTTCCAGAGAGTGCGAGCAGTGTTAGAGAGGTTCAGACAGCATGGCCTCAAGTTAAAAAAAGAAAAATGCGCCATTGCCACTAGACAGGTGGACTTTCTGGGTTATAAAATTGATGCCTCTGGCATTCACCCCCTGGAGTCCAAGGTCAGGGCGATCCACGAAGCTCCCACACCGACCTCCAAAACGGAGCTACAAGCTTTCTTGGGACTCCTAAACTTTTATGCATCCTTTTTGCCCCATAAAGCCTCAGTAGCCGAACCCCTACACAGATTACTAGACAAAAAGTCACCGTGGCACTGGGGGCACAAAGAAGACCAGGCGTTTAACGCCGTCAAATCACTACTTACGTCAGAGGCAGTGCTCATCCAATTCGACCCCAACCTTCCTTTAGTACTGGCAGCAGACGCATCCCTTTTGGAATTGGGGCGGTCCTTAGTCACCGACTCGCCAATGGCGCCGAGGCCCCCATCGCCTTTTTCTCCAGGACGCTCTCGGCCACGGAGCGAAATTACAGCCAAATAGACAAGGAAGCCCTAGCAGCTGTTGCAGCCGTGAAAAAGTTTCACGAATTCCTTTTTGGCCACTTCTTCGAACTGGTCACCGACCATAAGCCCCTCCTGGGCCTACTGGCCGGCGACAAACAGACACCTCAAGTCCTCTCCCCTCGGATGACAAGGTGGACACTTTTCCTAGCGGCCTACTCATACAAACTTATCCACCGCCCAGGCAAAACTCTATCCCACGCTGACGCGCTCAGTCGCTGCCCCTTACCCGCTCCGGCTGAAGACCCAGCTCCTGTCAATGCCATTTTTGAAATCACCCAGTTGGACCTGCCCATCACCGCCCTTGACATCGCCGCCAAAACCAAGGCAGACCAAACGCTCGCCCAGGTGCTCGACTGGGTGAGGAGGGGTGGCCGGGAGGCAATGTTGATAACAAATTCGCACCCTTTAAGACTCGCATGCAGGAGCTGTCCAGTTTGCAGGGTTGTCTACTGTGGGGCACTCGAGTGGTCATCCCGACCTCGCTGCGTGCACCCGAGTCCTGGAAGCGTTGCACGAGGACACCCCGGCATTGTGAGAATGAAGGCGTTGGCACGCAGCTATGTGTGGTGGCCGGGTCTAGACGAGGACATTGTCAATTGGGTAAGTTCCTGCAGCATTTGCCAGGAATCCCGTCCTGCTCCCCCATCGCCACCCCTACCAGATGGGAGAGCGCCAGCGCCCTTGGTCTAGAATCCATATCGATCTGGCCGGCCCGTGCATGGAAAGATGTTCCTAGTGGTCGTGGACGCTTATTCCAAGTGGATAGACGTGGCGCAGCTATCCACGACCACCACACTAGCAATCACCAACGTGTTAACGCGCCTGTTCGTTACCCATGGACTACCCGACTCCTTGGTCTCCGATAATGGCCCACAGTTCGCATCAGTAGAATTCAGCCGTTTTGCAGCCAACCTAGGCATTCGCCACATTTTCACAGCCCCATTTCACCCTGCGAGTAATGGGTTGGCTGAAAGGGCCGTCAGGACCACCAAAGAGGCCCTCGCTAGGTTTGGCAGAGATGACTGGCACCACAAACTCTCACGGTTCCTGATGAGCCAGCACTCAACCCCTGTGCAGTCACCAATAAGTCCCCAGCGGAACTTCTGATGGGCCGGCGCCTGAGGACTGTATTAGATAGACTGCACCCACAATACTGCCCTGACTCTCCCTCGCTTCCACTTCGGGGTTAGACATTTTATGTTACAGGAGCCGATATTCGCAAGGAATTTCGCTGGGGACCCACTGTGGATTCCGGGTGAGGTCATCGCCGTCACCGGGCCGAGATCATATAGAGTCAGGCTGGAGGATGGTCGCGTCTGGAGGAGACACATAGACCAACTCAGAAGGCGCCTCAGCAACCTCGCAAACAAGAATCCAGAGTCTCCAGTCGAAGGGGAACCGTCCCATCCGCCACCCAGCCACACCGCACCCAGTGACCAGTCTGCGCCAGCGGTCGCTCCGGTCAGCCCAAACTCGGACAACAGCGCCCAGAGAGTTGACCAACCGGATCCAACCCACGAGAGTTTGACTCCAGAAACCAACCCGGTGGTTTCCGAGGATGCCCAGTCCAGAGAGAGTGTTGGCGACACTATGCCAGCTCAACCGTCACAGACTGATACCGAACAGTCAGACAATGTTCCCGAGTTGTGCCGCTCCGGGCGCCAACACAAACCCCCCATCTACCTCAAGGACTATGCGTGTTCGCATCTGGGGGGAAGGGGTGTTATGTCCTGAGGACTCAAGGAGTTCTCACTCAGGTCCACTCACTTTGTGTGGGCGTTATTCCCCCATTCCCATTGGTCGGTTCTCCCCAGCAGCCAGCTATAAAAGCAGGCTGCGGGGTCCAACTGGCTGCTGATTGCTGCGAGCCAGTTCCAGGCTTGGCAAGCACGGTCAGCCCTTTATTTGTAAATAAAGTTCTGTTGCACTCATGCTCTGGTTCAGCCTCTCATTGCTCAAACTTAACACATGTGGCTTGTGAAATAGTTCTAAAAGTAAAAAATCTGGCTTAGGAAGACTAAATTAGTTATTCACACATATAAAAAGGGGGAAAAAGGCCATATTGTCAAGTCGTCAGACAGTGTTTATAGCATGAGGTTTATTTAAAATAGCCCCTTTAAAAATACCTTTCAAAATTACCATATAAGACAAAATACTTAAAATGTAGCATTTGCTCTGGTATGATAACTATTGGAAATGGAAACAGATTTTTATCAAACCCCAGGGCTTCTGCCAAAAAGAGCGCCCCCTCGTCTGGCTCTCCTCCTTGGTACCATTTAATAGTAAAATGCATGACATTATGTCATTACGGGGTGAATTCCATCAGATTTCCCCCACCCTGGGGCAGCTTAAGATGTGGAGCCGGGTAGGGAAAGCCACAGAGTGATATCACAGCAAAAAATTTATTAATAACCATGATGAGGCAAAGATGATCTCTCTCTCTCTCTCTCTCTCTCTCTCTCTCTCTCTCTGTGTGTGTGTGTGTGTGTGTGTGTTTATTGCCAGGAAATATAGCATGTCTGTGTGTGAGGGAGGAGGTTTAAACCTTTCTCCTCTGAAGCTGCTATAAATCTCAGGAGAAAAGCTTGGAATGGTACAAATAGGTGCCTCATAATTATAGCTCAGGAGGCAATAGTTTTCTTACAGGATAGGATTCTCTTAAACATTGATAAGAAAAGGATGCTAGTTGCATTGCCATTTTCTGTCCTTCAAGCCCAGCCATTCTATCAAGATGATGGCTATTCTTAGCAAAGTATACTCAATGGAACACATCCACTGAACTGTGTTCCCTTGTCAAGCCCAACCATTTATACTATATGCATAATAATCCAGGCTTGATGCTTTAGAAAAGTGGAATAAGCAAATTCTTCAGTTACAAAATACACCTTTTCAGGAACTGGGTGTTGTTGTTGTTTAAATGAGCCCTGGAAATCATTTAAGTGCATTACACATGCATACTTAAATTATTCTGCCAAAGCAGATGGATTATAGAGACTGGCTTGGATCAGAGGCCCTGAAGCTACAACCTAACTCTTATCTTAGTCACAGGAAGAAATTTTCCACTGATTTAGATTAACTTCAGTGTTTTCGTTTTTTATTTTTAAAGAAATCATCTGCAGACAGTTCCTCCCACTTTATATTCTTGCTGGTTAATATGTGCTTGGATTCATTGGTGTGTCCTGCTGTGTTTAAGCAAGAGCTGTGTAGAATTTGCTCAATTAGCTGTACATTCCTCTGTTTGCTTTCTCGATCTGTTCTTTCCCTTTCATCTATCAGATGTTCACAAGCTTTCCATTAGATGTTTCCTGCTTCTAATAGTTGTTTGCAATTTGTTTTTCCTCTGAAGCTACAGTGCAGATTCCAATATGTGTGGAAATAAAAGAGGGGTTGAGGCTGGACTGCAAAGAGAAGCAGAGGGTTAAGACTTGCTTGTATTACTTTGTAGAAAATGCTTAACCAGACAGAAACATGACTTATATGTTACTGAACATATCATTCCTGTTGAAAACATGCAGAAGTTCTCCTGAAATTATTGGGGGTGATTTGTAATGAATGTGAGTCCTGTTAAAGTTAATGAGATTTAAGTACAGCTAGTTTGTCTTGCGCTGGGACCATTTTATTTCAGACTGTTCTTCTCTAATAAAAATGTTAAATGTATGACCACGCTTGCCATTCCTATCACATTATTTATTTATTTGCATCTGAAATGTGTTCCTTGCCAAAATAAAAGCAGTTCTCAGGGTGACATAATAGAGCAGCTAAAATGTAAATACAAATATGTTAAAAATAATCAAACAGTTATGAATCTTACACAGTGGTGGCATCATCTGGGGATAAAGATTGTTAAGGATTACTTTGATTTCTGTTCCTTTGTTTACAATTAATTTAGATGGCCCTCTTGCTTTTTATGATATTCTTATCTCATTAAAATCAGGAGAAAAGCATGAATATAATAAATATAAAGGACTGTCGTAGGATTACTGTACTATTTTCTTTCCTTTGCATGTTGTGAATAAGATGGCAGTCATCTGCATCTTTTTTTAAAATAGTCTTTTATTTATGTAATATAACCCTCTTTCCCCATACTGAAATCTATTAACATTCTGTTACATGATTCCTCTTAAATTAGACACTTCAAAATAATTTCACTTTTTCCAGTGAAATTGATTATTGATCAATTAATATTGTTATCCACCTTGTGACTTTTAAAAGCATTTCTATCACTGCTAAAGTCATGTTTTGTCCACAGAGGAGAAAACATACCTACCCCCAAACAGCTTATTTCTTAAGAGATCCTTTTGGTTTTGAAGTTTGTGATGATGATTTGAATCTGACGGAGGATTGGTCCTATTTTACTTTAAATTGAAGTCAATCACTGGATTTGAATCCCAAATGTAAGGCTTTGGAAGGGACCCAAAAGAGGAGTGCTGACTCAAGAAACCTGCTGGGACTTTGTGGCCTACTCCTAGGCAACCACCCATCTCCACCACAGTAAACAGATGACCACAAAATGGATGATCTCATCTCTAAATCAGCTAGTTGATATGCAGATTGCATGGCAGAAATCCTCCTCCCATCATTCAACACTGCTCTGGCAGCAGGTGCAACATAAAAGTGCAAGGGGTTTGTTTTTATTTTTCCTCACATTTTAGAATCAAAATTGGCTGATTCTATGCCCTTCACAGTTCCTGAAGTTCCATTGTGTTTATGGGTTTTTTTTCAAATCGGTCTCCTGTGCCAAGAAAATATGGCTTGTCTTCCATACCCCTTTCCCTTACTCTACATTACTGCAGAGAGAGAGAGAGAGAGGGATTTTCTATAAGGGCAGTTATCCAGTCAGAGGTGATATTTGCTGGTTCTCCAAACTACTCAAAATTTCTGCTACTGGATCTCCAGAACTGGTCAGAACCTACTGAATACCACCTCTGTTCTCTGGCCATCTTCTGCACTGAATAAGTTTAATATGCTTATTTTGCATATACATGTCATGAAGGTTCCTTTTTGAAAATAGGCTGATATTTAATTTTCTTTTTTTAATGGTGTGGTGGCTGATGGACACAGTACAGTTGGAGTACCCTGTTTCTAAAAGGAACCAAGAGCACTGAAATATTTTCATCTAAGAATGAGGCAGAATAAGAAAAAAAGCACTCCTCCTTCCCTGGTGTGTCTCATATACTGGGCCTTGAATAGCAGAAGGGCACTATTGTCTGTGGTCTGTCATTGCAGGTTAGATCCCGAATGTCATAAACTGCTACAGAGTTTTAGTGATGCTGTGGGTTTGAGCTATAGAAAAGAGGCGTTTGCTCCAAATCTCTAGAATGCAGGATAGCTTATCTGAAATTCATCAGGCGCTTCTGATGAAAAAGGTGTTGAAAATGCTGCCAGGATGTTAGACCCCTAGTGCCAGATTAAGGGAGGGTGGAGAATATATAACAAAGCTGAGGGAGTGCACGGTGCATATTGATTTGCAGCTTCTTATACATGCTTTTGTCCAGGATAATTGATCATCTGTGAGGCTGCAAGATGCATTCATCTGCAAGGGCTTATGAATGGACTAAATCTTCACAATGTTAAGGGAAAAAATATTACTAAATAGTCCTTTTTCATATGTGGACTGCATAAACATTACAATTTCAATAGGAATGCCACTTCACTGGGAGCTAGGAAAAAAAATATCTTTGGAGATTTATTCCTCCTGTAAAGTGATGTGCCAGAAGGTAATTCCACAGATATTTCTTGGTGATCTTCAGATGCTGTTGATTTGTAACCGTAAAACATTTGTAATTCATGCTGTTTTGCTCATACATATGTTTTGCCTGATACAAATCCCTTTTTGTGACCAGAGAAATAGTATACCTATATGCAATGCAAATCCATTGGGGTTTTTTTTAGAAATTAAAACTGGCTTTACATTTTGTTTTATTTTTTGGATTCCTTCTGCTGAATTCTTTCATACAAATTAAGCAGAAAAGTGATAAATGAAAGAAATACCAATTTCTTTCTTTTTTTTCTTTTTAAACATGTCTTGCAAACCATTTTCCTATGTTTCATAATTTATTAGAATCCTAGGAATGCAGTCACTGGAACATGCAACTGAGTTCTATAGGACAGCATAACCACTACGTATTATTTCCCTTTCATCACAATATTATTTTCACTATTATAAAGAAAATTGAAATACTATAAAATTGGATGTTTCGTGTCTGCTGTTGTAGTTCACCACTTCTTCTTTATCTTATTTACATATATGCCACAATATCTTCTGCACTGTATAATTGCCTTTCTATGTCACAAATTTCATAAAGTAAGAGAAAGTACAATAAACAAGGACGTTTTGCTGAATTGCCAGTTTATGGACTCTAGAAAAGAGAAGGGAACAGAAATCAAAAAGTTCTGTCAATTCTTTTTGAGCCCTCTTTAGATATTGCTTCCATTTAGCTAGTCATTGAAGTGCTGCTACATAACATAACTTTAAGAACTAATGCCCGAGTTTTTTTTGTTTCCTGCTCAACTCCTTTTCTTTGGGCTGAGTCATCTAGGTTATAAATGAATGTTTATAATATTTTGGAGATGAACAACAAAATTATTAAAATAAGCATTTCAGAGCACGGCAAAGGGTTGCAGTATCAGGACATCTGGACTGCATTAAAGCTTAGAAGAGTTACTCTTGAACATTGGAATTTTACCCATCGAAAATCCCCTTTCACTTGAGGGAGTTATTAATGGAAAGGCAAGATGGCATCACAAACAGGCCATTTTTAGTCCAGGGGTTGCCAACTGTGGGTGTTTCCTGCAAGAGCATTTCCAGATGTTACTTCTAACTGAAACCAAAAATGGTGGGTTGGCAAGGTGCCATCCAAGGTGACTCTGGCTGCTAATTAATGTTCTGAGCCAAGACAGTAGCAAATTCCTGGGTGAATTTCAGATTTGTTGCTTTCATGGTTTTACAAAACAGAAGGACACCGTGTAAGAAACCTTAAATTTGTTTTATCTTGAGAGCTAATTTGGAAGCTAAAAAGCTGGACTTCAACAGCATATAGTTGGACTAAATATTACCCCCTCAGCTTAGCTATGTAGTTAATTTCGGGCTGGCCTAAACATTTGTAACAAATATTACATGCCCCAACTCAAGTCAAGCTGCATAGTATCCCAAACCCAGCAAATTACTTGGGAACAGGAAACTGACAATTCTACCTAGCATTTACCCATCCCCCGAAGTTACATGAAATATAAAAATAATTAGGAGCAATATGTTTTCTTTTCATTACAAATGAAATCTGCCACTTCAAGCAACTATTTTGCTCTTTCTAATGGTAGACCATGACCTGTTCCTTTGGGCTATTATGAAGAGGAAATGGAATATCTCAGAATGTGAGGATAAAATGGAATAATCGAAAGATGTATGCCAGTGATAGATTACAAGCTTTATATCCATTTAATCTCAGCTTCAGTCTCAAATGCTTGCATCTGAGAAAAAAGAATCAGAATAAAATTTGGTAATGATATTTTTTATACAAGATATAACATCATAATAATACAGCTGCATACAGCAGTCATAGTTATTGTCTGGAAGCTCATAGAATAAGAAAGGGCCAAATCATACTCATATTTTTTTTTCAGAGGGATTCTGTTTTAGTGTATGTATTAAATTTACATACTGCCTTTTCGCCCCAAAATAATTCAACTTAAGGTAACAAACAATAAAACAATAAAAAGAGAACAATAAAATTACAAATAAAACATTGTTTTTTTAAAGTATATATAAAATATATAAAAATAAATCACTTGAAGCATCCATTAGATTAAAGCCTAATTCAGCAATAAATTATCTCAAATGTCAAAAGCCTGCCCGCAGAAAAATGCTTTCGTTTGCCAAAAGGAGATCAACAGAGCTGAAATACTCTCTCTAGGCCAAGGAAGAAAGCGTTTTCTTTTACTGCATGCAATTTTTTTTCACTAGGAAACAGGGAATATGGAGAAATATGGAGAAATACATGGTTTGGCCATAGTACCTATATAAAAAGATAATGGTAGGTGATTATACTCTGAATACAAGTTAGCTTTGTGATGTGGCACTAAAAAGAAAAATGGCGAATACCTGTAGCTCAGGTGTAGGATGAGGGTGAAGGTGCGTTCTCCGAGCTTGTGGGTTGGTTTCCAAATGTTTCATTACCAGGCTAGGTAACATCCTCAGCAGAGTTTAGGAGATGTCAGTGTTCTGTGTTCTGATGAAGAAAACTGACATCCCCTAATTTCCGCTGAAGATGCTACCTAGCCTCGTAATGAAATGTTAGGAAACCAACCAATGGTGGGATTCAATTTTTTTTTACTACCGGTTCAGTGGGCATGGGTTGGTGGGCGTGGCAGGGGAAGGATACCATAAAATCTCCAGTCAGAGGTGGCATTTGCCGGTTCTCCGAACTACTCAAAATTTCTGCTACCGGTTCTCCAGAACTGGTCAGAACCTGCTGAATACCACCTCAGAAACCAACTCACAAGCTTGAAGAATGAACCTTCACCCTCAAAAAAACAAACGGAGCGATAGGCTGCACAAACAAAAATATAGCTTTTCAGATCAGAGGAAATAAGAGTTACATATTGCAGGTAGTCCTCATTGTCCTTACACCCACAGTTGAGCCCACCATTTCTGTTGCTAAGTGAGACAGTTGTTCAGTGAGTTTTGTCTCATTTTTATGACCTTCCTTGCCACAAGATATTAAGTGAATCACAGCAGTTGTTAAGTGAATCTGGCTTCCCCACTGACTTTGCTTGTCAGAAGGTCACACAATCCTGGGACACTGCATAGTGATATATCTGAACCAGTTGTCAAGCATCCAAATTTCAATCACATGACCATGGGGATGTTGCAATGGTCATAAATGTGAAACATAGTCACAAGTCACTTTTTTTCAGTGCCGTTGCAACTTAATAAGGCCACTAAACAAATTGTTGTAAGTCAAGGACTCCCTGTACTCTGTGCTAGTCAGACCCAATATAAAATAGTATGTACGGTTCCAAGCATCAAACTTTAAGAAGAATTTACACAAAAAGCAGAAAAGATGATCAGGGAACTGATAGCAATTTCAACCCCATCATTAGAGCTCAAAGTAGATTGAAACATAGCAAATTAATTCACCTCCCCCCAAACATCCTTTATTTCTCAAATTCCCCACACATTCTAGAGTTTTACCCAGTGTTGCAATACTCAAGATAAACTGAAATTATCTTACGGAATGGATAAAGGGTAAAGGCTGTCCAATTTTTGTGAGATTTTTTTAAAAATGAGAATTAAAATCAGATCCACAGTAGATAAATCTGTAGTGGCAACCAAGTTTGTACAAATTTGAATTATTTTATCTACTGAAAGTGGTCACAACACAGATGACTGGATGATCCACCCTCTGAGACAGAATGCCTTCAAACAAAATCTACCTGTAGTTGGTCAGACATTCAGTTCTGGGATTTGTTGTTGTTTGTAGCCTAAAGTGAACACTGTGTCAGGCTAATTTTGCTTATTTAACCACTTCAGACTTCCTTGAAAACTAAAAAGCTTGTTTGCCTCACTCAAGGGGAGAAGCAGGCAGAAATACTCTTGGACCTTGCAGAAATACTCTTTTTAATAGGCCAATTCTCCATTCTTGAGGCCAATCAGAGCATTGACAGAATTCCCTATTCACTGCAGAAAAAGTTCAAACTTTGGCTTCCTGGTGCAGATGTTCTATCTAGCTTCTAATCCCTGCAGAGTTCTGATCCCAATAAATTCAAACCTCACGAAGGAGTAATCTGGCTGAACCAATAAAGCTATGGAAGGCTCCTCCATTTCCAAATTGTAATAATCTCACTGAAATGGAAAATAAATTCAATGTACAGTCTTCTGAATTTATGAGGCCGGGTACACCTCAATCTGACTCACAGTTGTCCCAGAAGTCATAAAAGCCTTCAAAGACTCTAAACCATTTCAGGAAAGGAAAGTTGGAATGCCTGATCAAGGGACAGATTTATGATGAGCCACTGCTATTGATATTTCTCCTGCTGGAAGAGCAAGAGCAGGAAAAGGCGTGTAGATTTACTCCTTGGGTAAATGTAAACACTAGTGAGGAAACCTTCTCTTGTGAATGCAAATGTTGTTGGATTTGCGCATGCATATTCATCAACTAAGCAAAGCTTAACTGGGTGAATTGATAAGCATAGGCATAGCATCCTATGATACTGGCATACTACCAGAGGTGGTATCCAGCAGGTTCTGACCAGTTCTGGAGAACTGGTAGCGGAAATTTTGAGAAGTTCGGAGAACCAGCAAATACCACCTCTGACTGGAGATTTTACAGCATCCTTCTCCTGCCACGCCCACCAAGCCACGCCCACAGAACCAGTAGTAAAAAAAATTGAATCCCACCATTGCATACTACCCCAAACCCAATTAATATTTGAGAGGGGCAGTTCATAGATTTAGCAGAAGGAAAGCCAGTTTGGTGTAGTGGTTAAGGCATCAGGCTAGAAACCAGGAGACTGAGTTTTAGTCCTGCCTTGGGCACAAAGCCCACTTGGGGTGGTCGCAATCTTGGGCCAGTCACTTTCTCTTAGATCTAGGAAAGAAGCAATCGCAATCCACTTCTGAAAAAACCTTGCCAAGAAAACTGCAAGGACTTGTCCAGAGAGCCTCTGAGAATCTGACAAAACTGAACGGAAGTAAACAAAATCTAATAAAAGCAAATCAAATGATCTCTATACCAAGATGAATCATTATGTGTTTGCATCTAACTCTATCTTATTTTAACAGATGTGTAAATAAAAGAAATCTTAATGCATATCTAAATACAGGACTGCCTGTATTCTGGTTTCGTATTCCTTCCATCTTCTTGTGGCTTGTTCTCCTGCTATTTTATTGGGATAGTTGTCTGTCAAGAACTGTATCCTTGGACAAGTTTGGAAAAAAAAAAAGGATGAACTGAATCACGAGAGGTTTAGAAAGTAGATGTAGAAACCTTTCTGAACTTGTTCTGTGGCATCTGCTTGGTTATATATGCTGTAGCCTTTCCCCTTGTGATATCACAATGCATGAAAGCAAATGCAGTGTGCGCAGGCGTGGGCGCGCGCACACACACACACACACACACACACACGAAAAGCTGATGCTGACCATAATCCGAGGGGCCAGCAAGGGGCAAAGTCTTCTGCCTTCAGGTTGCTGTGATGCACGTGGGGTGAGGGGGTGGTAAGAACCGAAGGGTGAAAATTATGTGTGTCTCCTTCAAAGAAACAGCAACGCCACATATTTCCTTAAAGCATCAAGAGAAGAGAATCTTGGCATGGAAAATATGATCCCAGACCATAGAATAGTAGACATTCTCATCTTCCCTTGCCGGAAGCGTCCTAATGCTAAAGAAACAAATGATGGAAAGTGACCTCCTGCAAGAATTTGATCCAGCAGGCTGGGCTGCTGCTGCTGCTGCTGCTGCTACAACAATTAACCCTTTCATTGCCCACCCCTACAATAAAAAAAGAAAAGCAAAAAAGAATGTCTTTTCAGCCCAAGGAACAAGGTCAGAGGGTCACCTAGAAAGTACAAATAAAAAGCCTTAATTATCTTCACTTACAACACTAAAACCTTTATATTCATCCCTATTATTTCATATGGCTTTCTGGTTTTTTGGATGAAGCTGCAAAGAAATCAAATAATTATAGGTTGGGAATTAAAAGGGGGAAATGGACAGATGGTTCTTTTCACTGCTTTTTTGTTTCACGCACACACACACACGCTCAGGCACATACACACCTAACCACCTATTCTTTCCTGGATGTTTTGTGGTACCGTAAGACGCATTTTTCGTGAATCCAGTTTGTACCCAGCTGAATTAGTATGTCATGACATCAAGGGTTCCATCCTTCAGGAGACCGAGAGATGCAACCTGAAGGGTGTACAATGAATTATTTCATCCTGCAACTCAGCAATCCTGGTGTCATCTGTTCATTATCCCTCTTAGCCATGCTGGAATGAACGGCAGTCCTGGATGTGAATGGAGGGAAACAACCTCTTTTCCTTGACAACTGCTTTCCTGGGGAAGACAGTGAAAGCAACACAGAAAACCTATTTTAACTAATCTTGGAGACATTGTCAGAAATAATTCCACATCCAGTATCTTTAGTTTTGCACAGAATAACATTATGCATCTATTGACGCAGGCAATGAGTAACAAATTTAATCGCTTAAAAAAAAAAGAACATGGAAAAAAATTCTTACAACAACCCATTTTAATTAGTTTCTTTTCCTAGATTTCTCTCTCTGTGTGTGTGTGTGTGTGTGTATACATATATTTGTTTTCTTAAGTTTATATATATTTGTCAGACGAACACAATGCAGAAGCCTGATGATGGCAGATGAGATTCTGCTGAAACGTTGCTACAACATTAAAAGCACAACTATAATGACATGGGAAAATACCCGAACAAAGCTGAATGCCATACATGTAAGTACCCATGAAAACTTAAGAAAACACACATATATATACACACATACACATATAACATATATATATGTGTGTGTTTTCTTAAGTTTTCGCAAGTACTTACATGTATGGCATTCAGCTTTGTTTGGGTATTTTCCCACGTCATTGTAGTTGTGCTTTTAAAGTTGTAGCAACGTTTTGGCAAAATCTCATCTGCCATCATCAGGCTTCTGTATTGTGTTCATCTGTGAGTCAGACTTTTACAGTGGTTTCAGATTTAAATTTGGGGCAGCCTATTGCTGTGCCAGAATGGTTTCTTCTGCATCCTAATTGGTTGGAAGTCTTGGTCTGTGTTTATTGGTCTTGGAGTTTTCTGTGTTCTGCTTGATTGGTGTTTCTAATATCTTCTGTCTGTTTTGTGGCTCTTTTTGTATCTTGATTGGCTGGCAACATTGTGTTCCTTTATTGGAGGCCTTTAGTGCAGCTTGGCTCTGGGTAAATGGACGGCTATCATTTGTTAGGAAGCTAGGTTTCATCTGGGTGCCTGGTTGGGGTGTGTTTGAGCTGGAGGTATCAGCGGGGATCTGTTTGTGCCCAGGTGCTTGTCTGGCTAGTGGTGTGGAGATTTTTTTGTTTGTGAGTGCAGGCTTCCAAATAATTGACAGTCTGGTGGAATCATCTCTTCTATTCATGCTTTCTGGTCTTTTTTCAATCTCTATGGCTTCTCTGATGATTCTGTGGCTGGGGTTTTCTATAGTGGCTAGGGTTTTGGTGCCATTGAAGTTGATGCTATGACCTGTGGCTTCCATGTGTTGGACTAGTGAGGAAGTGTGTTCCAGCTTTTTGACTGCATTTTTGTGTTCATCCAGGTGGGTACTTATTCTTCTATTGGTCTGTCCAATGTATGTGGCCGGGCATGATGCACAGGGGACTTTGTATATGCCTTAGTTTTCCAGGTCAATTTTATCTTTGGGGTTTCCAAGGATAGCTGCTATTTTTCTGTCTGTTTTGAAGGCAGTCTTGATGTGATGTCTGTGTAGTATCTTACTGATTTTGTCTGTAGTACCTTTTATGGACAGCTGTTCCATAGGTCTGTTCATCTTCTGGGTCTCCATTATGTCTCAGTGTGTTTTTGTGGATCAAGCCGGTGATTTTGCTTTTGTGGAAGCTGTTGGCTGTCAGTACTTTAGTCAGGATGCATAGTTCAGCCTTTATGTGTGTCTTGTCTGCCAGGCGTTTGGTTCTAGCAATTAGTGTTTTAGCCACAGAGTTTATCTGTGCTGGGTGGTGGTGGGATTGGGCATTGAGATAGCAGTTGGTGTGGGTTTTCTTCTGGTATACGGTCCTATTGTGGGGAAGGATACTTGTAAAATCTCCAGTGAGAGGTGGTATTTGCCGGTCAGGGGTGGGATTCAAAATTTTTAACAACCGGTTCTGTGGGCATGGCTTAAGTGGTGAGCATGGCTTGGTGGTCATGTGATTGGGTGGACATGGCTTGGTGATCGTGTTATTGGCTGGGTGTGGCCAACTCAATATCATTCACATCGAGGCACGCATCTCCTCACCTGGCCTCCCATGACTGTGGGGATGCTGCAACAGTCATAAGTGTGAAAAATGGTCACTTTTTTCAGTGCCATTGTAACTTTGACTGGTCACTCCACACAAGCAAAGTACCAGCAAAGGAGGGGGAAAAGAACTCCAGAGATGTTCCTGAGACAGGAAGTCGAGTCCTGCCAAGAATGTAATAAGGGTTAACGGAGAGGCAGTTTCTGTAAGCAACACCAGAATGTTTCCTTCCTGCCTTCCTTACAGGATTAGGCCAGTAATTTCTTCTAACAACCGGTTCTCCGAACTGCTTAGAATGTTAACAACCAGTTCTAGTGAATAGATGCAAACTGGTAGAATCCCACCCCTGTTGCCGGTTCTCTGAACTACTCAAAATTTCCACTACCGGTTCTCCAGAACTGGTCAGAACCTGCTGAATACCCACCTCTGAGACTCTCTCTCTGTCTCTCTCTGTCTCTGTCTTTGTCTCTCTCTCTCTCTCTCTCTCTCTCTCTCACACACACACACACACACACACACATATATGTATGTGTGTGCATGGGTAGGTAGTAGGAATAATATGTATGCCTAGGTGTGCAATCCATTTCTATAGTTCTCCTCCTTAACCTGCTTCATTCTTGCTAAGCTTTCTACATTGTTCTTAATTTGGGAATGATATACTGCATCTGTTTGATTTGACCTCTTGGCTGTAGATTAGCTCACTTCCTCGAGCCCCCGCAACTTTGCTAAGTTCCCTGCTGTGATTTCCTTTGGCGCTATTCTCAGCTTCAGCATTTCCATCTATTAAATATGTAAATGGTTTCTTAGAGCTCCATTCATCTCAGACACCTATGACTTCACCAGCATAAGCCCCACATCTTACAGTTATACCATTTCTTTTTTTTTAAGCACCATAACAACGTAGTATGGATTGTACTGCAGTCTGAGGAAGTTCAATATTGTCTATTTGTGCAAGTGCCTGGAGGCATCAGTTTGAGAAATACAACATATTGCCTCTGAACTTTGTCCTGGTTTATGCACAGGAACTCAACTCAAATTGCATTTTTAATATGTAAGATTCATATCTTGATTCTTCTTTGCCTTTGATTATGGTTGCAGAGGTAGTCCTCGATTTACCACCGTAATGGGGCCTGTCCATTACCGCTCTAAATCATGATGATTGTAAGGCAGTCACCGACAATCAGTGACCGACTGATTTTACCACCTTTTTTGCGGCAATCATTAAAAGAATGCTAAAATGTTGCTAAGGGCCAGTTTTCCTAAAAACCAGAAATAAATACTGGGTTTTGGCAAAAACATCGTAAAATGCTGTCAGGTGACTACGGGATGCTACAAATGGCCTAAATGGGAGCTGATTGCCAAGCATCCGAAATGCAGTCATGTGACCAGGGGGAGGGGTCAGCTGTGTAACTTTGGTACTAGGGCATAAGTTCTCCTGGGGAGATCAGCCTTAATTTGGAATGCTGGTTAAGGACTCGTCCTATGTCAAGTACTATGTATAATGCACTGAACTATATATAAGTAGTCCTCGACTTGCAACAGTTCATTGAGGGATTGTTCAAAGTTACGACATCACTGAAAAAAGTGACCTATGACTGTTTTTTCACAACCATTGCAGCATCCCCGTGGTCATGTGATTTACTATTTAACAAATAGATCCTTTTTTTCTACCCTCTTGGATAATATTTAAATAAAGCTTTAATTGTAAGCTGGAAAATTCCTTTCCTAGCAGCACCTGCTATAGAAGACTTAAAGGTATGCTAGATTTTTTTTTTAATGTCATAAATGAATCCAAAAGGCTCTACATCTCTTCCATGATTACATCTGTCTTGCTCGTTCACTTTTATGTCCATGTACTCTAATGCAGATTAGCAGGAAAATAATTTGGATGTAAATTACCCCAGCCAGCAGTGAATTATGATTGGGCATGTTTTAGGCCAAGGAGATTGCTGATTTGCTTAGGGCACAAAGCAAATCCCATAAAAATCCAAGAATTACATACTAGAGTCAGAAACAGTGTTGTAAATTTGGAGTATGTGCATTTAAACAAGTGTTGCTATCGACTTCAGCTAATGTGAATTCACAGGAAGGTTGTGTTTCAAACGTTACACATTCCAGTCAGAGAGAGCTTCTTGATGGGGAAAATGTGAGGTCAACATACATAATGGGCATCCATGTTTATTTCTCTCTGTCTATGGGGTGTGCATAGAAATATACTCTCTGTAGATCTCAATATGTAACGCTATAGGCAGGAAAACAGATGGGTGCAGTCCATGAATTATGCACAAATTATATTGGATTCAGCTCAGATAAGGCACATTTGAAGTCCAAAAAAAATAAGTTAAATAAATTGTATAAATTCATTTATCCTAAAGGCAGGTAAGAAAATACTTGAATATAGATATGGCCTTTTCAAGGATGTTGCTAAACACTAATGGATTTATGGGGAAAAATAGAGAAAATCAAGGTAGTGAAATGATCTAAATAGAATAATTCATTTCCTAATTTCTCTGTATATAAAATATCTCCCTATTTAGATGCATTAATATTTGAGACCATAACATATGATTCATTTCTTAGTCAAATCCTTTAGGATCTTTTAGTATAACTGTAATGTACAGTTATGCACATTGATTAAAAATGGTAGAAGGGAGCAAGACAGGAAAAAAAAGAAACATGGGCTATATTTTATAAGCAAGGTTTTCTGCTTCCTGAATTTTTGCCAATGTATTAATTTATCTTTTTTGGAATGACCCAACATTTTAATAATTATTTTCTTTTTCACAACACTTCCTTTAATTTCAATGTTGAACCATTTGACTATTTATATTTTAGGATTAGTTCCAGATTATTTGTTTAGGCCAGCAATGAAAGCCTTTGGATTTTTTTACAAAATGATAATTTATATTCTGCAAGATTTTTTTGGGGGGTGGGAATCTGCATGGACTGATTGTTCTGATGGGTCCACAAATCCAGATGATCCATATCTGATTACATTTACACACGATGTGAATTCCTTTTTATAAAGGAAACCAGAGAGGGCACTGTAGCACAAGCAGACGAATGTCCAGCTCCCCACCTCCATTCCAAGCCAGTGAATCCAGATTAGCCAAACCTGTTTTGGTAAACAGGTTTGTTAGCAAGACCAAAGGCTGCTAATTGGTATTGTGATGCACAGATATTTTAATTGGGTTAATCATCAGAAAATGTTTATCGCTATTGACCCAGTAAAATGTCAAAACTGCTTGGCTGTACTGTAGTCAATTTTAGAAAGAAAAGAAGTGGGTTTAACAATGTATGGCAATTTGCATCTGTTTAACACTTCAGATGGAACATGGAGGTTTGGGTATCTTCAGGATATCTCTGATGCCTCCTAAAGAAATTGCTTGAAGATTATTCCTATTACTTCTCTTTGGCATTGTGTGAGTGCATATAGAGCAAACAAAGGCTAAAACCTTAAGCAGGCTTTGTTGGAATTCAATCTGAAATCAGTGACATTTTCACCCATGTAAACATGGCCTGGATAGAACCAAAAATCCTCTCTCTCTCTCTTTGCTACTTTTTCTTTGAGAAATGGAGTTGTATATTTTATCCACATAATCCTATTATGAGCTTTCCAGAGTCTGTGGATGGGAGCAGAATACAAATACTGCAATAAATATATAAATTGTTTTATTGGGGTCCATAACAGTATTTGTCACTTATTTTTCAGTAGCTCCCAAATAATCTGAGAAGAAAAGTTAGCCAATGGCAAATAAAGACTCCGAGTATTTCCTATTTTACCACTCATAGTAGGCATGGTAAGTAGAACAACTGTCAATACTAAATATGTATATATACATTACAAAATGTGTAAATTATTATTTATTTATACTCATTTATTCTTTATTTATATGTTACTGAGTCTCTTTCCCTCTCTCTCCCCCATGTGTGTGTGTGTGTGTGTGTGTGTGTGTGTATGTGTGTTTTTCTATTAGTATGTAAATATCTATATCAATACAGGTAGTTCTCAACTTAACAACAGTTCATTTAGTGACTGTTCAAAGTTGCAGTGGTGCTGAAAAAAAAGTGACTTATGATCATTTTTCACACAACACTTGTAGCATCCTCATGGTCACATAATCCGAATTTAGATGCTTGGCAACTGGTTCACATTTATGAAGGTTCAAATGTCCTGGGGTCATATGATCAGCTTTTGCAAACTTGACAAGCAAAGTCAATAGGGAAGCCAGATTCATTTAACAATCATGTTACTAACTTAAAAACTGCAGTGATTCACTTAACAACTTTGACAAGAAAGGTCGTATAATGGGGCAAAACTCACTTAACAAATATTTCACTTAGCAACGTACATTTTGGGCTCAATTGTGGTCATAACTTGAGGATCACCGGTACTAATATGTAAATATCAATATCTACACCCTAACAGCCTCACCTTTTCCTTATTATTTTCCCTGTTAAAATTTCTCTGCTATAGACAAGTGAGAACAGTGCCACACTTTTAGAAGGAATATAATATTTAAAATATTTAAAAGAAAAATAACGAAAAGTCTTTCTATAAAGCAGTCTCTGGTTGATTTAATTTTCTTTCTCTGCATTTCTGTGTAAAGGAGAAAGGGAGAGCCACAAGGATTTTCCACGTGGGCAGCAGTATGAATTATTTTATTTATATATCACATTTAGAAACTGGCCATCTCACTCACAGAGTGAGTGTGGTGGGAAGTATACAAATAGGCATAAAACCATAAAAGCTATTTATAAATATTGTAATATGAGGCAGTTAAAGAGAAGAATAAGATAATTATAATTAAAAAAGGAAGAGAAGGGCTTCAGGGTGCTAGCCAGCTTCGTGGCTCCATGTTCCTTTGTGGGCCTAAAATTTACCTTCTCTCATGTTCACTCAAGTTCACATGTTCACTGCAGGGGAATCTCTTTCCAGCAAGCTTATAAAGTGCTCAACATCCATACCTTTTGTGAGAGTATAAGGAAGACAGAAAGACAGAATGTACAGTATATTAGGATCCCACCAACATCGAACTTCATAAATCACAAGAAGTACAATTCTGACTTGAAGACCAAATCCTTCTGTCTTCAAAACACAGCAGCCCTGTCCCCAAAAGCCAGGAACGGTGGAATATGCAACCAAGAAGTGAAGCCAGCTTTCAAATGGTTAGATAGGAAAACATCTGAGGATGTCAACTATCATCTTTCAGAAATAATTTAATAAGAAAGTGCTAAATCCTGCTAGGGATCAAAGAAGGATTTGGTAAAGGCTTGTCTTATTCCCATTGGTCTGATGATTAAAACTAGACAATTTTTCAAAAAAAGAAAACGATTGCTGAATGTGTTCCACTGAATTCAGTGAAAATTAGCTCCCTAATGTTTATATAGGATTAGATAAGTGCAAGTAATACTGGAATGCAAGGGGAGGTTTCCTAATGCAAGACAGGGTTGGGGAACGATGGCCATTTTATGACTTGTGGACTTCAATTCCCAGAATTCCTGAGCTAGCAGTGGCATGGGAGTTGAAGTCCATAAACCATCGTTCCACATCCCTGATGTAAGAGAATGTTAACAAAGATATCAGTTGACTTTTTTTTTCCCTTGAGAAATTGTTCGTAATTCACATACTTGTTGAAATGGCCTTATCAAAGTCTTCAGATAAGCCCTTGCTTTTAGACTGCATGTGTATTATGGGGTTTCTCCTTCAAATAATTCATCAAAAATGTGTTAATTGCTATGACTATAATTGGAGACAACTTCTAAGTCTACAAGAGTTGGGTGATAAATATTATATTGGTATGGTCAGCAATGTTTTTAGATATAATCAATTTATATACATTTCAGATTTTAGAGAGAAAGCTGAGGTGATAGCCTAACATCTTTTGTTTTAATTTATATCCAATTATTTCTGTCCCCTTTAAAGAAAAAATATATCATGGCCAGATTAGATTCTCCCTTCCAGAGAGTTCCCACAAATCTTTAATTAATGACAATTAATCAAGAGACTTGCATTTAGAATAGAAGTGCATAGCTTCCATCACCTTGAGGGCCATGTATGTTCTTATGTGGTTTATCAAGACTCGTATTTCAAAATGGACAGGATCCAAAACTGGCAGGGACACTTCTTAAAATACACTTTTATGCCACCCCCCAATGTGAAAGCCCTCCATTGGAGCCCCAAGCCAAAGCCAGATCTTTAAGCTTGTGTGGAAGGCCAGGTGGGTAGAAGCCTACCTGACTGGGGAATGGGGCAAGATGTTCCAAAGGGCAGGAGCAATGACGGGAATGTCCTTGTCCTGGATCCCACCAGCTTAAATACCCTGGTCCTGCAGCATGGGTGAGACAGGCCAACTCCAGTGTGATAAGATGGTCCCTCAGGTAGTTTGGATTCATGCCATGAAGGGCAGTGTCTACATGTAATTCTGGATATTGAACAATTCTACCTGCCACAATCTAAGTATCTTGACAGCTTACAACTTAGTATTTAAAAGTTTCCAAAACATCAACAAAGAAGGATTAGTCCAATCTCAACTGGTCATTCCACAGTGTTGGCTGGCTATGTAAAAAGAACATATTTTTACTATCGTGTTTCTCCAACAATACGGCCTCCACCAATAGGAAGGACCAGCATGTTTTATCGGCATAAAATCAAATTAAGCCCCTCCCCCCAAATTAAGGCCTATATTAAACATGTGAAATGGGGAGGAATGGCGGGGGGTGGCTTGCCGTTAGGAAGTACTTTTGTTGCATACCTGGATATGGTGCTGCCTGTGTTGACTTTGGCGTTGGTGGGGCACTTTGTATCAGGAGACCTTCCTCCACCATTGCTTTCCCTTCTCCCTTGCTGCCACAGTGTTTGGAGCAATGCCGCAGCGTTTGGCTCAGCCAAGTGCAGACAGCCAGGGCTCCTCCCTGCAACCAGAGCCCGGGAGAGACACTCGGTTTCAGGTGCTCCTGTTGCCGCCTTCCCTTCGCCTTCAAAGGCAAAGCCAATTCTTTTAAAAATGACACCCTACTACCGGTATGACAAAGCCTCCCCTGCCCAAGAGGGCAGCCCAACCCCATGTGGGGAGGCAAATCTCCCAGGGCCCCAGCGCAGGATCAGCTCACCCCGGGAGAAGCACCCAGCTGCCATCCCTGCCTGGGTGCCGGGCAGAGTGCGAAGAACTTTGCCTGGGGCGCCCAGCGCAGCTGACAGGCGGGCATTCCTACCCGGCGGTGGAGCTCTCACCAAGGAAGTGAGCGCCTCCCCACTGGACCCTCCGCTCATCCCGTCAGGGCCATGCCAGAGCTGTGCAGGCTGGGCAGAGCCGGGAAAGCAAGCCGTGGGTGCGCGCCTGCCTGCCAAGTGAAAGAGCCAGGCTAACCCAAACTTGGCTTCCTTCCCAAGTCCCTCCAACCCAAACCCGAAGGGGCCACTGGGAGAGGCCGCCCGAGGCAATGATAGTGCCCACCCATCCATGGACAGGGAGGCAAGGCGACAGCCTTCACCGTGTCCTCCTCCGAGCTGAGCCCCACCGAGTCAGCGCCTCTGCCTGATGCCTGTTCCGCTGCAGCATTTGGAGCTGCCGGTGCATTTGGAGATGCATGGGGACGGGGAGGGCTGGGCGAGGGGTGGAAAGGACGGGCGGCTTCGGGCTCTCTTTGCCGGCCAGGGAAAGGGCCATCACCTCGCCTCCCTGTCTGCGGACAGATGTGCATTATCACTGCCTCGGGCAGCCTCTCCTGGTGGCCCCTTCAGGTTCGCACTAGAGGGACTTGGGAAGGAAGCCAATCTCAGGTCGGCCTGGCTCTTTTGCTTGGCAGGTGGGCGCGCACCCGCGGCTCGCTTTCCTGGCTCTGCCCAGCCCGCACGGTTCTGGCGTGGCCCTGGCGGGATGAGCGGAGGGTCTGGCAGGGAGGCGCTCGCTGCCTTGGTGAGAGCTCTGCTGCCGGGAAGGAGGGCCCACCTGTCAGCTGTGCTGGTCACCCCAGGCAAAGCTCTTCGTGCTCCACCCGGCTCCAGGCAGGGATGGCAGCTGGGCACTTCTCCCCAGGTGGGTCAATCCTGCACTGCGGCCCCAGGAGATTCTCCTCCTCACATGGGGTTGGGCTGCCTTCTCGGGCAGGGGAGGCTTTGTTGTAGTAGGGCGTCGTTTTAAAATAATTGGCTTTACCTTCAAAGGCAAAGGGAAGGCGGCGATAGGAGTGCCTGAAGCCAAGTGTCTCCTCAGGGCTCCGGTTGCAGGGAGGAGCCCTGGCTGGCCTCACGTGGCTGTGCCAAATGTCACAGCGTTGCTCTAAACGCTGCAGCAGCAAGGGAGAAGGGAAAGCAATGGTGGCGGAAGGTCTCCTGATATGAAGTGCCCCACCAACGCCGAGGTCAACATCCAAGCTGTTGCTGCCAGCCTACCCGAGGATGCAAGGGGGGGGGGGTAATTAAGTCACCCCCCAAAAGACGGCCTAGCCATTTTTTCGGGGGTCAAAAAAAAATAAGGCCTGGCTTTACTTTGTGAGAAACACAGTACAGCTCCCTGGTCCACCCAAAAATGTGGGATCAGTAGCATCCATCATTTGATTGAATTAGCCTGGCTGCTGTTGATTGGAACAGACTTCATGCAATATCAGTATTCAGTATCATCAAAACTGAAATTAAGAGAAGAACCATGTTGTTATTAGGAAAAAGTTGAAATCCCTACATGGCATGTGATTGAGAGTTATTTGAGGGACTGTCTTTCCCCATTTTCATCCACCTGTGCACACTAGATCAAAAGAATGGGAATGTGACAGGTCCCACTAAACAGGAAGCTACATTTTGGCAGGTGGGCCTTTTCTGATGTGGCCCCACATCTTCTCCTCCTTTCCTCCATCCCTTGGTCTATTAATATTGTTTTAGCTGTTTTATAGGTTTTTAAAATGTTTTAATTTTTGTTATTGGAAATGATTTTAGATATTTATTGCTTTAGTCTTTTTGTATAGTACCCAGAGTCACTTAATTGTGACGTGGGCAGCTATATATATTAGATAAACAAACAAACAAAGGTGAGAAGAAATAGAAATGTGGTGGAAATGTTCTATTTCACTGAGATACTGCAAGATGCATCCATGGTCGGCCTATTCTCCCCATTTCCAATAAATAAAACAGAATTCTCTATGTCAGAGTCTCCAAAGTTAGCAACTTTCTAATGCTGGCTGGGGAATTCTGGGAGTTGAAGTCCACAAGTCTGAAAGTTGCCAAGTTTGCAGACACTCCCCCTGCTCTATATTAATAGTAGATCATTCTTACAGACTGAAAAAAAAAAAACAGTAGACTTGAGCAACTTAAAGTGGTAAAGCCCCAAGCTATGGTCTCATGGCTGCCAGATTGGTGTAATCCTGTTTTGGACTCCTTGTTGACATTATAGATAGTAAGGCACTGATTCCAAAGCAATGGGATTTAATTCCCAACTGTAAAAAAGGCAGCCAAGATTTGTCTGATAATTATCAGCCCATTAGCTCCTTAGCAAAATAAACAAATTTTATGTTAGGTATTTGTGTAATCAACTGTTAGGCTGATTTAAGAAATCCAGACAAAGAGCAAGCAGGCTTGAGCATTGGGCCTTGATTTTGCAACTTCTAGTTGAAAAGTAGTTATTTTAGGCAGAATCTATCCTGTGCATGGTTTTAATTGATTTTAGACTCACACTTAACCTTATTTCTAGAAATACATTAAGATGCAAAGTTAAGATTTCAATCATAGATGTGTCTGCTCCTGCTTATATATAAATTATGGGAGCACTATAGTTTAAAGTGTACCTATCATTTAAAGTTGTACCTAGGAAATACCAACTGGCAAAGACATTTGACAAAAATGTAGTTCGATACCACTATATTTCACTTATATATCAACTCTTAGATTGGAAGGATAGATGTAAGGATAGACAATCCCTCTATTATGTGGCTGTGTGCTATCACAAATGCCTTAGTAGTAAAGGAGTTATTGAAGTTATTGAATATTTTTGTTATATTGCCCTTATTACAAAGATGCCCAGATATGGTCAATAAGTCTCCATCTAGTCCAGGACTGTCAAACTCCTGGCCCACCGGCCAGATGAATCACGTGCTGGCCATGCCCACGTCCGGTTTAGCGAAGAGGGAAAAAGTCCTGATACATCATGTGACATCAGCATGACGAGGTGAGTTTGACATCCCTCATCTAGTCAGATTTGCATGGCACTTACATCCATTCTGTTTACATATATTATTGTCTGTCCAATGTGATTTTTTTTCATTCAAGTGGCTATATTTTGCTTCACTATTTGTAAAATACATAGTTGTGATGAGTGTAACACAAATGTAACAAGATCCAAAACATAAATAAATGTCCTTTAATGCCTCCAACTTGGCCCCACTGTTCAATAATACTCAGTTGGAGATAAAACGTACTCAAAAATAATCTTCAAAAGAAAGCAATACAGTCCAAATTTAACGAGCAGATAAAGGTGAAATAAAAACCAAACAACTACAATGATGAAATTTCCACAACAGAAGTATTTACCAAATTCAAGGAGATAACAAGGCACAGTCTGTTGGAAGGATGCCAACCAAGAAAACTTCAGACCAAAATGAAACACTCTTTGTCTCCAGCGTTTGCCAGAACGCAGGTCCAAACTCTTATGCAGTTCTCACACCTGCAGCCCATGAAGAGGATCAAGGCCCTCTCCTCCTGAGTAGATCATGTCTCTCCCTTATCCTCTCCTCCCTGCATGCTCTCGGATGGATAGGGGATGGGCCTGGGTCCTCCTCTGACTGCTCAGCCGGCCTCTGCCCTTCCCCAGCCTCCTCCACAATCTCCGGAGCCACACTTTCACTCCTTGTCGGCTGTTCCTCCTCTCCCTCAGAGTCAGTCTCCACCAGGGGCATGACACATAGTACTTTGACCACATCAATGTTATTATTTAGTTTTATTATAATTTTTATTTGCTGTCTCTGAATTTGCCTTTTTTTAGTTGGTCAATGATGACTATAATAAAGTTATTGGTATTGGTTTGATTGATTGTAACATCAATTATATAAAAGTTACTGCTATGTTCCACAGTCCTGCATTGCTGTCTCACTGAGGAGGTGGGAATCTCCTGAGAGGGATGAGTGAAGAATGCCAGGATGAACAAAAAGTTCTGGGAAGATATGCCAGGAGTCTAAAATTCCAGTACGGTCATCCAAGGTATGAAAGTCATCCAAGTGCCTGGCTAAAGCAGGTAGATATCTATGTTTAGCAGCATTGCTATAGGAAGATCTTGAAGGTGGATAGTCACTTTAAGCACAATTGCAAATGTTATCAAGAAAATTAAACTGATTGAAAATATAAAATAATATAGTGCAAGATTATGGACCTTGATTGGATGGCACTCAGCATGCTACTGAAGAATTCCTGAGGGTCTTTTGGAAATTGTCTTTCTGTGTTTATGACTTGGTTGGATTAAAGACTTGTGGACATCTAGTTGCTGAGGTAAGGTTGCCATGCAGAAATAGAAAATCTGAAACTGCAAAGGTAGAATTAAGAGTGGGAACATGGAATATAAGAAGCACAACAAAGCTCAACTCAGTGAAACATGAAATAATCTACTCTAAGTTGAGATTTTGGGGATCAGCATATTGAGATGGACTGAAAATGGACATGTTCACTCAGAAGTTCATACTGTGAAGGGCCTGAAGAACAAAGAAAGAACAACATTGCTGCTAATTTTAGTTGGCTACAATGAAATCAATGATCAGATGATAATAGACTTTGCGATCAACCTTCAATATGAAATTCAATATAAAATTCAACATAACCTTCAATATGAAAATTATTCAAGTGTTTGATAAACCACTGATGCACAAGAAGAGATTGTTGAATTTTATGGTCAAGTTCAGTTTGAAATCGACAGAACATGTAAGAAGGATATGCTATTTGTGGTTGGAGACTAGAATGTTAAAATAGGAAAAATTAAGGAGGAAAATATAGTTGCACTGCACAGCCTAGGAAATCAAAACAAACCAAGATAATTTCAGCCAATCCAATAATTTCCTCATTTTTAAGACCTGTAATTGTGCTAACCAGAGCCAGGTGGATGGATTCAATTGCAGCAGCAATGGGTGCACCAATGTAAGATCTGAAAGACCAGGTTGGGGACAGTTCACCATGGAGAAAACATATCTGTGTAGTTCCTAAGAGTCAACACTGATGTAATGGTGCTGTTAATCATAAAAAAAATTTTTTCTAGGAATATGCCCAACATGTTAGGTTGAGGAATAGTCACACAAGTGGTTGAAACGTCCTGTTTACATTTCTTTACTTTAATGACATACCCATACCCATATATTCCTAAGTACACATTAAGGTATGTATCAGTTATTAACAAAATCCTGAAAATAACATTAAACACATCAGCCGTATCAAAATTAATTTAAATATAGTGTTCATTCCTACAGTAAGAGTGAGAGATCTTATTTTCCCACATTAGGCCAAACTAGGTAGCTAACTGTTGGAATATTTCAAGCTTTTCAAACGTTTTATATTGTCCACCTGCAGAATCTTCTGTTCACTAGCTAGTTTTAAAATGTCAATTCTGTTCCATAATTTGCCAATTCTGTTCATCTTCTTTCCTTACGGTTTACCTATTGAAGAACCCTTTTCCTTTGAAATGTGCCACATTATTGGCAAAGAGTTAACCTCAGAGAGTGCTCACCTGCCCTTCTGCAGTCCATAAAGTTGGTCTATTTTCAAAGAGAGAGGTTTACCACTGCACTTTATGCCTTCACTCTGTGCCTGTGTGTCATTTCTGCACTCCATTTCTGTCTGAGCCTAGGCCACAACAGCATCTGCAATCGGCTTTCTTTCCCTTCTCACTCCCAATAAAGGTTCGCTGCCATTTCCTGATGCATTGTTTACGGCTGCTTGTCCTTTATTTCCTGCCTCCTGCACTGCCATAACCACTGCACCGCTCCACACTATTTAATGCCATAACATCAAGCTAGCCGTCTGAAAAAGCTTCTGGCAAAAGATTTTTACCATCATGCCTCCAGCCTGAAAAAGAGCTTCTACACGTAGGTTTATTGTAACACGACCGTGGTTATAGGCTGCTGCATTCTGTGGATTGTGCTTAAGTTACCTGTAGCTGATTTTTTTCCCTTTCTGCCATGCTTCGTAGATTTTTTTTCAGAAGGGTGTGTGTTTTTATTTTGGGATGGATTTTTGTTTGGCAAGCTGATACATAAATGTAAACAAATATATGAAATATATTAAGGTGGATTTTGAGGGAGGTGGCTATTAGCAAGATTTTTTTTTTCTAATCCAGGAGATTGCTATGGGAAAGCAAGCTCTGATAGTCAACAAAAACGCATCCTAGAGACTTTGTAAATGTTAATCATTCAACATAGATCTAAAAAAATAAAGGCAGTAGAGAAAGATTCCATGTAGGCACAAAATTTTACTTTTAACAGACTTACAACAGGTCTTTTTGTTATGTCTTGGGAACCGGTTGGGGTTTCCAACCGGGTCCGTTCTTTAAGCAGGAGTACCAGCAGCTCCTATTGGCTGGCTCCGTTTGACAGTCGGCTATATAAAGCCGGCTGTCAAGCCAAGCCAGCCGTTGTTCGCTAGCTAGTCTGCCTGTTAGCTGGCAGACGCAACAACCACCGTTCTTTGAATAAAACCTTGTTGTTTGAATGCTCTGGTCTAAGTCTCTCCTTTCCTTCAAACCACAACACTGGCGACGAGGGTGGGATTGGAAGGCTAGCCAGAGCATTTTGTTCAAAGAACGAGAGCCGCAGCCGTTTTGCTTACCGAGCCTCGGACTCAGACTCCTGTCATCGGGAAGTGAAAGTGCGAGCGTTAGAGCCGCTCGAGTTAGAATCGCCGCGGTTAGTGAAGGCCGGGCGCTGTCAGTGAGAGTCGCGAAGGTTAGAGCACCACGGCTAGTGAAAGTCGGGCGCTGAAGCCGCAGCCGCCCGCGCTCACAAAAAGGGCGCGAAAATTCAAACGGCTGTCACTGAGCTGCAGTCGCTAGAGCAAGCTACGGCGCTGAGAGCCTCAGCCGCCACAATCACAAAAAGGGCGCGAAATCTAATTGCTGTCACTAAGCTGAAGCCACTAAAGCGAAGTTACGGCGCTGAGAGCCTCAGCCGCCACAACCACAAACGGCGCGAAATTTGAATCGCTGTCAGTTACGGCGCTGTAGCCACAGCCGCCAAACGCTCGCAAAAGAGCACGAAAATACAAGCGCCTCATCGAAAGCTGAAGTCACTGAGCGAGCCTAGGGCGCTGTAGCCACAGCCGCCAACGCTCACAGTCAGCATCAAACCAAGACCACGAGCACCAAGTGAGACAGACCAGTCTACCAAGAGACTGAGGGGTCCAAAATGAACGTCAACTCAGCATTCCCACCATTCAAACCAGATGAGGAAAAATGGGATTCGTATAAGAATCGCTTCAACCACTTTATCGATGCCATCGGATTGGCTGATGCTACGGAACAGAGGAAGAAATCCTACTTCCTCAGCTACTGTGGGGCTGCAGTCTACGACACCGCCACAGCACTCCTGGCCCCACGAGAGATCAGGAACGTCCCATGGCCAGAGCTGATGGAAATGCTTTCCAACCACTACTCGCCAAAACCGTCCCAGATCGCTAGACGCTTCGCCTTTAGAATGAGGAAGCAAGCCGAGGGGGAATCCATCAATCAATACATGGCAGCCCTGAGGACAGCAGCTCTACACTGTGAGTTTAAAAACTATTTGGACGATATGCTGCTCGACCAACTCGTCTGTGGGGTAAGGGATCTAAAGCTCCAGAGGCGTTTGCTGGCCAGAAAAGACCTAAACCTCTCCCAGGCAGTTGAAGAAGCCTTGGCTGCAGAACTTGCAGCCCAATCCGCAGCTGAGATCCAGGGCACCGCACCCAAGCCCAGCACTTCCTCCGTGCACTCGGAAGAAGCAGTGAGTGAGGATGACCCTGCAGAATACTCTGATGTTCATCGCCTCAAGCCGATGAGACAGCCGCAGGTAGGAGTGAGCCAAAGAAACAACAGTGGCCCAAAACAAACTCTTTTGTGCCTGACCTGTGGAGGTTCCCATTCCCGGGCATCTTGCAGGTTCAGAAACACCACTGCCACAACTGTCACAAAAAAGGTCACCTCGCAAGAGTCTGCCAGGCAGCGCGCACTTCTCCACAAAAATATCCTTCTTCTCCTGTTTCCCGAAGGCAAGTAGAAAAGTGCTATACTTGCTACCAAGCTAACCACACATTTTACACCCCCAATAAAATTACACTTTCTGTTTTATTAGAAGGTAATCCCTGCCGCATGGAGGTAGACACGGGGTCAGCGCTCTCAATCATTTCATGGGACACGCTTAAGAAGATCCATCCCAGACTGACAAAGAACCAGCTTCAAAAGTGCCATCTCACCTTGAGAGACTACCAAGGAAAGAACATCCCTGTCCTCGGGAAAGGCAAGTTCCTCGTTAAATTCCAAGCCTTTAAAGGCCATTTGCCTTTAGTGGTTGTTAATGGTGCCCTCCCTAGTCTTTTGGGGTTGGATTGGTTCCCCTCTCTCGGCCTTAGTATAAAAGGAGTCCATGCTGTCTCAACTTCTGATGTTGACTCCTTATTCTCAGACTACTCTGACGTTTTCAGTAGCGAGTTAGGCTGTTATAATGGCACTCCCATCTCCTTCTCAGTAGACCCCCAGGCAGTCCCCGTTCGCTTAAAACCACGTAGAGTACCTTTCGCCATCCGCCCCAAATTGGAGGCGGAACTAGACAAGCTCCTCAAACAAGGGGTGATAGAACCCACTGATTTCGCTAAGTGGGAGACCCCCATAGTCACCCCACTAAAAAAAGATAGTAATCTAAGAATTTGTGCTGATTACAAGACGTCAATCAACCGTTATCTACAAGTTAGCGCATATCCTGTCCCAGTCATTCAGCACCTGTTACACACATTCGAACCTGGCACCATTTTTGCCAAACTGGACATGTCACAGGCATACCAACAGTTCCCTGTGGATAATCAAACGGCTGACTTACAGACCATAGTTACACACAGAGGGGCATTCAGATGTAAACGTCTCCAGTTTGGCGTAAGTGTAGCCCCAGGTATTTTTCAATCACTGATGGAGCGAATTCTCCAAGGTCTCCCTGGCGTAGTGCCATATTTCGATGACATTTTAGTCTCAGCCAGGGACAGACCCCAACTCATCCAGAGAGTCAGGGCAGTATTAGAGAAGTTCAGGCAGCATGGCCTCAAACTAAAACGGGAGAAGTGTGCCATTGCCACTAGACAGGTGGACTTTCTAGGATACAGGCTAGACGCCTCAGGCATCCACCCGGTGGAATCTAAAGTCAAGGCCATCCACGAGGCACCCACGCCTACCAACAAAACCGAGTTACAAGCCTTCCTGGGGTTATTGAATTTCTACGCTTCATTTCTCCCACACAAAGCGTCAGTCGCTGAACCGTTGCACAGACTCTTAGACAAAAACACACCATGGCACTGGGGACCCAAAGAAAACCATGCATTTAAGGCAGTCAAAGCTCTACTCACCTCTGAGGCTGTCTTAATCCAATTTGACCAACGCCTCCCCTTGGTCCTAGCCGCAGACGCATCCCCTTTTGGGATAGGAGCTGTTTTAAGTCACAGACTCCCCAATGGCTCCGAGGCACCAATTGCCTTCTTTTCAAGAACCTTCTCAGCGACCGAACGTAATTACAGCCAAATTGATAAGGAGGCCCTGGCTGCAGTAGCAGCAGTCAAAAAATTCCACGAATTTCTATTCGGGCACCAATTCGAACTTATTACCGATCACAAGCTGCTTCTAGGATTATTATCAGGGGAAAAGCAAACCCCACAGATATTGTCGCCCAGGATGACCAGATGGACCTTATTCCTGGCGGCTTACTCGTACAAACTGGCCTATCGTCCCAGAAAAAATCTAAACCACGCCGATGCCCTCAGCCGCTGTCCCTTGCCAGCCCCAGTCGAGGACCCAGCTCCTGTGCATGCCATCTTCGACATAAACGAGCTCAAGCTGCCAGTGACTGCGGACGACATTGCGTCACATTCCAAAAAGGACAGAACAATCGCCCAGGTTCTGGACTGGGTAGGGAGGGGGTGGCCGGAAACTAACTATCCAGTTGATTTCACCCCATTTAAAACTCACCAGCAGGAGCTCTCTAAGTTGCAGGGATGCCTGTTGTGGGGTACCAGAGTCGTCATCCCAACCACCCTTCGCATACCCATCCTGAAGGTGCTACACGAGGGCCATCCAGGCATCGTTCGGATGAAGGCGTTGGCTCGCAGTTACGTCTGGTGGCCCGGGATGGACGATCAGATCGCCAAGTGGGTAAGCTCGTGTCGACCCTGTCAGGAATCTAGGGCAGCCCCGCCAACCGCCACACCCACTAAGTGGGAAAGTGCCAATGCCCCGTGGTCACGGCTTCACATCGACCTGGCCGGGCCAATGCACGGCAAGACCTTCTTGGTGGTCGTGGATTCATATTCAAAGTGGATAGATGTGGCCTTACTTCCCACGACCACCACCCAGGCAGTTGCTAAAGCCCTGACTCGCCTTTTCGTAATTCACGGACTTCCTGACACACTGGTCTCCGATAATGGCCCCAGTTCACCTCGAACGAATTTAGCAGGTATGTCACCAATCTGGGCATCAGACACGTCCTCACGGCCCCGTTCCACCCTGCTAGCAACGGGTTGGCTGAAAGGGCAGTCAGATCAGCCAAAGAGGCATTGGCCAGGTTCGGCCAAGAGGATTGGCATTCTAAACTGTCTCGTTTCCTCCTAAGCCAGCATACCACACTGTGCACAGTTACGAACAAATCCCCGGCCGAACTGCTAATGGGGAGACGCCTGAGGACTACTTTAGACAGGCTGCACCCCCACTACTGCCCAGACACCCCTTTGGAGTCTGACAGTCTGGCCAGGGATTTCACAATTCAGGACCTAGTATTTGCTAGGAACTACGCGGGGGACCCACTGTGGGTGCCAGGGAAGGTCATGGCTGTCACAGGTCCAAGATCTTATCGGGTCCAGCTAGAAGACAGTCGTGTATGGCGAAGGCACCTGGACCAGCTGCGGAGGCAACGGAGCAGCCTGACCAGCCCAGACCCGTCTCCACCAGATGATTCTCAGACTCCACACCAAGGTCCAGTCGAGGATTCCCAGAGAGACCAGCCATCTCCAACGGAGCAGAGGGAGCAGGCAGTAGACCGGGACTGCCAGCTGGGGGCGCCACCGTTTCTCCCCAGTGAAGGCACCCGCCATTCGGGCAGAGACTATTCTCCAACCCAGCCCGAAGGCAGAGACTTTCCCCGGGTTCCAGTTGCTGCACCGAGCCTAGCTCGCCTCCCTACGTACTCTGACCAGGACTCCTCGAACTTGTCATCGCCCAGTGACTCTCCTGAGTTACATCGCTCTGGTCGCCAACACAGACCACCGGCGTATCTCAAAGACCATACGTGTTCCCATCTAGGGGGAAGGGGTGTTATGTCTTGGGAACCGGTTGGGGTTTCCAACCGGGTCCGTTCTTTAAGCAGGAGTACCAGCAGCTCCTATTGGCTGGCTCCGTTTGACAGTCGGCTATATAAAGCCGGCTGTCAAGCCAAGCCAGCCGTTGTTCGCTAGCTAGTCTGCCTGTTAGCTGGCAGACGCGACAACCACCGTTCTTTGAATAAAACCTTGTTGATTGAATGCTCTGGTCTAAGCCTCTCCTTTCCTTCAAACCACAACACTTTTAATATTATTCAAATTATTCAAATGTGAATTATTCAAATTCACAAGTGTGTTACAGAGTTGCACTGATCAATCATGAAAGTCCAGTTGCCTTTTGAAAGAAAGCACCTTTGAGACAACCATCACTCGGACGATTGAGAATCTCCACACACACTGATCAATCATGCTTCTTTTCAGTAAAACAAACCCATCCAAACAAGATGGCATTGCAGGAAATGATGTACAGAGGCTGGGAATTATGTCTGACAGTAATTGTAGCAGTACTTCAATCTGTTGGCAGTATAACTCTTCAAAACCAGGACCAAATTTAGGGTGAAAGTTCAAAAAAAAATGTAATGGATTCAGCCATGAGTAATAGAACAGAGTTTCTTCTTTGAGAAAATCACTTCAATATATCCGGTGAACTCTTTGGAATATTACTCACCATTCTAGTCTAAATCTCTATTTTCTTTCTGCTCAAGCACCAAGGAAATCAGAAGATCCAAGCAGTTCAAATGGTTATAGAGATTTATTGCAAGGTTAAGATTTCTACAAGAATCTGAACTATAACTTCCAAGCAAATTGGTGGCAGAAAAGAATCAATGGAATTCAAGGTGGGCTGGACTTAGATTTCTTGTGGGTGCATAGAGACAGTGAGTGATGTGCTCTTTGACCCTTACCTCGGGGTCAGCCTGGTCATCACCAACACAACTATTTGTAAAGGAAAGAATTCCTAATAATGCTCCACGTGCTTTCCCTATTTTATTATTCTTCCTGATCCAATGAAAATAAATGTAAAATATTTAGTGTTTTATTTATTGTTAAAATATTTATTGCTATTTCAAGATGTTTTGTCTCCCTGTCTAGGATACCTTCTCCAAGACTGAACATAAGAGCACCAAATTTGGTATAGATAGGAGAGAGGCAGCAAAAGAAAGACCAAGTACAAAAATAGACTCAATTGAGTTGGGGACTGCAGAGAAGAAAATGTAGGAGGAAAAAAATATCTGGAACAGACAGTTATGCAATGGCTCAGAATATGCTGAAGTTCTAAGTTCTCTTTCTTCTCCCTGTTACATCACATGACTCTCATCTGAGCATAAGGACCCTGCGCTATACTCACCTACGTGGTGAGGGCACACATACATACATACGTGCAACATGAAGGAGGAGCCAAAACACAGACACCAATATTAATTCATTCATCAGAAGTAAAAAAGAAATGCTGCTGAAACATTTGGAAAGAATTCCAGAAACTGTATTCTTCATGTTCTCCCTAACTTATTTCAATCCAAACTTAAGATGACTCTCCCCCGCAATTGTTTTAAATACTTTTATTCTTTAACCCCAACTAAAATGTTGCATCATAAAGCATTTCCAAGCTCACCATTGCTATTTGCTCCAAAATAATCCAAGCAATCTAGTGCTAATCCAAGCAACCTAGTTCTTTGCAAATTATAGCTATCATGCTAGAAAGAAAGGGAAAAAAAGAGCATTTGTGTTAGTATTTTCCAATTACACTTTCTCGTTGTAAACTTCATCGGCCTAGGAATCATGTAAGAAAGAGTACTGTAATTTAAAGCAGGATCAGAGGGATAATGGATGCTTGGCTTTATGCAACAAAAATTATAAAATAAAATCTTAGTGGTTGATGAGAAGGTTGACCTATCAACATATCTTTCCCCTCTGAGAATCTGTGCAATCTTGCACACACAATACTGCAAAGTTATGACAGGCATTCCTCTCAATGGGAAAACTGATTGTACACACATTTGGAGAGTGTTGTCTTTGCAAAGAGGAAATCCTGCTCACTCGCTCTCTTTTGTACTTTTGATTGCACCATAGCTGAGGGGCAATTAATTGGCTCCACTGATTTAGAGAGGACCACTCTGGTTCCGAGTGGTGCAAGAGAGTATGTAGAAGTGCCTTATTTTTCTTTCTTTAACAGCAAACTACCTTTGTACTCCTGCCAAGACAATATGTCTATGTAGTCATTGAGAGTAATCAGTTATCTTGAAAGAGCCACTGCTTTTCTGTCATTATGTAAGCAGAAGAAAACCTAGATGATGGAAGGATTGGTTATGGAAATCTATCACAACTTGTCCTCCCATGGTTGGCAGTATTCTGGGAAAGTGTCAGAAGAAGGTGATGATGAGAAATTGCATCTGGAATGATCTCTAAAGGATATGAAATTGGAGTCTATAGATGTGAAACTGTATTTGACTGATTTCCATGGAATTGATTGGATGTGGGATACACTGCCGTTCTTCTCATGCAATGAAATGTCTTCAGATTGGCAAAGAACCTGGAAGGAGGCGAAGAGAGCTGGGTATGGAGTGAACTTTCTAGGTGGCTTGGAAATTACATTGGCAGCCCAATGAGAATCCCTGGACCAAAATTTCCCCCTCTTTAGGGAACAGCTTCTGTTTCCCTGGTCTTTGTGTGTAGGGAGGGGGGGGAAATCCAGAAATTCTGAAATCATTTTTCATAATGACTTGGTCATATTTTTTTGATTCAGGAGTTTGATTGGTTTGGGCTCAAGCTGACAAGCACAAGCTTTTCATCTTTCAGAGATAGGATTTTAGCTTAGATTAAATCCATACCGATTTTTAGTCAGTTGTGGCAGGATTTCCTGGAAACATGGATTTAATCTTGGAGGAGAGGAACATTTGTGGATTTCATCAGTGATTACCATGTGGCCTCAAGGAAGTCAGCACAAGAAGCAGAAGAAAATCATAGCTAATTGATTCTTTTTCCTCTCTCTTTCTTTCATAGCTTATTGCGGTGTTTCTTAACTTTGGCAGCTTTAAGATAAGTGGACTTATACTGGTTGGGGAATTCTGGGAGTTGAAGTCCATCCACCTTAAAAGCAGCCAAAGTTGAGAAACACTGGGGTATTATGTTAATTGAGCTCCACATTTCAAGACTACTTGAGACCTATTAACCATAACATGAAGCTTTCTTTCTAGAATAAGACATACGACTGGTTGCTAGGAGACTGGAGGGGCAGGTTGGCCTCTGGATGAAAAAGAAAGAAGAAAAGGAGATGAAAAGAGATTGGAAAAGAAAGAACTTTACATTTCATTCCCGATTTGTCCCGAAATATTTGAACCAGTAGAAAAACAATAGAGCAACTTTTAGAAAGTGATCCTTTAATTTTATTTGGGCTTTGCGTGTGATTTGGATTTGTTGGTTTAATTGCTCATTTATAGAGTCTTACTATATTTTTATTTATACAACGAAAGAATAGACATGCAAAATTGGGTGTCCCTCAAAGATTTTCTTAAATCCCAAGGCTTTGTAAAGGAGACTGCAAAAGCAACAGGATTTACTGGTGCCTTGTGTCAGTCGTTGCTGTGGGACATGAAGGCAAGTAATGACTGGAGGAGGATTTATTTTCCAGTTTTAAAACTCACCTGGTGGAAAGGGAGGCCCACTTGTGCATCACCTAATATGTATTCAGCTCCCAGGAATGGTTTTGAATGGGGAAAGGCTTTCCAGGGTTCTTCATTCAAAAGGAATTAGTTGTTGTTGGCATATTTTTTATTTCTTAGCCCAGTTCTAATTTACTGTTCCGACTTAATAGCTATGTAATAATTTCAGGTTGGAAAAGGAATAAGGTACGTTTCTGTAGGTGGGTGGATGAATGCAGTGGATTATTTTGAAACAGAAAACCTATTAAAGGCTCAATCCTCAATTTATGGCCACAATCGAGCCTCACATTTTCATTGCTAAGCAAGACATTTGCTAAATGAGGTTTGCCCTATTTTGCAATCTTCTTTTGCCACTGTTGTTAAGTGAATCACTGAAGTTGTTAAGTTAGTAACAGGGTTGTTAAGTGAACTTGGCTTCCCCATTGGCTTTGCCTGTCAGAGGTTTGATCACATGACCCCAGGATACTGCAACCATGATAAATACGTACCGGTTGCAAAGTATCTGAATTTTGATATGTGACCAAGGGAATGCTGCAATAGTCGTGAAGTATGAAAAACATAAGTCACTTTTTTCAGTGCCATTGTAACTTCAAATGGTTACTAAATGAATGGTTGTAAGCCAAGGACTACCTGCATCTGTTTTGGGCTTGGTGCAAAGGCTTCCAATGACAGTTTGAGAACTCCTATTAAGTGTATGAAATCAATGATTTTGAAAACATAAGTCAAGGCACGGTCATAGCAACTGGAATACAGAATTGTGGGGGGGAAAAACACCCTCCAAACATCTTAGGTAAGTTCAACTTCTTTGGCACGGAGTTAGTATGCTGTCTCCCAAGAATGCACCAAGCAGAAATAGTATATTTTATTGAAGCAGGTTAGTTCAATACCTGAATACTTTCAGCCTCAGGAATTCTTCCAGGAAAACAGATAAGCCTTTCCTGCTTTTCACGTCTCCCTCTCCATTTCTGTAACTACTTTGCTTTCCACTTCTTGCAAAATTAATGTATTTTCCTTCTGTTGGTCCTGCTTAGAATGATGAGTTTATGCTATGCTTATGATGTATCATCATCTAATAGATTCCTCTTAATACCTCTTGGCTGCAACAAGTGCAAATTTGAATATTCATTTGCAAATTGATAACAGGTCAGGATTAACACCAATCCAAATTTAAAAGTGAATGCTGTTTGTATAGTTGAGGCTTACGCATGCAAATTGCTGTTGGGGTTTGGGATGCTGCGAGTATACTTGTGCGCAAGATGGAGAAAAGGAAGATTCCAATAAGAGGAAAACAATAATCTGCAAGTGAAGGACTTCATTCTCTGGGAAACTGAAAGTATCTTTTGAGCTGTAAAAATAGTGAAGCAAAAAATGATGAGTGCAGATCCTAACCTTGAAACATACAAGTTGGCCAAGACATTGATAAAGCAGTCTATATGTATCAGCCTATGTATGAAGATTTAAAGAAAGAGAAAATAGTTCAGTCTATGCCGCTAAAACATTTTGAAAGGCAATAAAAATGTTTTTTTTTTCAGTGTAAGCTTACCTTTAGAAATGATATTTAGATTATTTTATTTTTATTTTCTTTCTAGAACTACTCTGTGTCTTTGTTAACAATAAATTTTAATTCTAGGTACATTTTTTCATGTAACATTTCATTAATAGGCATTTAAAAATTGTGTTGAAAAAAAATCCATTGCCTATTTCTGTAGATCTGGAGCCAATTACCATATCCCATAGAAATATCACCTTGAATAGTGTGAATTTGAATAATGTGACCATTTTGTGGGAATCATTATCTTCACTAATCAATATCTACCCAGTAAATATGAACCTGTACACAAAGCCATCCATTAAGACAATTATCAGGGACAAGGTTCATATTTTTCTCCAAATCAAAGCACCATGCAGAGTGATTGGATTATCTGCATTGTCTTTCAAATTGTGGAAAAAATCCTGCTTTGTATTCTTCTTGCATTTGGACCATGGAATAATTTTGTTTGTTTAAAGGTTAAGTGTGTGATGTTAATTTCTAAATAATTGCCAAATGGTATGCTATATTTCATTGTCTAAAGCAGGGCTCCCCAACCTCTGGGGGCCATGGACCCCCTCAGTCCACAGTGTGTCAGAAACCAGGTTGTTGAAATAAGTGAAGCCCCATCTGCACATGTGCGGGATGCAGGAAGTGTATGAAATCGCACTCCCTCCAGTCCATGGAAAAACCTGTCTCCATGGACCCGGTCACTGGTGCCCAAAGGTTGAGGTCCATTGGTCTAAATAGATATTATTTTAAGAGCTCAAAACAGTAAACTTCACTGAAAATTAGACAGAACTGAAAGACAAGGAAATGGTTTATTAAAAGCTTTAATAAATGACAGTGCAATCCTGTATGCTTTTTGATTTCACTGGAAGTGTAATCTATATTGAACATTACATTTTTTTTCCTTGTGTGTGTGTGTATGTGTGTGTGTGTGTTTGTTTGTGTGTATGTTTGTGTTTACATGCCTAGAATAGATTGAAGTGCATTAAGTCCAACGTTTGTTTTTTCCCATTGGATTCATACTGATAATTACACAATTATAACCTAATTTATAAACAAATGCCATGTTTGTAACGAAAAAAAGATATTTTTATGTTGAGATGAACAGGTTCGTTGCCTAGTAAAGCATGTTGCAGCAGTTGGAAACAAAACAAAACAACAATTAGAAGCTTGGGCAAAACACATCTATTCATTTTATAGAGAGAATCAATTGATGATCCTCAACATTCAGAACACCATATATTAATTCTTAAAATCATAACCAAGGTGCAATTTGGAGATATAGCCATTGAATGTGAATCATGCCAGAGGGAAAGAAAATGAGAAAAAAAGTGAGTCCTTTTTTGTTTACTTATTCTAGAATTTCTGAACTTACATCTATTTTGATATCACTTGCAGCTATTCTTTGCCAGGATTTAGTATGCTTATGGAGGACTCCCAGTCAATCTCTTCTTTCAACATTGAATAGACTGCATCTCAAGTAGTACAGCAAATTGTAGGTTTGCTACTCAACAGGTTATGTATTCAGTAGGATCTGACAATGTTATCTCTATACAAAACGTATTTTCAATAAACCTTCATGTCATACTTCATAGATTGAACAGTATAGTTAAGAAGTCTTATAATCATATGGAAAACCCAGAGATCTCTTTGCTTTATAGGCATGACATTATATTATATTTATTTGACATTATTTTATATATCTAGAGTTATTTGTTTCCTTACCTCTAGTAAAAAGTATAAAATCTATCAGAACACCCCCTAGGCAATCCAGATAGAATCTCACAACTTTCCATAGTAGTGGGTTTTTAAATATATGATTTTTTTTCCCCTCTGGGAGAAAACTTGACTGTTACTTCCTTATAAAATTACATTAGCTTACGAATGAATCAACATATTGGAAGTTGATTATATAAAATGAGAAAATGATTGTAATTTAATTTGTAACATTGATAATGTTCTCTTCTTTTTTTAGCAACAATTTTGCTAACCGAGCAGAATTGTTTGTTTGTTTGTTCATAGGAGGTTGTTTTCATCTTGTTGAGCAATTAAAATGCCTGTTTATTGCACCACAACATGAGGGAAAATATGTTTGTATTGAACCAAAATATTTTGCATTCATTTGCAGTGCACGCCATACAGTTTTGTGGCTTTGCTTAAATGTAGTTTTATATCATAAGTACATGCAGAGGAATGCTGAGTACATTAGCAGTTGCAAAGTGTCATGGGATCTATTAAGACAAAGGAAAATGCAGTAAGCATTAGCATTTAAATATTCCTGGAAGGAAAAGAGGGTGAGGGATAAGTATTTTTTTATTATTAACATCCTAACCATATGACCATATACAATGGAATTCTGCTTAACTAGTATCCTTTCAGGTATTCAATTAAAATGACTTATATGTACAAAGTTAAACTCTCCTACAAAAATCAGTGGAACCTAAAACTGATAATTGATACTTTCTCATATTTTATCATAAAATAACTAGTATATAACAGTGAATAAGTGCACATCCTTCAAAAACAGTCAGTATGTGGCAAAAATAAAATGTAAACTCCACTGATTTTATTAGAAGGAAATTTCACACACAGGTAAGATTTGCTCTGAAATCAATAGGATACAAAAATGCTTGAATTAATTACTTGAGGTTTTTAAAATGCAGACATTTATGGCATACCTGATTGTATGACTGAGTGGCTTTCTTTTTTTTTGCTTTTCCCTATTTATTTATTCATGTATTAATTTTAATTCCAGCTTTCCATTATTCAGAAATATGTATATTCTAATTGGTTTTTTCCCTCTGTATTTATTTGGATGAAATAAGCTAGAAATATTAAATAAATATAGCCAGGGTTTGTTTTTGTTTTTTCTTGAAATACAGTTTTTCCTGAGGTGGTTTTCTTAGTCCATTATTATTATCCATGATGATGGAAGACTTGTATCCAATGCTTTCTCAAACTTGTGGTTATTTCATGCTTTTTTTTTCTAAAAGAAATAGAAACAACAGTCATGCCCATCTGTTTTTTTCTCTGCTGCCTTTCAAAGAGAATTGGCCCTTGGCCTTTGCTGAAAGTACTTCCTTCCTTACAGAAATGCAAACTGGCACCCCACTAGAAAAATGCCTGTAGATTTTGATGGATGAAGACTGTACTGTACGTTTGCTGCACTTCCTTTGGCAGAATGCCCAATGCTGCTGGAAGATTACTAGATGATGTCTAGATTATTTTGCCTAAGAATTCAACAATATCCCAGGGTGTCCCCCCCGCCCCCAAATGAAATATATCAATATTGTAGGTTAAGGACAGGAAAAGTCTTCCACTAAAGGACATGCAGGTGAAATATTAACAGTGCTGTAATATTAATCTCAGAGGTGTCTGCGTGACAACATATCAAGCAGGAGTTAGGACTTATTTTATCCTCAACACCATAGCCTATTTGTATTGTTTCTGGATCCTGATATAAGCCCATGGTGCAAGCATGTAGATCATTTACTAATAACTTTCGATAGCTCTGTCCTCCTTGAATTTATCCAGTTTCTTCTTAAAGCCTTTTAGAGTAGTGGCTATCACCACATCTTGTCATATTAACTATAGGTTAATTATATAATTTAGTGTGACAAGGTGCTTTGCCCTTTCTATATTTTCATTGGAGGGTCAGAGTGTTTTGAGGGAGGTAGAAAAATGATCCCTGATCATTTTATCTTTCCGATAGAAAAGAATATCTGTAGCTCAGGGTTGTATTGTGGGGTCTTAGGTGCTCTTTGAGCTTGGTGGTTTTCTTGCAGATGTTTCATTACCAAACTCTGTAAAATCATCAGTGAAGGAAAATCACCAAACTGAGAGAGCACCAAGGATCTCACCCAAGGATTTTATCTTTGTCTGGTCAGCTCAGATGAATTCAATCTGGTGACTCCCAAGGCCTTTCTGGCTGGTTAAAGCCTCCTGAGAAATGACATGCACCTGGGTCAAAGATGACAAATTCTTCCTTGCAGAAGGCACATTTCCACCTCCTCCTCAAATGTTCATCCCTTGATCCCTCAGTACCGGACATTTTTTTTGCTCAAGCTTCAATCTTCCCTTTATGGAGAAATCTGTTTAGAAGCTGATAGTCCTGCATCTCTGAAAAATGTTGATCAACTTGTGTTGACCTTTGGTAGATTCAAGATGGACATAGTGTATTTATCCTGCCTCTCCATGATTCCTCAGTGGCTTTTAATAACATTGGTTATGATAACCTTCTGAACTGGCTGAGAGGGTGGGAAATTAGGGGAAGGACAGAGGTTTTTGGTGGGTTTTTCCCTTCTTCTAAGATCAATTCCAGCAAATATTTGGGTGAGGGTTGGGAAAGAAAGTTAGTCTTGGACCTCTGCTTTGTAGTACACAACAGGTTTTAGCTCTCTTCCTGTTTCTATTTAATGCCTACATAAAACTGCTAGATGAGGCCATCGATCTTCATTCAGTTAATTATCATTAATATGCTGATACAGTTATACATTTCTGTCTGGAATCATCCAAGGGATGCGACTGAGCTGTTTTCTCAGTTCCTGAAGGTTCTGCAGGTCTGGATAGAGAAAAACTGTCTTTGATCAACCCTGGTAATACTGAGTGTCTGTGGGTTTTATGATCTTCCAGTTTGGTGATATCTCATAATTAACTCTGGATGAGGTCACATTTTCACAGGTAGAGTTGGTGCAAAATTTGAGAACTGCCCTGAAATCCTGTTTCCTGCTCAAGAGGAGGTGGCAGTTGTGGCAGTCATCCTCTTTTAGCTAAATTCATGTTAGTGTACATGATGAACTAGCAAGCTGCAAGTGTGTTTGCAATTGTAAATTATAATTCTATTAGTTATTTTCTATTCCTGTTATCTTTTGTCATCTTCACTGATGCTCTTTGTTTATCAAAAGGACTAGAATAGTACATAAATAACTTTCTTGCCACATGGTTATTATCACAACCACTCTTTAAAGTAGATTAGGCTGAGAGACAGTGATCGGTCTAAAGTCACCCTTTCCAATCATCCTGGTAGACAGAATATTTAGTAATAATTAGTATTACCCAAATTTGCATAGTGAAATCTGATATTTTAATGCGTGCAAGAAACTCAACATTCTAAGTTCCTTCAAACACCATATAAATTAAAAATTCAATAATGATGATTAATTGGTCATTTGTACCAATCACCATATGTCTACCTAACAAACACTATCAAGTGCCACCCATCTAATATCTGAGCAAATGAAATGATTGGATAAAAGAATACATTAATTCAATTTGCTCTCACTGCCATTTCAGTAGGAAGTCGTACAGTAGTGCACTATCTAATCTAATAACAGCAGTGCGCTGAGAAATGTTTGGCTCTGTTCATAACCTGTGGGTGAACTTGGCTTTGCTTTCCAAGAATGAGACTGTGATAACAGAAGAGCTTCAGCAATTAAAATACTGCTAGGTTCATGGGAGAGACAAATGTCTGCTTGCAAATGCTGCAGTGCACAATTTATGATGTCTTTTATTTTAATGCTGCCCGGTATATCTTTTAAATGGGTTCATATAGTCAAGCCAGTTTCTTCTGCTGTGAGGGGGCCAGGATTGCAAACAAGCAAGAGAAATGACAGCTTCACACTTCCATATGAGCTTTTATTTGGTTTCTTTAAAAAACGTATTTAATAAAGAAATCTGATTTCTACAGTAACCTTAATACCGTTACACAATGTGTTTCCAACTTGGGGCTTTATTGATTTCCCTTAATGGCAAAAGAAAAAAAAAGCCTATATGAATCAAAAAGAGTGGCCTACAGAATCCATATCCCTCCATTCTAAAAGGAAATAACAGTTTGTGCAGCCAACCTACCATGGTCAGGAGTGAAATCGATGGATGGGGCAGATCTTACGCAGAGCCACAGGGTGCTTTCTTACCTATAGGATATTACTGCAATACTATTTCTTAGAAAATAGATTCTCTTTAGTTCCTTCTATGGCTTACCACTTCATCCAGCTCCTTTTAAAATCTAAAAGTCCACAATTCTACATTCCTGACATAAATTACGTCCAATGAACATAACATAGAGTGTTCTATATCCCTCTTGTGCATGACATAACCCCAATTTTCTCTTTTTAAAAGCAGGAAAGGGATTCATTAACTCAAAAGAAACAAATACTGATGGCCTTGAAATGAATTGTAGAATCTCAATGTGCATGCCCTAGACAAGGGAAACACCACTCTTACCCAGCAATTCTTGCACATTTTGATGGAAAAATAAGAGGTATTTGGCAGATGAATGATGAAAAAATTAAGATGATTTATTATTGGTTAGGAATCTTTCTACTAGGTTCTAATTAAATCAAGCTTAGTTCAACTAAACACCATATTTTATACAGCAGCACTTAATAAAGCATAAGTTTTGCCCTTATCTTTAATAATAGAGTAATAAAAGGAGAAGCACTATCTTTATTATTGCCATATTATAGATCTGTAATAGCACTTTGGTTTTTGAAAAATCTGAAGCACATTAAGCTATTTATTAACAATTTTGTATGTTGATGTAATGTTTATAGACTGAGTGGTTTCGTAGTAAAAATCAAAACATTACCAAGACCAAAAACGTAGCACAACACCTAACAGATCACAAATTGTCAGTAGCTCCTGCAATCCTACTAAGGCCCAAAGGATCCGAAGGATTCTGTCTTGAGGACAGAATTCTCTTGAGGATTTTTTGAAATCAGGAGAATGTTAGGAAAGAGGGTTCAGAGACTAAGTTATCGAATACATATACAGATAATCAGAGTTGGAAGGGACCTTGTAGGTCATCTAGTCCAACCCCCCACCTAAGCAGTAAGATACCTGCAGTGTCTCCAAATCCCAGACCAGTTTCTTTGGGGGAGTCAGTCCCATCTAGGGCAACTCCTGGCACTGATGTTCCTAGACAGACAGATACTAATCTAAGGACAGAAGTTCCATCTTGGTCGGAGTTAATCTGAACTCCTTCTCCCCATCCTGCCAGTCGCTTAACAGCCTCTCAACCCTAGTCAGTGTAATAAGATACTAAAGAGTTTTCTGCACTAGTGACCCTGTCAGCTGGATTAGCAGGCGCAGGAAAGAGTGGGGATAACTCAGCTGCTACAAGAAATATAAAAAGAAAGCTACAGGGGAATGGCAGTACTGATTGTGTGCAGCTGTGGCCATATGATTGGGATGATCATGAAATAGGCCTGTGAGTAGGCAGAATAGTGCATCCCATCATAGTAAAAAGAGTTGTCCACTCCCTAACTGCACAATACAATCTAGAAAAAGGGATTGGCAATGATTCTCATTCGTTTGGTTTGTTGTTAAGAAAGTATTGTTGCTTCCAGTATTTGCCCCACTTTGGCTGCAGGGTCCGTGTTTTTTGACTTGCGTTAATTCACATAATAAGCAGGGGTGGGGTTCAATTTTTTTAACAACTGTTCTGTGGGCGTGGCTTAATTGGTGGGCATGGCTTGATGGTAATGGGGCTGGCTGTGTGTGGCCAACTCAACATCACTCACTTCGAGGCACGCATCTCCTCACCTGGCTTCCCATGACTGTAGGGATGCTGCAACAGTCATAAGTGTGAAAAATGGTCACTTTTTTCAGTGCCATTGTGATTTTGACTGGTCACGCCACACAAGCAAAGTACCAGCAAAAAAAGGGAAAAAACTCCAGAGAAGTTCCAGAGACAGGAAGTCTAGTCCTGCCAAGAATGTAATAAGGGTTAATGGAGAGGCAGTTTCTGTAAGCAACACCAGAATGTTTCCTTCCTGCCTTCCTTACAGGATTAGGCCAGCAATTTCTTCTAACAACCAGTTCTCCCGAACTGCTTAAAATGTTAACAACTGGTTCTAGCAAATAGGTGAAAATTGGTAGAATCCCACCCGTGATAATAATGTGTAAGGATTTTTGTGTTGTTTTTCAGCCAGTTTATTGAAGAATCTGACACCAATTAAGGCTGAGAGATAGTACGTGTGGCTCAAGAAAACCTAGCTGGTTTCCATGCCAAAGAGAACATTAACACCTGGACATCCCCATTCCTAATCTACAGCTCCACTATATGCAGCTGGCAGAACACAGTTGTCTGTTTCAGTTTCACTTGGTCTTCTCTGAGCAGAGGAAAAGTCTTTCAAGAGAGCTAATCCTGTTGTTGTTGTTGTTTAAAAAGTAAGAGATTCCATAGACAAAGGATGTCCAACCATGGCAACTTTAAGATATGTGGATTTCAATTCCCAGATTTTCCCAATCAGCATGGCTGGTGAACCAGCCCACAATTTTTAAAGTTGCCACGGTTGGACATTCCTGCTATAGACTGAAAAAAGTAGAAAAACCTCTACTATAGGTATTTGTTTTCTAGACAGCCTCATGAGGAAACAAAAGGAAGGTAACGTAAGAAATAGAGTTATTTGATAATTCCCTCTCTGCAACACACATCATATTGAAATAGATAGCATAATTCCATAGTTCTATAAATGGATATGGAAGTGTATGTACAATCTTCCGTTCTAAGAGGGAATAGCCTATCTATCAAAAAGCCCAATAAATTGAAAAGACAAGATTAAAACAATAACAAGGCCTTGTCTGTGAAAGTAAGGCAAAGTTGTGTGTCACTTTACAAAGGACAACGAAAAAGACACCAACTCCGAAGTACCAAGAGTCCACCCCTTGATACCAGGGAAACAACACTAGAAAGTGGGAAGCATTGAAGTCTATGACATTCAGTTGGGTGGGAATAAAGTTAAGCCCTATAAAATTAAAGTTAAGGAGTGTTCAGCCAGCCTTCAAAGGGATTAGAAATATTTCCTCCTTTGATCACAACACACTTTTGATTTTCCTCCGTGATAGTTTTTGCTTCCACTCATCCTCAAACCAGTTTTTAAAATAACTGGAAGAGGGGCAGGGGAGAAAAGCAAAGTGTGTGTGTGTGTGTGTGTGTTTGTGGGGAGATGGTTTTCTAACCAGCCTTGATTTTCCAATCTCCTCCATAGATTTCAAAAATACCCTGGCCCACATACACAGGTTCTTTTAAGTTTAACCATACATTAATACAAAACAATCAGCATCCATCTTACAGCAAGATTTCAACAGCAGGACTTCAAAAGAAAAACCAAGGCTTCTCCCTGCTCACAGTTTCAGGAAGCAGCTGCATTTCTTTGAACTCTGCTTTAAATATTACTTTACGGTGAGCTTACGCTCTCTGTACACCTCCCCTCCCCCTACTGCCTCTCATCCCCATTTGCAGGGAAAACTAACATGACAAAGTGCTGCTTGGAAAGGACAAATGGGGGAACAGGGTTGAGAGCAGATGGTAGACTAGCAGAAAAAGAAAGTTTAAAGAAACAAACATTCGCCATAAAGAGCAGAGGCAATTTGAAAATACTGGGTAATTGTTAGAAAGAGTTACAATTCTTTTAAATGCACCTGTGAATTCAGTGCAGGAGAAGTGTAATTAACTCAGTTTCTTTCTTTCTTTCCCCTCCTATGATTTTTTTTAATACTCCTTTCTCTGGAAGCTTCTATTTATCCCTACAGCATCATTAACCAACATGACAATTTAAAAGCCAGGCCCTCCCTGCAGAAGCATGCAGGTTAAAACCATTGGAAGTTATTTTTATTTCTTTACTATTTTCCTGCCCACAGAGGAGTTCAAAAGCATGCGAACGTGAGTAGATTGATAGGCACCACTTTGATGGGAAAGTAACAATGTTCCAATCCATCTCTGGCATATGACATAGCCACGCCGGTCACAAGATCACAGAAATTGTCTTCGGACAATGCTGGCTCCCACAGCTAAGAAACAGAGATGAGCACCACCCCCTAGAGTCAAACACAGCTGGACAGGGAAATCTTTACCTTTACTTACTTTTCAGAATGTCTACAGCCAATACAATGATTACAGATTAACAAAGTTGGAAGGGAACTTGTAGGTCATCTAGTCCAACCCCCCCCAAAGCAGGATACCTTACACCATTTCTGACAAATGGCAGTCCAATCTCTTCTTGAAAGTCTCAAGTGATGATGCTCCCACAACTTCCAAAGATTCCATTGGTTGATTATTCTCACTGTCAGAAAGTTTCTACTTATTTCTAGGTTAAATCTCTCCTTATTCAGTTTCCATCCATTATTCTTGTCTGGCCTATAGGTGCAGCCTCTCAAATATTGGAGGACCGTTATCATGTCTCCCCTGGTCCTTCTCTTCACTAGACTATCCATGGCCAGTTCCTGCAACTATTCTTCATGTTTTAGTTTCCAGTCCCCTAATCATCCTGGTTGCTCTTCTCTGCACTTTTTCTAGAGCCTCAATATCTTTTTTATAGTGTAGTGACCAAAACTGGATGCAGTAGTCTAGGTGTGGTCTTACTAAGGCTTTATAGAGTGGTATTAGTACCTCACCTGATCTCGATTGTATCTCTCTGTTAATGCAGTTTAAGATTGCATTGGCTTTTTTTGGCTGCTGTTGCACACTGCTGGCTCATATTTAGCTGGTTGTCCACTAAGACTCCAAAATCCACTAAGATTCCAAGATCTCCAATGAATGTATCTCCTTTTCATGTCAGATCCATAGCAAAGAAAAAAAGCCATAAGCTATAGTAAGGCCATAAATATCAAAATAGCTTTAAAAAAATATCCGTAAAAGTTGAGATAATCCACTGCTGTTTGGATTGGAAACAAAGCATAGATGCTGTTATAAAAGAATAAATGTGAATCAAACATTTGATTAAATTTTTGTGTTCAGAATTTTGGCAAAAAGCCCAATTCAGTGTAGACTGAATCCAGACTGTTTAGCCTGATTTGAGAGTCTTTTTCCTCCCACTGTTTCCCAAAGCCAGTTGCTTTCCTTCTAATCTAGAGACATATAGCTGGACAGTCATAAAGCACTCCTAGAAAACTTTCAAAGAAATTATCAAGTACAGTGTGTGTGTGTTTGTGTTTGTGTGGGGGTGTGTGGGGGTGTTTTGATATAGCACAAGAGAAGGGAAGGATATTATGACAACAGGGCAATACTATTAACTCTCCTGGATTTTAATATAATGAAAATAATAAGAATCACTTAATTTTGGTTCTGGGGCTATCCATTATTTCTTAACTCTCCCGTAAAACATTTTCCCCAAGGTGCAGATGGCCCCAACTGTGCTGTTGTTTAGAAAAGTTGTGAAAACTTGGATCTTCATTCAGGCCTTCTGCGATGTTGAGTGAGATTATTCATTTCACTGGATTTGCCCTCTTTTATCTTTTACTTTTATTAATTTTATTATAATGTTTGATTGTTAGCCACCCAGAGTTGTTGAGAGGGAGGTGGTGTCAATCTGTCAATACTCCAGAGGGGAAACCATATACTCATGAATATTATTAACACTACCTTTATTGTAAGGCTATAGTAACAGAACCTTGCAAACCTGAAGGCGTTTCTTCACTTGCCCTCCTGGCCTTTACTTCCCAGAGAACTAGGGAGGGTCCTTTCTGAAATGTTTTTGTTCTATCGCCAGAACAAGATAGACTCGAGACCGGAGCTGAGTTCAGCTCTTTATTTAACTGTCAGTAACTTCAACTAAACTCGAGCCGCGGCAGCCTCTTTTATAGCGACTGCTCGCGGCTCACAACCAATGGCATTATTTTAAACCTCCCGCCATTTGGGCGGCCAATCATAAACTGTTGTTAACCACCAATCGCTAGGCGGTAGTGCTTGTCCAATCGGAACGTAGTATTACCAGTATGCAAATGTCTATATACAACAGTTTTCTCCACTCCCATTCCTTCTGTGGATTAAGAAGATACCTCTTGTCTGACTACTGCCCTGGCTGTGGCTCTTCCTCCTGTCTCCCATGGAACCCATTACAAGTGGAATACATTTAATTTATTATGATGATTGGTTGCAGAGTAAGCCAGATTTTTTTTTTGAATTTGATATTTTATCCATCTTTTGAGTCCTTCCCAAGGAAAATCATACAACTATCTTTGTTTTTACTTGGAAACAGCTTCTGGACTGCCTGGGGTGGGGAAAAAATGATTTTGAATTTTTGCTGATTAGTTTTGTTGTTATAAAAATGGTTAGTACATGTTACTATGTAAAAGTAAAAAAAAAAAGAGAGCCCTACTGCCCTAAAAAGAATTGTAAGTCAATTCTCTTCTTTTTCTTTCCCCTTTTACCCTACACTTTTTCCTCTTTCTTTTTTCCTCCTCTACTTTCCCATTATTTTCATTTTTCTTTGTATTTTATATTTTGGTAAACTAATAAATGTTGAAATGGAAATTGCACCTCGGCATCTTGTTTATGGGAGAGACACTTTATCTGGCTCTTTTGATGAGACTGTCCAGCATGATTGAATCTCTGCCATAGCTCTCATCTTCCTCCAAGCATGCACGCCTAACAACCATGTCAAGCTAGTGCCTCACTGGGGAATGATCCATTGAAAGGCAAAAGCAAAAATCTTTGGTTCAGAAATAATTGTGCATTTCTTTCCATTACCTGAGTTTAATGCTCACACACTCCAAGTGAAGACTGACTTCATCATAGAACGGATATTTTAAGATTGCTGTAGGGCACAGAATTTCCTTCTTGTGTCCCAATTGCTTCAGAAAATATTCCTCTATACTACACATTGTTTCAATATGCTTCTTGATACAAGCAATTACTTTTGGTCCAGTTTTCTCAAGAATTTTGTTTCAGAATTTCCTTTTTACTACATACTCTGATAACCTCTTCCTGATGCAGTGTTGACTCTCTCAGCTGGTACTTTTTTTATATTCAATTTCCCTTCACACCCACTCTTATTTGGTCAATAGACCAACCTAGTGACTCAGTTGTTTAACTGTCTCTTAGGCCAGCCATTTTACAGGCCCTTAAAACTCCTAATATTCAGCAAGTCTTAGTTTTCAAATTCTTACCAGCTGAAAGGGACATATTTTCAAAACCCAGGTTGTGTACATAAAACCTTTAGCTACACCTTCTATTTTCCACACAACTCTTTCTCTCTCTTTGATTTGACAGATATTTCATCCATATACTGATTACTTGATGTCAGTTCTCTCACAAAACATAGAAGAAAAATACTTTTTTTATAACAAAAATGTTAATTCTACAGATGCCAAATAAAGGGAAATCACTACAAACCCTTTCTTCCTTATGTACATTATAAAGGGACTATGTTTCAGGAGTCTGTTCAATGCATGTCATTTCTTTATATCTACTATCTTAACAATGTGCCACTCCCTGTTGTCCCAAAAGATTTGCTATGTGTTTCATTTCAATGGCTTTGGGTATATCATAACAAAAAGTCCATCATCAGTTATGTGAAAGTAAATTATAGAAAGAAAAATGACAATAAATAGGCCTCTCTCAATTTGGCAGCCCAGTTTTCATTACGTTGAGAATAAGAATTAGAATCAATGGGGCTTCTTGCTGTGCCAGGTTTGGTCATCTCTGGATTTAGCCACATAAATTGGTTGACCATTACCAAAACAGATCAGCATCAACTCCTGAAGAGCAGAAATAGAAATTGACTTCTGTTAATTCCCCATCACTGCCATCAGATCAATCTGAGGATGTAACTTTCTGGTCCATTCTGAAATACACTTTTACATGTTACATCACCTCAGGGTTCTTGCCTTTTTTGGATAAAATGTTCATTGCTCATCTCACCCCTTCAACTGAGAAATCCTCTTTTAATTGAGCCAGAACTTATGCTCTTGAGTATTTGAAAGTGCATGGTTGCAATAACTGCACAATGGTCTTGATGTTTTTTTTCATAAGCAGAAGGTTTAGAGCAATTTAGAAACCAGGAGACTGGAAAACAGTAAACAAACAAACCCTCTCAACTTAATCTGAGTTTATTAAATTGCTGTTTTGAAACTCTTCCCTATTTCCCAATTTTGCCAACAAACCATGGTGGTGCAGAGGTTAGATTGTTATTGGTAGTATTGAAGCTAATTCTCTTGACTGCTAGCAATTCGATTCTCACTGCTCAGGTTGACTCAACCTTCCATCCTTCTGAGATTGACAAAATGAGGACCCAGATTTTCCTGTCTCATGCACAGAGGTGGATTTGTAGCTGTGCAGATGCAGATAGATAAATTCCACAAAGCATCCATAACAAAGTACATTTATTCGTACATCAGGTATCTTCATAACTCACATTTGTGATGAAGTTCTTCTATAATGACCAATCTTTTGTATATCAGCCTTGCAGGTGAAAGATGGTTATCTCCTAACCCATCTCATAGCGGTAGAAAAGCTGCTATCAGTTCATGAGTCCAGTCAAGAATGGAGGGAAACCTCCCCCAACCCGAGGGTCAATTTAGTGACCAATCAGGATTACAGATGTGGCCACGTGACATGAACTACATTTCCCAGGATACCTTTAACTACATTTACCATGATGCATTCCCTTAAGGGGACAGCTCATAATTCCTAAGTAACTATCCAATTCCCATAGATTGGCTGGGACAGCATACAGATTGTTGGGGGCAATAGGCTGACTCTGTAAACCATTTAGAGAGGGCTGTAAAGCACTATGAAGTGGTATATAAGTCTAAGTGCTATTGCTATTATATAGATTGATAAGTTTACTGGATGTAATTTTGAGCTTATTTTAATTGGGAAAATATACTTTAAATTTACTTACTGCTCAGATAAATGCTGTACGAGTATGATCATGTATGGGACTGGGCACAGAAGAAGACTAAAGAAATGACTGACACCATCATCTGTCAACATCCTTTGCTTAGTGTTGCTGCCTGACCTATCCAAACTGCCATTATATCAAAGAGCATTCATTTTTATCAACAGCAAATTATTTGCTAGGGATCAGAAGAGATGGTCAGGAAGGGAATTAAGTAGGCATAAACAGCATGACCAATGTCTTGCTCATCCTCTCCACATATCCATACGCATGCCCTTCTTGTGGCTTCTGATACCTTATCTACCTGGCGCTAGGATAATTTATTTCTTTTCAAAACTCAATGTATGAAGCAATGCACCTTTCATGGATTCCAGCCACGGATGGAGCCTTTAAAAATTCCAACCAAGGTCTTTTAAGGAGCAGAATTCTTACCAAAACAAAGCAAAGTTCCTCTCCATGTGCCTGCTAGTCTGCGCTCAATTCCCTTAGAGAAATCAGGTGGAGAAAACAAACTTCAAACAGACTTCACACAATTTCCCGTAGCTGTGGGGACTTCACAAGAGCTGTGTGACACACCATAGACATTCTGAAAAGAAAAGTGAGAAGAAAAGCAATGGTTTGGATGCTTCTAAACAAACGTGACAAAATCTTCCCGCAAGAACATTTCAAAGACCTGTGCTAGATAAGTGAGCTGCACCAAACAAATGGCTGTGCTTTAGAGCAACAAATGTCATCCAACAAAAAAGGAGCAAGAGTAAGGAGCTACAAGAAGCAGGAAACAAGCTGCAGAATGATCAGAAATAATCCCCAGTGGAAATCTGAACACTCTCTCTCTCTCTCTCTCTGTATGTGTGTGTAATAAATAAAGCACAAACTCTGGAGAAAGACAGCCATCCTTAAGTCTGCTTTATGATGATCCCGTAGACCTGAACACTGGTTATGTTTAATGTTGCTCATTGGATATGGGATAAGAGAAATGACAGATGTCTGGAAGAATATTTGCTAGCCTATTAGTAGAGAGCAGTTATGAAATGAAGTTTCGGTTGCTGCATTTTTTCTAAGCATTTTGGCTTTCTTCTCAAACTATCCTATTGCAGGTTTCTAATTCTTTGGGGGGGGTGTACTTCAAAAATTAGCACTTTTCAATATAACACAGGGTCTGAAAATTCATTTTGCCTGCATTCCATTGAAATGGCATATTTCACGTCTGTTGTCCTCCTGTTAAAATCTGTGCAAATAGAAAAGTGAAAAACTGTTTAACCTGCTGTAGTTTTAATGTCAGCGCTGCTTTCGTTGAATTATTGTTCTTCTATATTTATACTCCTTTGCATTTAAGAAGATTTAAAGACAATGGGGGTGATTTTATTGAAAAAGTAGCTATTATAATATTGCCTTGGAAAATGTCCCCCCCCCCAATAAATATGCCTGTTTAAGTATAATTATTATTTAAAACGTTAAAGCATGCTTTGCCGTGTGAGAACTTTGTCATGTTCCCCATGGCTATGTCAATTTACAAGATAACAATGTCAGTATTAAGATTTAATATGATGATGATATTTGGCTGATGCGTTTTATATTCAAATATTTTAACATTCTCTCTCTCTCCCTTCTTTCCTTCGTGTGTGTGTGTTTGTGTGCACACGCCTTTTGAGCTAGTCTAGATTTCTGGCATCTAATTGGACCAATTTATATAGTTCTCTTGGCCAGATATTCAGAAATGATTTGCACTTGCCTTTCCCAGGTCGGGAGAATGATTGGCCCTAGATCCCCCACCTGGGTTTGTACCTAAAACAGGGATTAGAACTCATGATCTCCTGGTTTTAACTGTGTGTGTATGTGTGTGTGTGTGTATGAGAGAGAGAGAGAGAGAGAGAGAGAGCAAATTTACATGGCTATGAATGGGCTCGCATCTGAGATTCTTTAGTCCACTTCCAACCTCTTAATCACTATACTACACTGACTTTCATCTATATTATTTATCTACCTCAAATCATAAGCAATTGTTCAAAATCCATGTTTGTCACAGGACATAAGTATACAGGAGACATGGTATAGACTTTAACTCATCTTCATTTCTTTCTTTCAGTTCTTATTCCTGTCTCGGGTGTTGAAAGAATGAAGATTAGGCCAAAGACAAAATATCAAGAAAGCACCATGGGAAAATGGCCATCTGCCACCATTTATTTTTCAGTGGCTTCCAATCTCCACACAAGGGATAAAAACTATGATGCTTTCTGGGTATTTGGGGCTACAACTTCCCAAACCAATGTTTATTGCCCATTTTGGCTGAGACTTTGGGAAACTTAGTCTCATACACTGTGTATCTTGCATAGTAGCACAGAGGTTGTTGCACTGTAATGTTAATTTTTTTTATCTTGCATGCAAATCTTGGCTTAGATTTTCTACATCTGCCAATTCCCCCAGTGCATAGCATACTTAGCATATTTGTATTTATTGGAGATTTTAGGGGATATCCTTCCTTGCTTGTGATCAGTATTAAAAATTGACGGCTAAATTGTTGGAACGTATTAGTTTACTAAAAGCCAAAGCAATATAGAATTCCAGATTTTCCAGTGAGACAGGCCAGTGGGGAAGCTAATTTAGATAAATTACAGTAGAATAGATTTCTACCCTTTGCTGCAAGAAATGTCTGTTGACAAGGATGGTCCAAAATATTTGGCAAAAAACAGCCCCGTTCCCCAATATTAAAATAGACTGGATTGTAATTCACTTAGTCTCTCAACATCACAATGTGGTTTCTTCACCAAACCTAAGAAAGTTTATATCACAAAGATATTTTTTTTTAGGAAACAAAAAACTGTCTCTCCTAGGTGAAGGGAGGGACTGATCTCAACAGCTGATACCCAAAAGGGGGAAGAGGAGGGGGCTGCCTGCTGCATAATCCCCAGGCAAAGCAGAAGTAATAAGCAGAACGGTATGATGGGAGTATCTTAAACAGATACATTACTTGATATAGTAGATGCAACATCTGCACTGCAGTTTTCAATCTGTGCTATCACGGATATATAGCCATGGCACAGACACAAACATGTGGCTATTTCTTCAAACAATATGCACATAAAAAGCACAGTAACGACAGCAGTTCACACACGTTTGCATTCAAAGATGCTTCGTTAGTCACTGCTACTATACAACATTTATGTGACACCTTTACAACTGGAAAATACTCTTCAGGCTTTGTAGTGTTAGGGGCACCTCATGCCAGCTTGCTCCCCACACCCCAAGAAAAAAATAACAGCCTGTACAAAATAATTGTCAATTCTCTATGGCCTGTTTTACAGATGGAAGTACTAAAGCTAAAAGAAACCACATAATGAAGCCATAACAAATCCAAATTCAAGATTTCCTGAAATGCATTTTTTTTCCTTGCTGAATTCAGTGGACAGGATGGCATACATGGAGTGGAAAGAACTGGGGTTCAGTCTCTGATGATCCATAAAAACTAATGGCTGATTTGGAGTAAGATGCTTCCTCTTCACCCAGCCTACCTTATTGTTAAGATAACCTTCATACATCACTAAATCTGCATCAGCCATCCTTTTACTTTTACTGCTCTCAGGGTGCCCCATTTGTTCCTGCTGCTCCTGCACAACTCAATGTTTATTCCAACTTATGAAAGGTTAACTCTGTTCAGTCCATGTTTGTCAGAAATATTCACCTGCCGCTGTGCATGACTAATGCTATGAAATTGAGGCCAGTGTATGGATTAATTTGTCTGAATTTTGTTTAATGCATGGTACTTTCCTTGTAGACTTTATTCGTTTAATTTTATTTAAGAGTTTTATATAGCGACTCAACTCACACACAGTGGCTCCAGGAGGCGCACAACATTGAAAATCCATAGTAATCCCCTTAACCAGCTGCAGTGACATCACAATCAGACAAGCCACTTGATTGGCTCCAAATGGGGTCACCAAGCCTGCTGACAAAATCATGTCTTCAAGGCCTTGTGGAAAAACAAGGTGGGGGCCAACCTTAAATGATGTTCCAAAGGAGGGAAGCCATCATAGAGAAGATCCTTTTCAAGGTTCCACCATATGGACTTCCTTGATAATTGGGATCAACATCATATCCTGCCTTCCTTCTCTAACCCTTAAAATAGAAAAAAAATGGCTAGAGGATAAACTATATTACCATGGCTTCTCCCCTTGTGCATTAATAGCAACAGAGTATGAATTGGCCAACAAGCCCTAAATAAAAATATTTGATATTAGCATCAAATTAAGCACAGCCTAATTCCTATTAATGTTACCTTCAGCAACCAAGTTACTTGTCACAAGCCTGCTAGATATCTTATTGTGACCACCATGCCAAAAAATTGAAGGCCTCTTTACATTTCTATGCTATAATACTGCAGTCCTAGAAGGGGGACACCAAAAAATCCCATGCAAAGGACACCTTGGTCATAGTAAATAGCCATTGAAATAGTTCTTATGCTTCTTTACTGTCAATTCTCTCTGACATCTGCAACACAAATTTATGAACTTTTATTAACACAATACCTAGGCCAGGGGTGTCCAAACTTGGCAACGTTAAGATTTGTGGACTTCAACTCCCAAAATTCTGGGAGTTGAAGTCCAGAAGTCTTAAAGTTGCCAAGTCTGGAGACCTCTGACCTAGGCTGTATTGACTTTCTTATCCCAATGATTTTTGACCTGACCAAAGTGTTGTACTCTCTTCCAATGTCACCCAGTTTTGCTTGAAGACAAGATTGAACAGATCCTCTGTAATCACAAACCACCTCACTTTGAATAAATTCAGTGTTTAATGATAATAATAATAATTGTTAACCCTCATAGTTCTGTTTCTAAGTATAATTTATGATGGGTCTTCACTGAAGCCTTAATACGAGTAACCTCAGTGTTCAACATGGCTTACCTAAACAGTGCTCAGTGTATCTTTTTCCATTCATTTCTAAGTTTTATGTTATTTAAGGATTGTCACCGAGCAAAATAAAGTACTGTAATGCTTCTGCCATTGGAAGAAGGACAGTGCCTACTGATGTACTGTTAACTTACAATAACAGTTAAATGCAGCTTCCCTCTGAACAATACTACTGATTAATAGTTAGTAATTATTGAACAATAATATTGGCATCGTATATGATATAAATATAATACTAATAACATTAATATCACTGAATAACCAATGTGGGTGAAGAATATAAATACTATTCATAAATGAGACATAAATTACAATACTTACAACTCCAGGATCAAGATGACTTTTATTTTTCATCTAGAGTAGTCTAGGTCAATTAGGCTGGCTGAGAATAGCATTTTGGAGAGAAGGCCAAATAATTTGGCATATAATTTTAAAAGCATAAATTCAAAGCAATGTAAAGTTGATGACAGAGTCCACATGTTTTGTCCTGTTCCAGGGAAATGATATAACCATGTATATGTAAGTTAAACAGCAGCTGGCCCCTGAATTAATTTGCTCTGAAAAACAAGGGGGGAATGGCTGTTTAAATGGTCAAGTTAAATAAGGTACAATTACATACATACCGGTCTCTTTAATTCAGCGCTCCCACCGGTGTGTTTACGAACCCCAAGAGGGGGTACTTTGTTGCCTTGTTAGTTTTAATTGCATTTTGTTTCATTAGATCATCTGAAACAAGAAAACCCCTTTCCTAATATGGATCTTTGAATATTCCCATAATTGTGCTATTTTGAGCTTTTTTGAGAGTTGATCTCTTTTAGACCAGGTATATTTTAACCTACTCATAAGAAATTCAGACTTTACTGCTGAGAGATGGCAAACAAAATTACCCCAAAATAATTCCTCACAGAAATGGGTGGTGGCAGGGGAACGGTATATACCATTATATGACTCAAACTCTTATAGCTTTGGTTTGAAAACTCAGCATATGTAAGGTTCATAAATTAAAGTAATAGAAAGCAGGACAACATCTGTTCCACAGCATACAGGGGAATTTGGACATTTGAGAAGTTGTTATACTGATGTTACATTCGGTATGGCAACAAACGAAGAACATTTATGCTAAAAGAGATCTTCTGGTGCCTACTTGTATTTCTCCAAGATTTTTTTTTCTTTTATTTGAACACACATCTGTTTTAATATTTGTAACACACAACTTCCCTATAATTTTACTTCTAATTTGTCTTGAGGATCCATTACATGAAATGGGTTACAGTTAATTTAACAGAGAAGGAAGGTATGTAAGATGCATCCCACCTACCCCCTATATTTAAAAGTAGCACTTTCTTCACACCTTCTGGATCCAAAGCTGCTTTTTAATTCATTGTCAAGTACACATTCTAACCTAGCAGGACATTTCAAAGCTTCCCAGCATCATATACCTAGATACGTTAAGCACTAACTACTGTTCCTAATAAAATCCTATGCTAGGCTGATTTAAAGCAAGGTTTGCTTAATTCCAGATCAAAGCCAAGCCTTCTTTAATTCATATCTGAAGAGGCGAAGGATGTAATTGAGCTCATTTATGGGCTGTTAAGTAACTAGGATGTTTGCTTCATACTTAAAGCTACTTCCTGAGGCTGCCAGAGCAGTCCTTTTATCTAAGCAGGAATGTATTCCAAACAGTAACTCTCCTGCATGAAGGCTGCCAAGCAGAATCGAGGGGGGGGGGAATTCCTGCAACCTGATTACCCGAGATAAGGAACGACTCGGGTGAAAGGAAAGAGGGCGAGAGGTAAATTAGTGGAGGGCTTCAGGTGCTTTTTTTAAAAGGGGGTTGAAAAGGAAAAAAAACTCACCCAATTGCATGGCTACAACCTCTCCTTCGTCAAACTGACAGTCCATCATCCAATCAGCAGGCAGCATCGACACCCCCAGTAAAGGCAGCCATTTAGCATTCTGGAATTCACCCATGCAAATAATGAATGTCCTCGAAGATACGCCAGGGCTCCTTTGAAAAAGCCCAAGTTCAAGGAAAGGATTCTAAGCAACCTGAAGAAAATGGCATGGCAAAATTGAAAATCTGGTTCCTAAGAAGTGGCAAACCCCACCCCCACCCCCATCACACGCACACAGAGACGCCCCTTCATTACAAAGTGCAAGCATGCAAAAGGACTGTAGCCTGGGCTCGCTTTGTGTAGATTTGCAACGATGGGTGCAGCCATCCCTGCTGGTCTCCAGATATCCTTTACTGGTGGGAGGCAGTTCAAAGGAAGAACGGGACAGATTTTTTTCTCCCTCCCCAGCCTAATGAGGCTTGTGTAGTTACCCCATCCATGTTTATTGGGATGTGCCACTGATTGTGGGGCATTTATCTTCCAATAAGTAGAGGGAGCTTTATTCCTTCAGGCTGCTAGGTGGGAGCAAGTCATATTCAAAACAGCTGAGACTTCTGAGTGAACAGGTCTGCCCTGAAGCAGCAAAGCTAAAGCCACTGGTCAGGGTGTTTATCAAGGAGTATGTCAAGTAAAAAATGGTTATGGTTGTGTTTTTTAGGCAGGCTTACACAAATAAATTCATTAGTGCTTTATTGCTGGATCCACAACTAGGAGTGCCTTTGATGAAGCCAACACGAAAGATTTTCTTAGTACAATGGATGCTGTCTGATGGCATCAAAGACTGTAGAGCCAAGTAAATTATTCTGGTCTAAAATCTGATTAGGAGTATTCCTGAAGTTATTTCTCCCTGGGAGAGTGTATATTTGTACAATTATACCAATCTCACATTTCAGTAAAAAGAGTTGTAGGGGGCTGGAATTCTATGCTTTCTACCAAATAGCGGTTGAAGTAATGTTATATACTATTTCATAATAACCTAATGGTTTCAAGTCCTCAAAGTGCTTTCCACATAATGACTGATTTCATGAAATGGACTAAGGCAAGATATTGAATGAAGGGGTTCCTTATTTTTATTTATTTATTTATTTGTCAAGCAAGTATTAGATAACAGGTATAAGTATAAGCAATAAATAAATAAATAAATAAACAAACAAACACAAATAAATAAATACTCATGAAGACATGAAATGGATACCAATAAAAAAGAAACAATAGGACAGGGACGGTAGGCATGTTGGTGCGCTTATGCACACCCCCTACAGACCTCTTAGGAAAGGGGTGAGGTCAATAGTAGACAGTCTAAGGTTAAAGGTTTGGGGTTTGGGGAAGAAACCACAGAGTCAATTAGAGTTTTCCAGACATTGACCACTCTTGCTAAAGTCGTATTTCTTGCAATCAAGTTTGGTGTGGTTTACCCTGAGTTTGTATCTATTGTGTGCTCTTGTATTGTTGTGGTTGAAGTATTCATTGACAGGTAGGTGTGGCTTAGAAAGATTCATGGACCCAGACAGGGTGGTTCATAAATCAGGTTGACAGCATTATGTGCTTTACATATCGACCATAGTTAAACTATAGTTATTACCATGGCTATTTATACTTAATTTTGTGAATGTTTTTATTTTAATGTTTTTAATTGTTTTATAATTTTAGAAATGTAAGCTGCCCAGAACCACGTGGTTGACTTGGGTGACTATAGAAATTGAATGAGTAAGTAAACAAATACAATATGTGTAAATAAATATATGTGAGTAAATAAATATACACAGAGACATTAAGTTGTCATTTCTTTTAATTTATAATGCAAGGTGTAATTATAGCAAGAACTGTGACTGAACAACATGCAAAATCTTTAATTTTTTTAGCAGGAAGTGCAAATCTGAGCAAACGGTGTTTACACACATCACCTAAGTCAGAGTATTAAAACCAGAGTTTGTATATCCCACCCTTCCTTCAGGATATGTACTCTGAGTATTCTTCATTTCTCTAATTTTTCCTCACACAACAAACTTAAGGGGTATGTTCAGCTAATATAAGGACTGGCCCTAAGGCCTCCAATCCATTTCTCTGGCTGAATAAATCATGATATATGTCATACATTGTACTAAATCAGGGGTGTTAATCTTGCGGTCGGCAGGTTGGATGTGTCACATGCTGGCCACGCCCACCCATGTTTTAGTGAAGGAGAAAAAAAGTTGCGATACATCAAGTGACGACAACATGACACCGTGAGTTTAACTGCCCTGTACAAAGTCATAGTCATACATGTATTATCCCTTTAAAAAGGCATAAAACAATTACCAGGTTTTATACAGTACAGAAATCCCTAGAAGTACAGGAGTTCAGTTGTGGTAGCTCCTTGAAATGAGTTGTGGAATTTCTGGAAAGGAGAAATTCAGAGGAATAGATTTTCCTACTTATCTTTGCAGATGCCTTTATAAAAAAAGAAAAAAGAAAAGAAACTTCTGCATAGCTGCTTGAAATATTGGATTTTCTAGTTCTAACTGGCAGCCTCTCTCCCAAACCACAGAAAGAAACTTTTTTTTTTTTATCCCAGCTATTTTGGAGCTAAGATTTAACTGGTAATACCAGAGATTGAATGTTCTTTTATAGTTGCGCACATAGGTGAGATCCAAGTTTCCATTGCCATCCTGGAAAAAGATTTCACTTAACTGAACATCTCCCATCAGTGAAAGGAATTTTTGGATCTAATCTGAAATGGTTGCTTCTCTGGCAGATTCTACATTTTGGTTTCTGCTTGTTTGCTTTAACTGGTACTTCAGATGCCTATTTAATTTATTTCAAAAAATAAAATATACAAGCCACAGGAATTCAGTGTGATATAAAGAAAGCAAATCCAGCCCTGTTTTTTATATGTACATTAGTTCTCAGCTGGAGCCCATGATTCCTGGTATGAATAGATGAATTTCTGGAGCTTCTTTGATTGCCCGTTATTTTTTATTACCTTGGCAGGACAGAACTCGAGTCCCAGATGCTCCACATACTCTGAGACTAGGGAAAGCATCTATACTTGACTCCTGTGAGAATTGCATAGCTGTAAAAAAAAATCATCAATACAAGCAGACGTTACATAAACAGTGAAATGGAGATGGAAGCTGCCCAGAGGGACCTCTTGCTAGCTAGGCTTGGTATGCAGAGGAAAAGCACATGCAGTCCACTGAGGCACCAACCCAAACACCATTGAGTTTGAGTTGGTTGCTGCCTAAATAAATGATTGTCGTCATGTCTTCCCCACAGCTCTGCATGGATGATGCCTTGTGACTGCCACAGAGACTACATCAGTATTGGTGTTCAGTGGTGGGATTCAATTTTTTTTATTACCGGTTCTGTGGGCATGGCAGGGGAAGGATACTGCAAAATCCCCATCCCCTCCCCATCCCACTAACCTGCTTTCCAGCTCCGTTCTCCTGCGCAGGGCAACAAAAGAAGACCCAGCTGATCAGCTGGGACTTGGGAGGCAGAGAATAGATGGGGGCGGGGCCAGTCAGAGGTGGTATTTGCCAGTTCTCCGAACTACTTAAAATTTCCGCTACCGGTTCTCCAGAATTGGTCAGAACCTGCTGAATACCACCTCTGAAGGTGTTCAATAGCTGCATTTGAGCAGGTAGCATCTCTTGGTCTCCAGGGCATGCGGACCTGTAAGCCAAGCCTTCCCTTCAATAAAAAAAGTATGTAAACTGTAACAATAGGGAAGTGGGAGAGAAAGAAAGCAGCAAGCACAGGCTACTGAAGCTGCAACGTATATGCTGCAAGCATGGGCAGAGTCTTGTCTGTTTAAGACTTCAATAGGGATTCTATGGGATCAATGCAATGGGGAAAAGAGGCAACCTGAATAGGTTTCATAAGTCCTAATAATACAAGATGCAGCTGGGTCAGCTGTTGGCCTCAATAAAGGACCTTCTGCACTTGACCTATAGAAAATGTACCAAGGCTGCTGAAAGAAAAAAATATGCATTAATATTGTTAATTTATTGTAATCCATAATCACTACCCATATAGTAGTTGGGGAGTGGATGTCTTCTCCTACTGATTCTACCTCTTACCAGGATTCCTTCCTGGTTTCCTGTGTTATAAAGAAATAATGACAGCTTGTCTGTGCATGTTCCTTGGTCTAATTCTTAGATGCAATTTGTGTAATGATCTGCCTGTGTTAAAGGCAATGTGCTATGAATGGGTAAGATATGGATTCCATCCAGGACTCACTCACTCTTCCTTCCTTCCTTCCTTCCTTCCTTCCTTCCTTCCTTCCTTCCTTCCTTCCTTCCTTCCTTCCTTCCTTCCTTCCTTCCTTCCTTCCTTCCTTCCTTCCTTCCTTCCTTCCTTCCTTCCTTCCTTTCTTAAAAAAAAACTTGCATAGTTGCTCATGTTGTAATGACAATCCTGGGCAGTGTACAAAACAGTGAAAACAATCTCAAATCATACAATAAAAATTTTAAAAAATCTGTAACTCAGTCAAGACTTCCTGTGAGCACCATGGCAATGCCCTGCTGATAATGGGACAATGTTTACAAGGAAAATCATGACTGGATACTGGATCTAGACTGTCAAAATCTCACTGGAGGAAGAAGAAATCATTGAGATAACTCACCTGACTGGACAGCCACTTTTTTTGAGTAGATTGCAGCATATTTTTTTCTGCTTTGGAAAGTTAGCTTCTTGGGGAAATAATTTTTTTTAAATGTGATTTTCCTGATTAAACAGCCAAAGGATGCTTCAAATATAATTTTTGAAAAGTTAACTGATTAAGAGTCCAGAGGGACTTGAAATTATAATTTTGAATTAATTAGAAGATTTCTTCAAGGGGTAAATAATGATTGGGTTTTATTTAAGAGGCAGCATGATAATTGGACTTTGAAGGTTTGACATGAAAAGGAGCTAGAGACTAATACAGGTTGTCCTTGACTTAGGATCTTTTGTTTAGTGATTATTTAAAGTTACAATGGTGATGGGAAAAAAAGTGGCTCATGATCAATCCATGGTCATGTGGCCAGCATGACTAAACACTGAAGGCGCACAGAACGTTGTTACCTTCCCACCATAATGGTCCCTATTTTCTACTTGCATTTTTACATGCTTTCGAACTGCTAGGTTGGCAGAAGCTGGGACAAGTAACAGGAGCTCACCTCGTTACGTGGCACTAGGGATTCAAACCACTGAACTGCCAACCTTTCGATCAACAAGTTCAGCCACTGAGCCACCGCGTCCCTTATTAAAATTGGTTGCAACTCACTTAATGACTGCTGTGTTTAGCGGTCCCAATTGTGGTTATAAGTTGAGGACTACTTGTAAATTTGTCTCTTTAGTAAAAATCTTTGATGGATATTTTTGAATATTGATCTTCAAAATTATTTATTATGATTGATAGTGCAAAATTCATGGCAGCCTGGGTCAGCAGTCTCCCATGCACACCATTTTACTTGGGCTTCTGTCTTATCCTATCCCACAGTCCATTGCAGAAGATGGATATTGTTCCTGAATTTATTTGTGGTTGATTCCCATTAAATTTAATAGGAGATTATCTAGTTAAATCAGCCCCTAATTTTATGTAAGTTTATGCAACTCAATCCCAGGTTCTTCTGAATAGCTTCTATATCCTTCTTGTAAGAAATGTCAAATAGTCAACACAAAACAATTCTCAATAACGAATAAACTTACAAAAAAAATTACAGATAGTCCTTGACATACAACCATTTAGGGATCATTCAAAGTTATGACAGCAGCAGTGAAAAAAATGACTTTATGACCATTTTTCATATTTATGACCATTGCAACATCCCCATGGTCACGTGAACAAAATTTGAATGTTTGGTAACTGCTTCATATTTATGATGGTTGCAATCTTATAACAAGCGAAGTCAATGGGGAAGCCAGGTTCACTTAACTATGTTACTAACTTAACAACTGCAGTGATTCACTTAACAACTGTGGCAAGAAAAGTCATAAAATGGGGCAACCCTCAATAACTGTCTTGCTTAGTAACAGAAATGTTGTGCTTGTACATTAAGAACTACCTGTATAGAACAATCAATTTTCATTGTAGGGACTCCAAACTCATCCTGGCCTTTCCTGAAAAGCCATGTTTTTATAACTTTCTTTAAAAAAAAACTCAACAGGGTTGAGCTAGACAGATACGGGGAAGAAAATTATTCTGGAGAAATAAGAGTGTGGCTGAAAAGGCCCTTTTGGGGACTTAAAGAAATGAACAAATGGAAAAACAAAAGGAATCTGATGACAAATAAAGGTGTCCCACCAGTTCCCCATTTCTTTTTTAGAGGGTCTAGGGCAAGCTTTGAGCCCTATCTACCTGCAGGTAGTCCTCAATTTATGACCACAGTTGAGCCCAACATTCCTGTTGCTAAGTGAATCATTTGTTAAGGGAATTTTGCCCCATTTTACAATCTTTCTTCCCACAGTTCAGGGGTGGGATTCAACTGGTGGTACTACTGGTTCGGTGACTACATTTTGCGTGAGCATGCGTGCTTTGTGCGCATGGGTGCCAGACGCATGCTGTGTGTGTAAACAAACCTTAAGCTGTGCCATCCAGACAGCTGATAAGTGCTGCGCGTGGGTGTGCAGCGTTTCAAAAGCCGCTTTTTTCCCTGCTTTTTCAACCTCATCTCTGCCACGCAAAGCAGCTGAGGTTGAAAAAGCAGGAAATAAAGGTCAGGTGAGAGCTCGGGCAGGAGGGTGGGCCAAACAGCAGCACCGGTTCAGTGTCTGCTGCTCTTCAGAGCTACCGGTTCTTTAGAACCGGGCAGAACCAGTAGCATCCCACCCCTGCCACAGTTAAGTGAACCAAAGCAGTTGCAAAGTTAGTAACACACGGTTCTTAAGTCCATCTAATTTCCCCATTGATTTTGCTTGTCATAAGGTCACAAAAGCTGATCACATGACCCCAGGACTCTGTAACCGTCATTAATATGAGTCGGTTGCCAAGCACTTGAATTTTGATCACCTGGCCATGGGATGCTGCAATGTCAATGTCGTAAGTGTGAAAAATGATCTTAAGTTCACTTTTTGCAGTGCCGTTGTGATTTTGAACAGTCACTAAATAATGTTCGTAAGTCAAGGACAACTGTACTGATCTGTCAGGTAGTCCATGAATTAAAATTTGATATGGGGCAGTGCCACTTTGGACCGGAGAGGGATCCCAGTAGAAAATAATTCTTCTATCCCAAGGGTCCCCAACCCCTAGTCCATGGATCAGTGCCAGGCCGTGGCACGCCAGAAACTGGGCCACACAAGCAAACGAAGCCCCATCCACGGGATGCAGGCAGCGTGCGAAACCATGCCCCCTCCAGGCCACAGAAAAACCTCTCTCCACAGAACCGATCCTTGGTGCCCAAAAGGTTGGGGAGAACTGCTCTAGCCTCTCCATTTTTAAATTGAGATCGCAGCGTGAACAGATACATTTATTTAGAAACAATGTTTGACCCACTTTAGATTGAGATCTAAAGCCCTTTCTAAGAGCCTTGAGTTGAAGAGGAGAAAAAAAAAAACATTATACAAAGTGAAACCTTTCCCACCTTTGGGAATTATGAGGTACACGGTTTCTGAATTCCAGAGTAATCTTGCTTCTCTCCCTTAGTCAAGCAAGCAGGCTTTTACAGCCTTTCTGCTTAATAACGCTCCTCTTATTAAGCAAATGGGCCTGTTAGAAGGTGTTAATTCCAGTCCCTCAGTATTGTTTTTTTTTTTAAAAGCATATTTACCTACGAAGCCATGTGTAACGAAAGAGAACCCCCCTCGGTGAGAGGTGGGAGTTAGAGAGGAAAGAGGCCTGCATGTTGCATTTCTTTTACACTTTTGCCCAGCATCTCTAAGCCCCCAAGGTTTAATTATCGTGTGCAGTCTAGTGTTGAATAGAGGGAAAAGGGGGGGGGGGCTGTAGAAGGGTAGAAAGATTTTCACACTGATACCCACAAAGGAATAGGGCTATTGGAGGATAGGATAAAAGTGAGGTGGACTGTTTGTGTGAGAGACACACACATTCTTTTACAGGGCTGAGGTGAGGACTCTGGAGTAAAATGTGTACAAATTAAAACAATTTCCTTGGAATGTGGTCAGGATTTTTTTTAAAAAAATGCCCAGTGTTTTTTCCCCCTTTCATCCATTGGTTTATAGGAATTACCCAAACAGAATTATATATAAATGCAGAACAGAAATTCATCTCTTCATTTGAGCAGGATTGACAAGATGGGGGAAGAAGAAATTCTCCTCCCATCACCCCCGCATCCCTTGGCCTTTGTGTTTAGCTCATTTCAAATTACATCACTGGTTCAGCAGAACTAAAAGGTGCAAAAGCCCCCTTGCTATTATTCACTCTGCCAACTGTGACCTGAAGAGGATTAAAGATTTGTTCGGAGTCTTTTCATGGTATTCTTAAAGTTCCCCTCCAAGGGAGCCTTTAAACAAAGGCTTACACGCTAAGCACTCCTTTTGTTGTTGCCTATTGTCAATTAGTACACAATCTTTCCAGTTTTGGGATAACCGAGGCTTCCAGTTCCAAATTAAATTATACGAAGTACAGAAAGAGGAATACAGCAGATGGAATAGTGACCAAGAAGTTCTCTGGAATATTATCTTAATTTGGGAATAAGGATACCACCATTCTTCAGTAGAACTTTCGGGGGCTGCAGTTAGATTTCGGTATTCATGTTTGGAAACATGGAAATATTCATATCTCTTGAGGAGCTTTCAGGGGCAAGACAAATTTTTGGAAGCTGTCAGAATATAGCGACTGTTGTTGCTGCTTTAATTTAGGAGGATTGTTCTCCTCTGCTTTCAGGCATTCTCTAGCTCAGGGATGTCAAACTCACGTTGTCACGTTGTCCTCATGTGAGGTATCATGACTTTTCCCCCTTTCGCTAAAATGAGGTGGGTGTGGCCAGTGTGTGATGCATCTGATCCAGGCCACAATTTTGACACCCCTGTTAGCTGAATTGCTATCCAGTCATTAAGAACTACCCTAAAGAGAGGAGATGAAAGGAGAAGTAGAGCCCTTAATCTGTTGGCATCTGGCATCTGGATGGCAGACTGAGCAGGCAGTCAATCAGTTTTTTTCCCTTTAGAATGCATTCTTAATGCATTGTGCTTTGGTTTAAAATACAGTAACGAAGTCAGACTTTTCATCATTATTTTAAATATACAGACAATCCTGTAGCCTGTTGGGTCATCCTTTGAGAGAAAGGTAGTGCAGCCTGATATGACTTTGATAGGGAACAGTGCTGTACCCCAAGGCAGCGTTCTAGGACCAACTCTCTTTATACTTTACATAAATGACCTCTGTGATCATGTTAAGAGCAACTGCGTTCTGTTCGCTGATGATGTAAAGCTATTCAACACCACTGACAATACTGCTACCCTTCAAAATGACCTCAACTATGTGTCAGAATGGTCAAACAAATGGCAACTTCAAATCTCAACAAACAAATGCTCTGTCTTAAATATCGGCAAAAAAATCAGAAAATAAAATACAAGCTGAATAATCAAGACCTTGTTGATGACCCCAACTATGTCAAGGACCTTGGAGTACTCATCTCTAATGATCTAAGTGCTAGAGCCCACTGTAACTATGTAGCCAAAAAGGCATTAAGAGTTGTTAACCTAATCCTGCGCAGCTTTTTCTCCGGCAATATCACACTACTAACTAGAGCATACAAAACATTTGCTAGACCAATACTTGAATACAGCTCATCAGTCTGGAATCCACATTACAAAACGGATATTAATACAGTCGAGAAAGTCCAGAAATATTTCATGAGTAGAGTTCTCCACTCCTCTACTCGTAGCAGAATACCTGATGCCACCAGACTTGAAATTTTAGACCTAGACAATCTAGAACTACTCCGCCTTCGGTCTGATCTAAGTATAGTACATAAAATTATCTACTGCAATGTCCTACCTGTCAATGAATACTTCAGCTTCAACCACAACAATACAAGAGCACACAATAGATACAAACTCAAGGTAAACCACACCAAACTTGATTGCAGGATATATGACTTCAGCAACAGAGTGATCAATGTCTGGAATACTCTACCTGACTCTGGTTTCTTCCCCAAACCCCAAAAACTTTACTCTTAGACTGTCTACTATTGACCTCACCCCTTTCCTAAGAGGTCTGTAGGGGGCGTGCATAAGTGCACCAATGTGCCTACCGTTCCTGTCCTATTGTTTCTTTTTTATTCGTATCCATTTCATGTATTCATAACCATGCTTATACTTACACCTGTAATCTGATACTTGCTTGACAAATAAAATAAATAAATAACCAAAATGAACATTAAAACATTAACATTTTAGGCTGACCATATTGGTTTTACCCTAATGTCATGTGGTCTTGTGATCATCTAAGAAGAATACCTTTCATAAATAGAAAAATAATTATAGTGGCAAAGAAACTTCAGTAATAAGTCAATATTGACTTACCTAAACAGATGGCCATGAGAAGGCAAAAAAAACAACAACAGTGGGAGTCAGAGCTGGTTACAGAAGCAAACAGTCACTTCTAGTTAGTATTTGGATTGTGAAGTCAATCTGGGAATTCCAGGATTATAGCCTGGAGTGAGCAGAATGCTATATAGGTAGTCCTTGACTTATGACCACAATTAAGGTCCAAAATTTCCATTGCTAAGCGAGACAGTTGTTAAGTGCGTTTTGCCCCATTTTACGATCTTTTTTTGCTATTGTTGTTACATGAATCACTGCAGCTGTTAAGTTAATAACACGGTTGTTAAGTGACTGTGGCTTCCCCATGACTTTGCATGTCAGAAAGTTGCAAAAGGTGATCGCATGACCCCGGGACCCTGCAACTGTCATAAGTACATGCCAGTTTCCAAGCGTCAATTTGATCACATGACCATGGAGATGCTGCAATAATCGTAAGTGTGAAAAATGGTCATGAGTCCCTTTTTTCAGTGCAGTTGTAACTCTGAATGGTCACTAAACGAATGGCTGTAAGTCGAGAGGACTACTTGTAAAGTCGAGCTCAACTTTATTTTAAATGTTTTAAAGATACCCATAGCTGGGGAGAGGATTGATCGAGTAAGTTATGATCATCAAAGAATAGAATAGAATAGAATAGAATAGAATAGAATAGAATAGAATAGAATAGAATAGAATATTTTAGAATAGAATAGAATATTTTAGAATAGAATAGAATATTTTAGAATAGAATAGAATATTTTAGAATAGAATATTTTAGAATAGAATAGAATATCTTAGAAAAGAATAGAGCAGAACAGAATAGAACAGAACAGAATAAATAGAATTCTTTATTGGCCAAGTGTGATTGGACACACAAGGAATTTGTCTTGGTGCATGTGCTCTCAGTGTCCATAAAAGAAAAGATACACTCATCAAGAGTCACCATTTGAGGACCTTTCGCTACTAGCTCCTATTCACAAAACAACCTGCAGCATTTTATTTTAGCGTCACATCCCATGCTGTTGCTTTTGTCCCGTGAGTGAAATAGGCCTAAGCCGTTCTTAGGTTATTGACGTGAAAGAGGCAGAATAGGGATTTTCAATGTGGGTAAAAAAATGTCACGCTGCTATAGCTTTTTGCTGATTCAAGAATTAACTCAGCAGTGGATAAAGGCCCTGAGTCAGTCCAAACTCAGCTTCTGTACACTGTAGGAATTTTGCACAAGTAAATCATCTCTTCTTGGCAGGTAGTCCACTATGAGTTCAAAGGGAGCAGACACGCTTCTTTGATCTACTGGAAGGACCTACATAGGATTCTTCTGCATGTGTTTTCACAATAGAATCTTTTGTACACATTGGAAACGCTTAAAGAGTCAATGGAAAATGCTTCTGCTCACGGGTTAGTTTCTAATTTTCACAGATCCTTTCTGCCTACTTCAGCCCTTCATACCGCATTTTGTCTTGTAGCAGAGTGCCCTTCCCCCCACCACTCCAATCCTAAAGTTACATTTTAGGAACAGGGATCTTAAGGTTAGTGAAGCCGATCCAAATCTACCTATTATGTATATAGACAATCTTTTTATCAGGTCCCAGGAATTTGGAGTTGTACCAAGCTATAACTTTGCTATTCCAGGAAAATTGACAAAATATGACAATCTGGACACAACATAACTTCCTCCAAAGACCATCCATTCACAGAATGCAATATCATTTTTGTTCCAGAAACTTCATTTCTGTTAGAAGGTACCTGCGCTATTTTCAAGATTCAGCAAAAATTTAACTATTGTTGGATTCATAAACGATTATTCTGGCCTTTAAGGTAAGATATTTACAATAAAGGAAGGGCCCCTGTAAAGTCAGAAGTTCGAAACATTGCGCCTAGAAGCATTTACTCACTTATTTAGTAGGATGTGTGAATGTATTCATTTTGTGAGAATGTAATGGCTTGTCAAAAGGATTAGATTTCCTATTGTTTTATAATAAAATGTTTATTTGTTTATCAAATTTAGATACCACCTATCTTATTCTCAGCGTGACTATGGACAGTTTACAGATTATTATTATTTAATTATGATTCCTCTTCTATTCCTCACTCTAACAATCCCAACATTAGGTTGCTAAAATAGAGAAATGTTTTAGGAAAAATAGGATTTATGTGTGAAAACAAATTCTTAATCTTAGCATTTTTGTTGCAGTCTGGCTGATTACTAGGCATTTATATTACATGCAATATGATGAATTTGAACTGTATTGCACTACAGCTTCCATTATCTAAAAAAAAATGGCTTTGCAGTCCAACCCATTTGGAAAGTACATCAGGGAAGCCCGGACTGAATCCAGACCTTTCCTTTAGGGAGTGGCCAAAGGCAATAGGAAATGAGTCGGTTGGCTACAAGAGGTAACCACTCTGGAGAAAGAAATCCGTCTATAGATGTTCCTCTCCATTCACTTTCTGACCTGCCAATAGGAGGAGGGGAAAATGTATTCTGTTTTATGTTTCTTTTGTTTTCCTTCCTGTTCCACCCACTGCAAACTCCTTCTTTTGAGCTGCATGTAAAAACACCAGCCACAGTTCTTACATAAGATCAGCTAGGCCCTTTTGCCCAAAATGATACAAATCATTTTTGGTTCATACGTCTGATTAATGTCTATCTTTCAGAAGGTGAATATTTTAATGGGCAAACTTCCCCCTCCCCCCCAAAAAAGAAGGAGGCTACACCAATGAGATGTGTTCAATCTTACAACCAAGGCCAAAAAATAAATCATGGAAAAGAAGACCCTGGAAATTGGATGGAAGGAGGTGGGTTCCATAGCAGACCTACAAGTATCAAGCAACCTTTGAAGGCTCCTCTTCCATCATGTACCCTAGAACAGGGGTGTCAAAGTCAATTTCATTGAGGGCCACATCAGGGCTGTAGTTGACCTTAGAGGTCCAGTTGGACATGACCAACTGGGTGGGTGTGGCCAACTGGGTGGGTATGACCAGCTTGATGCCACTCCCCAAACTGCTGGAACGTTTCCTTTTTGCATTGGGTAGACTGGGTTGAAGCTACGCTGGCCCGGTGTTTCCTCTTTGCACACGTGCCCACTGGGATTGGATAGACCAGGCCAATGAAATGCGGGCTGGCCCCTTACATTTTCCAGGACAGCCCCGCAGCCAGATCCAACTACATCAAGGGCCTCATCTGGCCCGCAGGCCTTGTGTTTGACACCCTGCCCTAGAATGTCAACATGAAAGGTTTTGTGTCAAATAAAAACACTTCCATGTTGTAACAGTTTAGATCAGTGTTTTTTCTCAATCTTGGCCATTTTAAGATGTGTGAACCTCAATTCCCATAAATCTCCAGCCAGTGTGCTGGAGGTTGTGTGACTGAAATCCATACATCTTAAAAAGACTAAGGTTCAGAAATACTGCCTTAGATTGATTTCAGGCTGCCTCAGAAGCCAGCTGGAAATAAAAAGAAGGTGACAGTTGGACTATGCAGATTAATTAGACATAACTAACTAAATAACTAAATGCATAACACATACATAAAAGTAATCTATACAATTAGACCAGAAATGAATGTGGAAGGCAAATAGTTTTTTTAAAGTGTTCTCCAAGCTACATATCTTCTCTAGATTACTTATCTAGAGGGCAGTAAGCTAAGAAATACTTCCTGAAACATTAAATCTTTCCTGTAATTTGCAGAGCCACTCATTATAACATGGCGATCAATGCACATCCATTTAGTTTTAGTTCAACGCCCAAAGATGAAACTCCATAGAGGCACAAGGTGCAAAATGCTGTTCTAATATTGTTAAAAGTGTAACAGATCTGACTTTGAGACTAATACAAAAGTTTGCACCATTCCACTCTTATTCTACATTAGTGCTGAATCTATCCTGGTGTTTGGGTCACATTAATCCTGATAGCCTTATAGGAATTTATATAAGATGCCTATATTCGAAACCCCATTGTATGCATTCAATTTTCTTTCAGTCTCTTAGAAAGTTTAGAAAAGAATGTTTCTCACTTGAGTGATGTATATTCTTCAGATTTATTTATAGCATATCTTTCAAACCATTTATTATTATAATAAAATCTGAACAAGTCACAATAACCAAGACATAAAAATAAGTTAAAGGCAGACTAGGCTGAGCAGCGGAAAAGTAATAAACCATGGGAAAAGGCTATAAACAGAAGTCTAGAAAAGCTAAATGTCTGCCTGTTGTCAGAAAGGTATCATGACTGGTGTTTGAATGTTCCAAAGTCCCATCAGTGAAAAAGCTTGAAAGAAGCCAAGATGCTATCAGTGAATCTCTGCAATTTTCTAAACTTTCTATTAAAAAGCATTTTGCCCAGATTTCCCACAAAATCTCCGATGGTGAGAAAAACTGGAGAGGTAGTTCTGATGATCTCATCATATAAATAGGGAAAGATGCCAGGGAATGCTGATCTTGAAGACCCTTCATCTAAAACTGTGGATGACTGTATAGATCAAGAACTAGCGGTTTTCGCATCATACTTGGAAATGAACTAGAAACTGATATAGTTGGTGAGGTGACATCATAATGGAAGGATATTCTAATTAATCATCAAACAGATTATTATTTGATTACCTCTTAAGCTCAGCAGTAGTGCAGTCATTCTTTTTCCTCCTTCAATCTATTTGAGAAGAGCCAGGAATATAGAAGGGGAAAGGTTTACACCGGATGTGATTCTATGTATATTGTACATGCATCAATGGTGGTATTCAAATAATGTTGCCACCGGTTCGGTGGGTGTGGCTTGGTGGCCGCGCTTTGTGCGCATGCACATTTTGTGTGCACGCGCATGCCAAACACGCACTTTGCGCAGGCGCAGAGGCATTCTAACTTGCCTCCTGCAAGCCTGCACGATGCTGGTCGCTGCAGCAGCTGCTGCGTGGTGCTATTCTGCACCGCGCAAAGCAGCTGCACTTTGAATTCTGGCCATAAAAGTGAATATGGGAGCCCAGGCGGGCAGGTGGGCCAAACACAGAGCAGTGAAGAGAACCGGTTCGGTCTCCACTGCTCATGGCCGCTACCAGCTCTCCAGAACCGGGCAGAACTGGTCGAATACCACCACTGACATGTATGTAGACACACGCATCCACATGTAAAACTTAATATTTTTCAAATATTTTTTTATTAAAGAAATGTTTACAAAACAAAAGTATTTAAAAAAAATAAAATAAAAGAGCCAGTTTGGTATAGTGATGAAGGTGCTGGCCTAAAAACCAGAGACCCTGAGTTAGGAATGAAAAACTAACTGGGTGATTTTGGGCCAATCAATTTTTCTCAGCCCAACTCACCTCACAGGGTGGTTGTTGTGGGAAAAATAGAAGGAAGGAGTATTGATATGCTTGCCACCTTGAGTTGTATATGAAAAAGGGATAAAAATCTTTAAAAAGTGATGAGAAAAAATATATAAAAAAGAAAGGATAGAAGTAGAAAAAAGAAAAGAAAGACAAAATATAAAGAAATGTCTACCAATCTTCTTTAAAGCAGCTATAAATTTCATTCAAATTTCCTCTTTCTAAGATTACATCATAACTCCCTTCTTTCCATAATTGACCCTTTCTAACTGCCAAACCCATAAATCACAGTACATTTTTTCCCATTTTCAGCAAAAAGTCCATAAATAGTTTCTGGTCACTAATGTAGTTACTGTCTTTTCTCTAATTAAACAGATCAATTTTTCCATCTCTGCAAATTCTATCATCTTCACCAACTATTCCTCCATTGTAGGTATTTCATAGTTATTCCATCTTTGCATTTACAGTATTTTTTGCTGTGGTTAGTGTGTACAAAAACAACCATCCATAAGTCTTTTCTAGCTATTTGACTTTTAATCCCAGAAAGAAAAGCTCTGATTTTAGTTGAAAATTAGTCTTTAAAATTCTTTACTGGATGTATTTGAACCCAGAATTTTCTGGCATTTTTACAAGTCCACCAGACATAACAAAATGACTCTTCGTGTGTTCTACATTTCCAGTATAGGCTGCACTGTAGTGTGAATAGTCTCTCTGATAACCAGCTGTTCCACTCATGAGTATACTGTAAGACTTCAATTTGCACTGTCTCCTCACAAGGAGCAGATGTCTGGGGTGCTGGTGAGTGTGTCTTGGTCTATATCTAGAAAGACTCTGTAACTACTATCCATCACTGCAGCACTGTATTTCAGAGATGTCTAGTCCACCATAAACTTCATCTGGATGCCCTAGGCTTTTATTTTTATTTTATTGTTATTATTTATTTATATTCCACATTTTCCAGGTAACTCAAGGCAAGGCATTCAATGTAGTGGCCACTGAGATCCTATAGATCGCGCTAGATGCTAGCAGCAAACTGCAGTGTCTAAAAACCTATATGGGGCCTCTTTGCTACTTGCATGATCTCATTCCCTATATCTTGGTGAAGGTGGAAAGTCCCGGACTTTCCAGACCTTTAGGTGACCTCATTTTACTAACATCACCACTAGTATTAAGGATTGGTTGAGGATTGGTATCAATGTGGTTGGGAGGTTGCACCCATGTGGGATCTATTCTCCAATCCAAACACTGTATCTATGCTATTCTTCCTTGCTTGTAAAAATGGTATAAAAGTAATAAACGCCACATATGTGGTCAGACATCTTGGCACCCTGCACAATGACTGATCATTGAAATCCATCAATTCAACACAACTTGTTCCTATTTTCCCTCACAAAAACAATTCTGTGAGGTGGGTTGGTCTGAGAGAGAGTGACTGGCCCAAAGTCACTCAGCTGGCTTTCATGGAGGAGGCAAGACTAGAACTTAATATGTTTATTGTCTGCACTCAGTGACTATAGAAAATGTCCAGGGTAGTTCTCACAAAGTAGAATGAACTGAAGAAAAAAAATGGCAGAGAAGAACAAGAAGAGGAGAGATACGTATAAACATGATAGAAATATGAAGTTAAAATTGCATTCTAGATGAAAAAAGGAAGTAAGGACCATTGATGCCTTGCTCAGCATAAAACTGATAATCAATCTGAAAAAAAGTGTGTGTATATTGTGTACTTTCCCAGTTCATTGACCATAATTCGGAATGATGACTAGGAAGCAGTGTGTTGACATGCTCAGCATTTTATAAGCATATCTACTTGCTTTTGGCCAGTATTATCAGTTTATAGATGAGAATAAATTCATTCTTCACACATGACTGAGTTTCAAAATTGGCAGAACATCTCTTTCCCTTCTATGTCACACCACCAATCTAGTAAGGTCCTGGATTCATAGTTCCCATTTTAAGGAGCTTTCACAAACTGCCAAGAGTTCATGTGCAATGAAAGCATTTTACTAAGTATTCATTACCTTATTGGTGTAAGACATTTTGAGAAGGCATTGTGAAAAGCCAGTCATAATATTACCAGTGCTTGCCTTGTACCAGTAGATTGGCAAGGGAGCATCAAGGATTAGACATAGCATCTTGTACACATCTGGAGCATAACTCTGGGTTGAAGTATAAAGTTTTCTACACTGAGGAGAGGAGAAGGAAAATGGCTCATTTGAGCTCAGATGCTTCGAAGGAGGAACATTCAAGTTTGGCTTAAAAAATACAGGGATGGTGAAGTATATTAGTAGGATTAAGATCAACTTCATTGATAAGCTGGGAAAATCAAGACAAAGAGTTATTTACAGACATTATTAAAGTAACTTGATTGATTGATTAGGTACCATCTTTAACCTGGTCTTTCACGTCTTCCAACAATGCATGTATCACCACTGTAATGAGTCCATCCATCTTGCTTCTGGTCATCCTCTTCTTTCTTTCCTTCCTCTTCTACCAGCATTAGAATTTTCTCCAGAAAGCTGGGTCTTCTCTTCACATGATGTTTCTGCATTAGGATAATCTGAGCCTGGTTGTTTGTGTTTCAAATGAGATCTCTGGGCTGATTTGCTTGATGATCTATTGATTTATTTTCTCCCTGGAATTCTTTGGAGTCTTCTCCAACACCAAGTTCAAAAGTTTTAATACTCTTCCCCTCCTACTTTTTCCAAGTCCAATGCTCAATTTCATAAAGTGCCACTGGGAATACCATGGCCTGCAGTGTTCTGATCTTTATACATAAGGATGTGTTGCATTCCTATAGCAAGCAGTAGGTGCAAATGAGCCCAGAGGAAAAAGCTATGTCATTGCCCTCTGGGTTAAGAAGCAGTGCTAGTATTTTTGCATCTCAAATTCCTTGCAATCACAGCACCCTTTAAAAACTTGTTTATGACACGATACAAGTAGGCCTAGGTTAATTTGATGGCATTGTGTGGAATACAAATAGACTCATTTGAGGTATAAAACTTAATCACAAATATGAAAATGAATGCAATAACAAAACTGTCAATAACACATAAATACTAATAATGGCAATCAATAACAAAGCTTATGGATATAATGCCTAGTAAATCAGGTGGTTTTTTCCCCCTTTTTCTCAGTGAAATGCTTGGTATGAAGAAAATCAGAAGTATCATTGTTACTTTACCTTTTTTTTTTTCATATAAATTTTATTGAATTTACAATTAAAAAAAATAACATAACAACATTACATAAGAAACAGGGAGAGAAAAAGAAGAAAGAAAGAAGAGAAAGAGAGAGGAAAAAAAACGCTCGGTCTTGCGACCGAAAAAGGAGAAGAAGAAGTATAAAAGAGAGAAAAAAACAAACAAACAAACAAAGAGACGGAAGAAAAAAGAAAATACGTTAAAACCAGACAAATATTCTTTTTGACAGTCTACAAGATCCAATTCTCCTACCTTACTTTAAATATACACATCTTATCGCTATTTATGGATACTTTCATATGTGGTGGACCTGTAAAGAAGCCCAGAAATACTGGCAAAAAATTAGAAAATGGCTGGAGGAGATAACTAAAGATCAAATTGAATACAAACCAGAGTTCTTCCTACTAGGGATCTCTGATAAACATTTTCCTAAAAAGACGAAATACATAATAATTCATATTCTAACTGCGGCCAGATTAGCATTTGCCCAGTGCTGGAAATCATCCCGTTTACCTACAGATCAATTGGTCATTCAGAAAATATGTGACTGCGCAGAAATGGACAATTTAACCATAGCTCTTAAAAATAAAGAGTCTTCAGCATTTGATAATAATTGGAATGCATGGTATAATTGGTTATATCAGAGATAAACTGTTCAATGAGCGTATCATTGTTACTTTAAAAGTGAAGCATAAACTGTCATAAAGAGATTTAATTAAAATACAGTTTAGACCAGATGTACTGACTTAAAGGAGGAAGCAGGGAGTTATTTTTGTTGTGGAATTATTGTTTAGCAAACATCTTTCCAGGTTTTATTGTATTTTCCTGGAATATATACTGGCCTATCAAAAGGTAGACACCAGCACCCTGTGGCACTATCAGTGGGGATCAGTTTCTCCCTGGGAAAATCTAGACTACAATTCCACCCTCCCCTTTCTGGGAGATAATAAACAGATACTCCACTGTCTTGAGGTTATTTATCAATATATCATATTTCCAGCACTTCTTTTTCACTTTTCTTGTATTTACTATGAACTGCAGTTTTGGTATCTTACCAAATGTGACATACTTCAATTGAGCAGTCCTGTAACTGTCAGATTCAGTACTGTCAAGCCCGAAATTGACAGTAATCCTTGCTGGTGGAAATCACTGCAGTTGTTAAATGGATCACATGGTCATTAAGTGAATCCAGCTTCTCCCATTGATTTTGCTTCTCAGAGACATTCGGGATTGTCTCAAATGGTGACCACATAGTCCTGGGATACTGCAACCAGTCTGAAAACATTCTGCTTGTCAAGTACCCAGATTTTGATCACATGCCACAGGGATGCAGCAACAGTCATAAGCATGAGGACCAGTTTTAAGTCACCTTTTTCAGAGCTCTTCCAACTTCGAACGGTCACTAAACAACTAGTTGTATGTTGAGGATTACCTGTACGGCATTCAAGATGCCTCTAACGGTGTGTGATATGGGATAAAGGAAAGAATATGAAAATGTTCTTATCAAGGCTTGTTTCGGCAAAGGATCACAGAGGAGGACTGGCATCGGAAGCTCTGAAGTTGCTTGCTGAATCATGCAGCAACATAGAAGCCTTCGGTCTTGTGATCTTTATTCATCTGCCTCAGATCAACAATGCCTTATGACTGGATTTGCTTGTCTAGGGGGAAGAGAGGCTCTGCAATGCTGTGAGGTCACTTTTTCAGACTATTAGTCATTTTCTATGCCAAAAATTGATCAAAGCGATCTGGTAGATTTACACAGCCAGTCAACAATGATCCAGTCCGAGGTCCTTTATGGTTTAGATCTCAAGCAAAGGATAAACTAATTGTTTCAACCAGGCGGATATGTGTGATCTCTCCTTAGAGGTGCTTTCTCACCCTTCCCTCTTCTTAATTCTCCTCAAATGGAAACATTAATTATATTTCGGTACAGAGGAGCAATAAATTGCATGTTATGCCTTTATTTATTTATTTGGAGTTTGCAGACTCTTTTTGTGGAATGCATGTGTATGGCAAAGAAGGTTTGTGCCAGCAAACTGGTCTCTCTCTCTCTCTCTCTCTCTCTCTGTGTGTGTGTGTGTGTGTGTGTGTGAATGCTCCTTGGATTACAAATGGCTTTCATTATATACATGTATACACTTGCCTTTCCTTGCAGCCACTAAAACTGTCCTCCCCCACCTTTGGGCAGGGGAAAGTTGAGAAGGCCTTTTTGGTTTTTTCTTCCTTAGGGAAAGAGAAACTAGGTTTTCAGGATGATGTTCCTTCGTAAATTTACTGACACATTGGTGCTCCCTGAGCCCATACAGCCAAATGAGATGCTAATCAGTGAAGAGAATAAAAGACACCTAGGAGGTCTTGGATTCACTAACCCAAGAAACTCCATTTAAAAAAGAAAAAAGACATTCAAATTAAGAATAAGCTTGCTAGCAACCACGTTGCCCCTTCCAAATCCTCTTTCAGAATCAGGAGTCATCAGAATTGTAAATTTGATGCTAATTGTGTTAGAATTATATTGCACTTTTCTTCCGGAACTGAAGGTAACTTAGATAGGAAATGCTTTGTATTTTACTCCATATCAACAACCCTGCAAGTTAGGCTGCAATGAGAAAGAATTAGTGGCCTAAAATCACTCATTGCGCTTCCATAGCTAAGGTTAGATTTTAACAGTTTCATCCGTCCTGGTCTTCCTTAACCGCTATACCAAACTGGCCTTTAACATTTTTGAACCTTCATTTTTATTGTTCTCTGAGAGAGAGAAATATATATGATACTTGCCAGGGCAAGTTCCTGCAGTTTTGTGGGAAAGATTTCTGAGGTAATTTGTTATTGCCTCCTTCCTAGAGCCGACAGAAAGCAGCTGGCCCAAGGTCACCCAGCTGGCTTTGTGCCTCAGGCAGGTCTAGAACTCATGGTCTCTCAGTTTCTAACCTAGTGCCTTAACCATTACACCTAATTGGCTCTTTTTTTAATATACTGGACAGAGAGCTCTGAAGTCATTCCTGGGAACTGTTGAAGCCACTTTCCCAATTTAGGAGTCACAGCTCCGAGTGCTCCTACCACCACAGGGACCATTTACTTTCTAATCCTCTCTAGTTTCTCCTTCAGGTCCTGGCGCTTCTTCAGCTTCCCATACTCTTTGGTGATGTTGTCATGGTTCCTCAGCCTCTGACATGGACCTTGTTAATTGGCTGAGGATTGAGCCAGCAAGACTCTCCTAGTTCATGTTACTCTCATGTTTTAAGTAGGTAAGTGAAATATTAGGTGGTCTTTGCCCAAGGACTCCTACTGGTAAGGTAGGTATCAGCCAGGATAGGCAATGCTCTAACCACTATCCGCCTTCTCTGGATTGGATAGTTGAATGGATGGATAGATAGACAGACAGACAGACAGAAAGACAGACAGACAGACAACATTTTCCAGATAGAAAATTATAGTAAGTCTTTCTTTCGGTTTTGTAGTTTTCTAATTTTTTTCTTCATTAATTACTCTTCTTGCAATCATTAACTTACGAGGAAGCACATGAAAATATATATGTAATCCTTGGCTTACTACTACAGTTAACTCAAAAATTGCATTACTAAAGCAAAACAGTTGTTAAGTGAGCTTTGCTCCATTTTATGACCTTTTCGACTACTGTAATCCACTTCTATATAATAGTTTAAAGTTGTTTGAGCCTGATAATGATAACCACGGTGTTTTTTTCATGGAAGCAACATGACAATATTCAACAGAACACCTTTCCCACCCAGAAGACTGGTCTTGAAACCTGTACAAACCTAAAATGTTGCACATTTTCCACAAAATGTTTCATAACTGGGCATATTAATAACTTCATATAGTATATAAGTATGTTATTACATTCACCACGTTTTATTATACACACATACAAAATTAAAATCAGTATAGTTATCAATTTCACCTGGCTCTGCCTTTATTTTACCTTAACTTGTAGAATTGCATAGCTGATCAGAAACAAAGTTGTTAGGGTCATATTTTTTCTAGGCAGGATAAAATTTTAAAACATCATTCTCTCCTCATTGTTGAATCTAGTCCCACTGCAATAGCCTTTCCTGACCTGAATCCTACCAGATGAATTGAAAGTACATCTCCCTGATTCCTATGCCAAGGCAGTCCTAACACTTGTAATGAACTTCACATTAGGGAAACTACACTATAATTTTGAGTCAAAAAGGCAAACATGTAAGACTTTATTGTGAAAAAGGCCAGAAGGACAAATGGCTTATCTAGAAGCATTGAAAATTGTTCAATAAAAGGAAAGTGATTTTCTTTTCCTTGAAACAACCGTAATAGAAGTATGGAATATTTTATCTTTTCTTTACCTAGGAAGGAGTGGAAGGAACAGTGAAGTTGCGAAGTTTTTCCAACTCAACTTTTTCTTTTGAAGAAAACCATATATCATGCACAAAGGCAAAAATGGCAATTAGCACAGAAATTAGTTAAAACATTTGCTACAAAGAAGGAGAAATAAAGAGGTGCAGAAATCTCTTTAATTGCAGAGTGCTTTACAGCCCTTTCTAACCAATTTACAGGGTCAGCCTATTGCCCCCAACGATCTGGGTCCTCGTTTTACTGACCTTGGAAGGATGGAAGGCCAACCTTGAGCTGGGCAGGATCGAACTCCTGGCACTAAGCAGAATTAGCCTGCAATGCTGCTTTCTAACTACTGCGCCACCACAGCTGAGCAAATTTATTTATACATTGAGAGACAGGAGAGGCATGAAGGATGAACTCCCTCCTCCAAGGATGAAATATAAAATAAATACATAATGAAAAGTCTGAGGTTCACATCTGGGCCCGAACCAATGCTCCATAAAAAGAATATACAAACTCTTGAATTCTTTAGAGTTTTCCCATGCTAAGTGAAGTCCTGAAGAAATCAAATGGTTGCTCAGATAATACTTGTGTGACATTTTAAAGGTATGTGGATTTTTCTCCCTTATGGACCAAGAAGGGTTTCCATGTACATTGAATCATGAAGAATTCAGTGCTTCTGAACATGTCCCAAATTTCCTTTATTCATTAGCAAATATCTGCAGCCAGACTCAACTAGCCAGGGATGAGGAACAAGCTGTTTGTGATGACCCAGGGCATGGTACAAAGGCAACACGGTCAGATAAGCAATAAGAGTCCCTTTATTATCTCCAACTTTGCCCCCAATGTCCAGGTTACCTCCTGGCTGGAGAAAATCTCTCCCAGGAACAGCCTTTGACTGCAGAAAATTAAGTTCAAAACATGAGCAATACAAACTGTAACTTAAAGTCCAAACAAACCAAAATGAAGTAATTAGTTTGGCAGGACAGAAGCAAGAATCTCAGGCTTGAAGGCACTGCAAAATTCACACGGTTGGGAAGACGTTAGGAACACAGATAAGCCACGACAACACAGGGTAAAATCACTTTGCTCCCAGCAGCTTGCTGTAGGCAGCCTGCCTTTCTTATCAACTGTCTTCCCGGCTGTGGCTAATGAAGGGAATCAGGGCCCTCTCCTCCCTCTTAGCCCTGCAACCCATGTTGCTCTCTTCTCTGTTCCTCCCTGCATGCCCTAGGATGGTTCTTCCTCTGAACCATCTCTTCCCTTGTTCTATCTCTTCCCTACTCTGCCCAGCCAGACTTTGCCCTTCCCCAGCCTCCTCCACAGCCAGCAGAGCCACACTCCCATTCCCTGTCAGCTGTCCGGCTTCCTCCTCGGATTCAGACTCTGACAGGGGCATGACACTGTTGAAATGTGGTGCTGTCAGCTTAGCAGAGAGATATTTGAGCTAGGGGTTAAAGCACCAGGCTAGTAAATGGGACTCCGGGAGTTCTAGTTCCGCCTTAGGCAGGAAAGTCAGCTGGATAACTTTGGACCAGTCACTCTCACCGCAGCCCACCTCACAAGGTTGTTCTTGTGGGGAAAATACAAAGAGGAAGGAGTACTACTTAAGTTCTCTACCTTGAGTTACTTAGAAATTGTTAAAGGTGGGATGAAAAAATAAAATAAATTAATAAATACCCCTTGTGTCTGACCCACCTTTAATAAAAGCTGCCGTCCAATGTGCCCTTTACTGGCAGAGTACCTCCTGCCAAACCCAGTGGGGCTAGTCTCTAAGTAACCCTGTTCAGAGGTGCAAGCACTTGCAGACTAGTGAATAAGTTCACCCCTTCATCGTCATAATAAGCCATTCACAGCAACAAATTATTGTTGGCTGAGTTTCAGGAGGAGGCCGCAAAGGGAAAACACTCGGGGGCAAGGATTAGAGAATCTGTCAGTCTCAGAAAGTTATGGAGGGGAGAACTATGGCTGCATCTGAGTTATAAAGTTGCATTGATATACTTTAAATACACAGGAAGAGAAAACATCTGGCTAATTGAAAGCAAGGCAACCTGTAGCAGCATGATAACACATTCTGATTGGTAGGGGTTTGGAAAGAAAAGGTTTGATCGGGGACCCAGGTTAACTTTCAAAATTGGAGCAGGCTATTTGCAGAAGTAAGCTAGTTGCTCTTTCCAACTCTTTCCCCTCCGTGCATTTCAAGAAGAATGTGTAGCATCCAAATGTATTTAGCAACATGAGATGCTGCACACACCAAGCCTTCTTGCTGTTTATGGAAGGCATGAAAAAGATTCTTGACAGCGTCTTAATGGAACTCTGTGGGTTGAGGGTTAGAAATGTCTCTGGGCGAGTTGGCACTTGCGAGGGGATTCCTTCTGTCTCTCTGCTGAGTTCTTCTCTACTGTAATATTGTGCTATAATGCAATTGGGCAAAGTTCCCGTTTGGGTTTAACATAACCTAGTTTTAGGCAGTGGGCTCCACACACTTGCTCATAAAATGACTGGTATCACATTTCTGTCCAAAGTATATCTACTCAACCATGGTTTAATTGAATAAACTTGGCTCACACCTTTTGCTAAGCCATGAAACACGATTCCTATACAGGTGGTTCTCAATTGGCTACCAATCACTTAGCAACTCTTCAAAGTTATGACAGACCTTCCTAGAGCTACTTATGACCCAGTTTCAAAGTTTCGATGCCCCCTATCACATGTCACATAATCACAGTTTGGGGACTTGGCCTCTGGACCAGATTTATGTCCATTTGTGGCATCCCTTAGTCACATAACCACAATTTATTACCTTTTCTGGGGGGGGGGGGCAGGAAACCAACATATCCTTCTGTTTCTGGCAAGCAATGCCCATTGGGGCAATGGCTTTGCTTAACAACACTGGTATTTGCTTAATGACTGCTGCAGAAAAGGGCCATAAAATTGAGTGCAGTCACATGGTGACCCTCCTTAAAGATCAACATAATTTATGGCCGTAATTCTGGACTCAATTACAATTATAGTCATAAGTCGAGGACTACCAGTATTGCACTAAGTGGAAATTGAACAAACCAAATTATGACCTGGTGAGTTGTGCAACTTCAAGTCCGTTTTAAGATGTGACTTTAGAGAAAATGTTTCAGGAATGTTTCAATGAAGGACTGATATACTGTACTTTAGGACTGGCTTTCTTGTCCATGAATTTGCTTCTTATTCTCCCGCTTGCCCAGTGGTAATTTACAAATTAACAAAGGATTAGGAAAACAGCATACTGTATACTTAATTTCAGGGATGGGATTCTACCAGTTCTGTCCACTTCTGTAGAACTGCTTGCTCTGAAAAGCAGCAAACAGAGAGCTTACATAGAACCGGTTCTATGTCTGCTGCTGTTTTGGCCCACCCGCCTGCCTGGGCTCTTACCTGACCTTTATTTCCTGCTTTTTCAACCGCATCTGCTTTGCGCAACACAGCTGTGGTTGAAAAAGCAGGAAAAGGGGGCTTTTCCAACCGCCACGCACCCGCGTGCAGCACTGCTCAGCTCTCCAGGCAGCTAGCTGATGACGATATTGTTATGTCCTGAGGACTCTAGGAGTTCTCACTCAGGTCCACTCACTTTGTGTGGGCGTTATTCCCCCATTCCCATTGGTTGGTTCTCCCCAGCAGCCAGCTATAAAAGCAGGCTGCGGGGTCCAACCGGTTGCTGATTGCTGCGAGCCAGTTCCAGGCGTGGCAAGCACGGTCAGCCCTTTATTGTTACAATAAAGTATTGTTGCACTCATGCTCTGGTTCAGCCTCTCATTGCTCAAACTTAACACTGGCGACGAGGGTGGGATGGCTACCAGAAGCACCATGCAACCGCTGAGTCACTAGCCACCGATCCACAGCCCAGAGAGAGCGATCGGCTGGCGATAAGAGAAACGCTGATCCGCAGCCAGAGAGAGCGGTCAGCCAACAAAACGAGCGATCAAAAAGAGCAAACGCTGGTCCGCAGCCAGAGAAAGCGGTCTGGCTCAAAAAGTTAGAAGCGTCTGTAGCCGCTTGTTAGCTCCGCTACGGGGAAAGTGAAGCGCCGCGAGCCGCAGCCGCTCTGTATTTGGCGCGAAATTCAAACGGGTGTCATTTGAATTTCGAGTCAGCGAGAGACACAGCACAGCGCTGTAGGAAGTCACTAACGCCCACATTGGCGCGAATCGAGACACCTCCAACGGCTAACAGCCAACGTGGTAACCCAGAGAGAGAAAGAGAGGGTAGCAAAAAAACCTCTCCAGAGCTGATATCACTAGTAACCCACGAGCGCCCGTTGTCCCAGAGAGATTTTTTCCGCAGGTAGCCCAGCCGTTCCAGCACCATGAGTTCCAACCCTGTATTCCCAGCGTTTAAACCAGACGAAGAGAAGTGGGAATCGTATAAGAACCGCTTCAATCATTACATCGATGCGGTCGGCCTGGCGGATGCGGGAGAGCATCGGAAAAAATCCTATTTCCTAATCTACTGCGGAGCCACCGTTTACGATACCGCCGCAGCACTCGTGGCGCCTAGAGAGTTGAAAAACGTTCCGTGGTCCGAGTTGCTTGAGATCCTCACTAACCACTATGCTCCCAGGCCTTCACAAATCGCCAGAAGGTTCATGTTCCGTATGAGGAAGCAATCGAGTAAGGAGACCATCAATCAATATATGGCCGCCCTCAGAACAGCAGCCCTGCACTGCGGGTTTGGAACATACCTGGAGGACATGCTCCTCGATCAATTAGTTTGTGGGGTCAAGGATCTCAACCTACAGAGGCGCCTACTAGCAAAAAAAGACCTCAACCTCGCGCAAGCGGTCGAGGAGGCCCTAGCAGCCGAGCTAGCAACGAACTCAGCCACCGAAATTCAGGGCCCTAGTGCCAAGCTGGCATCGTTCCCAGTCCACTCCGAAGAGGTGGAAGCAGAGGAAACCCACAACGATGAAAACGACGTCCACCGCCTCGCCAACGACAGACGGTCGCAGGTAGGGGCCAAACAAGATAACACCGGTCTGCCCAAGCACATCACACTGTGCCTAGCCTGTGGGGGATCGCATCAAAGGGCCACCTGCAAGTTTAAAGGAGCCACCTGCAACAACTGCCATAAGAGGGGGCACATCGCGAGAGTCTGCCAAGCCCCCCAAAGCGCTGCACACCGACCCCCTTCCTCGCACACGGGACCACAGAGGCAAGTATTAAACTGTCGCACGCACCGCCTTGCCAGGCGTACTTGCCACACTGTTAGTAAAATTTCTCTCTCTGTTTCCCTAGAAGGTAAACCGTGCCACATGGAGGTTGACACAGGGTCAGCGCTCTCAATAATCTCGTGGAACACCCTCAAGAGACTCCACCCCAGCCTATCTACTACCCGGCTTCAGAGATGCCAGTTCGGTCTGAAGGACTACCAGGGGAAGGCCATTCCCGTGATCGGCAGAGGCAAGTTCTTTGTCAGTTTTAGAGCTTTTAAAGGTCACCTACCTCTAGTGGTACTTAACGGCAATCTACCCACCTTATTGGGGCTCGATTGGTTTCCCCACCTCGGCCTAGGGCTAACAGGAGTCCATGCTGTCTCAACCTCAGACACTGACTCCCTATTCGCTGACTACGCAGATGTGTTCAGCGAGGAGCTGGGGTGTTATAATGGAACCCCCATCTCGTTCACCGTTGACCCCCAGGCAATCCCAATCAGATTTAAAACCACGTAGAGTTCCATTTGCTATTCGGCCAAAACTAGACGCTGAATTGGATAAACTATTGAAACAAGGGGTCATCGAGCCAACAGATTTCGCCAAGTGGGAGACGCCCATTGTCACACCCCTTAAAAAAGATGGTAGCCTGAGAATTTGCTCGGACTACAAAACAACAATCAATAAATATTTACAAGTTAGCGCCTACCCTGTGCCCGTCATTCAGCACTTATTACACACGTTCGAGCCGGGCAGTATTTTTGCTAAATTGGACATGTCTCAAGCATATCAGCAGTTCCCTGTTGATAACCAAACAGCGGAACTTCAGACCATCGTCACTCACAGGGGTGCCTTCCGATGCAAGCGTCTCCAATTTGGCGTAAGTGTTGCCCCAGGTATTTTTCAATCCCTCATGGAGCGGATTTTACAGGGCCTCCCTGGTGTAGTACCCTACTTCGACGACATCTTGGTCTCGGCCAGGGACAGACCCCAACTCTTCCAGAGAGTGCGAGCAGTGTTAGAGAGGTTCAGACAGCATGGCCTCAAGTTAAAAAAAGAAAAATGCGCCATTGCCACTAGACAGGTGGATTTTCTGGGTTATAAAATTGACGCCTCTGGCATTCACCCCCTGGAGTCCAAGGTTAGGGCAATCCACGAAGCTCCCACACCAACCTCCAAAACGGAGCTACAAGCTTTCTTGGGGCTGCTCAACTTTTATGCATCCTTCTTGCCCCATAAAGCCTCAGTAGCCGAACCCCTACACAGATTACTAGACAAAAAGTCACCGTGGCACTGGGGGCACAAAGAAGACCAGGTGTTTAACGCCGTCAAATCACTACTTACGTCAGAGGCGGTGCTTATCCAATTCGACCCCAACCTTCCTTTAGTACTGGCAGCAGACGCATCCCCTTTTGGAATTGGGGCGGTCCTTAGTCACAGACTCCCCAATGGCGCCGAGGCCCCCATCGCCTTTTTCTCCAGGACACTCTCGGCCACGGAACGAAATTACAGCCAGATCGACAAGGAAGCCCTAGCAGCTGTTGCGGCCGTGAAAAAGTTTCACGAATTCCTTTTTGGCCATTTCTTCGAACTGGTCACCGACCATAAGCCCCTCCTGGGCCTACTGGCCGGCGACAAACAGACCCCTCAAGTCCTTTCCCCTAGGATGACAAGGTGGACACTTTTCCTAGCGGCCTACTCATACAAACTTATTCACCGCCCGGGCAAAACTCTAGCCCACGCCGACGCTCTCAGTCGCTGCCCCTTACCCGCTCCGGCTGAAGACCCAGCTCCTGTCAACGCCATTTTCGAAATCACACAGTTGGACCTGCCCATCACCGCCCTTGACATCGCCGCTAAAACCAAGGCAGACCAAACGCTCGCCCAGGTGCTCGACTGGGTGAGGAGGGGGTGGCCGGGAGGCAACATTGATAACAAATTCGCACCCTTTAAGACTCGCATGCAGGAGCTGTCCAGTTTGCAGGGTTGTCTACTGTGGGGCACTCGAGTGGTCATTCCGACCTCGCTGCATACCCGAGTCCTGGAGGCGTTGCACGAGGGACACCCCGGCATTGTGAGAATGAAGGCATTAGCACGCAGCTACGTGTGGTGGCCGGGTCTAGACGAGGACATTGTCAATTGGGTAAGTTCCTGCAGCATTTGCCAGGAATCCCGTCCTGCTCCCCCCATCGCCACCCCTACCAGATGGGAGAGTGCCAGCGCCCCTTGGTCTAGAATCCATATCGATCTGGCCGGCCCCGTGCATGGAAAGATGTTCCTAGTGGTCGTGGACGCTTATTCCAAATGGATAGACGTGGCACAGCTATCCACGACCACCACACTAGCAATCACCAACGTGTTAATGCGCCTGTTCGTTACACATGGACTACCCGACTCCATTGTCTCCGATAATGGCCCACAGTTCGCATCAGTAGAATTCAGCCGTTTTGCTGCCAACCTGGGCATTCGCCACATTTTCACAGCCCCATTTCACCCTGCCAGTAATGGGTTGGCTGAAAGGGCCGTCAGGACCACCAAAGAAGCCCTCGCTAGGTTGGGCAGGGATGACTGGCACCACAAACTCTCACGGTTCCTGATGAGCCAGCACTCAACCCCCTGTGCAGTCACCAATAAGTCCCCAGCGGAGCTCCTGATGGGCCGGCGCCTGAGGACTGTATTGGACAGACTGCACCCACAATACTGCCCTGACTCTCCCCTCGCTTCTACTTCGGGGGTTAGACATTTTATGTTACAGGAGCCAGTATTCGCAAGGAATTTCGCTGGGGACCCACTTTGGATTCCAGGCGAGGTCATCGCCGTCACCGGGCCGAGGTCGTACAGGGTCAGGCTGGAGGATGGTCGCGTCTGGAGGAGACACATAGACCAGCTTAGAAGGCGCCTCAGCCCCCTTGCCAACAAGAATCCAGAGTCTCCAGTCGAAGGGGAACCGCCTCATCCGCCGCCCAGCCACATCGCACCCAACGACCAGTCTGCACCAGCAGTCGTTCCGGTCAGCCCGAACTCGGACAACAGCGCCCAGAGAGTTGACCAGCCTGATCCAGCACACGAGAGCTCGACCCCAGTAACCAACCCGGTGGTTTCCGAGGATGCCCAGCCCGGAGAGCGCATTGGCGACACTATGCCGGCTCAACCGTCACAGACAGATACCGAACAGACAGACAATGTTCCCGAGCTGCGCCGTTCCGGGCGCCAACACAAACCCCCCGTCTACCTCAAGGACTATGCATGTTCACATCTGGGGGGAAGGGGTGTTATGTCCTGAGGACTCTAGGAGTTCTCACTCAGGTCCACTCACTTTGTGTGGGCGTTATTCCCCCATTCCCATTGGTTGGTTCTCCCCAGCAGCCAGCTATAAAAGCAGGCTGCGGGGTCCAACCGGTTGCTGATTGCTGCGAGCCAGTTCCAGGCGTGGCAAGCACGGTCAGCCCTTTATTGTTACAATAAAGTATTGTTGCACTCATGCTCTGGTTCAGCCTCTCATTGCTCAAACTTAACAGATATACACGCACACGCAGTGCAAAGTGTAAAATCACCAAACCGGTAGTTACACCGGTCGGATCCCACCCCTCTTTAATTTCTTAAAAGTTGGTAGGTTAACAGAAACAAGTTTTTTGGAAAAAATTTCGCTGATTTCCCAATCCCTGCCCTGATAAAATGCCACTTCCTGACACAACAGTTAAGAACAAAGGACATTCCTTCACTCCTTGCTATTCATTTTTCCTTAACTGAGTCTGGAGTTTAGGTTAAAAAAAAAAAGAATGGAGAAAGGATGGCATCTGTTTTACATACTTCCTCACAATGCCATCCCAGCCAATACATACAAAAGCTTCAGGAAAATATCACATGTATGTTTCCTTTGGCTAAGAAGCTGCTTGCACTTCTGCCATGTGTCAGAAATCTTCTAGATGCACTGTGCAAAACTCTAATGTGTTTTCCACGGCCATTTCAGAATAAAATGACATTCTACTGGATCATCAACAATACATCTGAGATGGGTTTCTGAGAGCCGGCTTTAAGTCCTATGGCAGTATTGTGATCCCTGCCACATGACAACTGGTGCTGTTGTTTTAATCAGTCTCTCTTCCACTCAGGTGACTTACACCCAAGCCCACATAGTGCCAGGGGATGGACCATCCTAAACTGGAATGCATCTCAATGAGTTAACAGACATAAATGAACAGAGGCTGGAATTTGCATTCTTGGGAAAGACAGTGATCCAAACAATTTCTAGGGGATACAGTAATCTGCATTTAAGCCTTTTCCCTAAATGAAAATTATTAATTGAAGTTCACAGTCCTTATCTTGATCTTGAGGAAGAAAAGAGTTCCGATGGAGACTTCAGATCTTCAATAGTTTTGCTTAGCTTTAAAATAGTAAGGAAACCAGAATGCTGCTAGATGGCAGAACCTCAGTGGATTAGCTTTTCCAAGGATGAAGTTACCTGTCAGATCCCTAAAGTGATACTTAGTTAGATACTTCGATACTTACTTGTTTGAAAAGCTTCCCCCAATTAATCTTTGCCCTTTTCATGGGGAGCCCTCCAAGGGGGTGGGGGTTAGCAAATAAATTTGCTATATTATACTATTAATAAGCCACAATTTAACCTTAATGAAGATATCTATTTGGCAATCTTTTTTTTTTCGCCCCCCCAAGACAACCAGGAAATGTAATTGCACTCCTGACAAGCATGAATTTGAAAAATGTGGGCTGGCTACCAAACCATCTCTGCAAGCTGCTGAACTCTCTTGCTATCAAAGTACAGCTCTGGGACAGAGGATAAGTGTTTGAAGGGCAGTTTAGCCCCTGGGTAGAGTTCCCGTGATTGATAGGAAGGGTCAGTTACTCTAACTCTGTTCAAAATGGAAGGTTTTTTTTTTAGCTTCAACTCAGTGTCAAGAGAACAGCCAACTTGTTAATGATTTGATGCCAGCAACCAGAAGATTGGCTCATTAGCTCAAAATCAATGCAAAAATTCATTTCGGCCACGTGTTGCTCCTTCAGGTTGCCAGGTCACCCAGTGAAGTAGAAGTTGTAGTTCCCCACTGTCTAGACTGAACAGTTAATTGATTGCATCTCTTGCCTATCCGTGAGCTCCTTTTCCCTCACCGAGAAGCCACACCACCTTCCCTAAGCGGTCCTGGACATTCCCAGCCCTCACTGTTACTGAGCCAATCAGACGCCTGTTTCACCGTCAACCTTGCAAGCTTCCAATAGGCTGTCAGATGCTGCCTGGCTTGAGGTTCTTGGCATTTTGGAACCGCCTTCCCCGTCTTGTTACTTACTTGGGATCTTTCTTAATAAATGTTAAGGAATCAAGAGCTAGCTCTGCTCCATGCCATTCTAGAAAGCAACGGAAATATTTAGAAGCACAGAGGGGTAAAATCTCAGCATTAGAATGCTTGGAGGGAAGTTTAGTATTCCGCTTTTTCAAATGGGCTAGGGGTCACAATTACATTGTTGGCGAGTTGTTTCTCGATGAGAGTTACAGGAAAGTGGAAGGAGATAATCCATGCATTTCTGTGCAAGGAGAAAACATGCTGAATGAGTCAAGAGTTAGAGGTCCCAGCACTGAGAGCACAGGAGAGGTGATCTAGTTTTGAGTGATCAACATCACTCAAAACTAGGCACTCACACCCCTAACTACCTCTATTCCAATCACAACTGGCCTTAAATGCAAGCTACTCAATGCAAGAAGCCTTGTAAATAAAATACCTGAATTTCTCCTCTTACTAAATATGGCTAAATTCAACATTATATTTGTCTGTGAAACATGGCTCAACGCATCTCTCCCGACTCTATTACCACATTAAGAGACTATCATGTTTACCGATCAGATCGTGAAATCCATAGAGGAGGTGGTATTGCTATCTTCTATAAAAAGTCCCTACATCTAAAAAACATCCAAGTTTCCCAGGAGCTTGCTATTCCTGAGACCATCATCTGTGAACTGTCCTTAAATATCACATTTCTATTCTTACTATGTTACAGAGCCCCTGATTATGACATCAAACATGCAAACAAGATAAATTCACTACTAACATGGGCAGCATCCTGCCCACACGCTTTTATCTTTCTTGGTGACTTCAATCTACCTCATATTAACTGGACCCTTAACAGGGACTAGAACAACTAGTAACCAACAACACTAGACTTAACAACTGCCTCGATCTCATCTTCTGCAATAGTTTGAATTCAATTTACGGAATACAAATTAAAGAACCCTTTTCCAACAGTGACTACAACATGATTGACTTTTGTCCCAACATACATCCACACAAAAATCATCACAATGACAAAATCCCCAATTATAACTTCAAAAAAGGCAACTATGTTCTTATAAACAACGATCTCTCATCCCTTGATTGGCAATTTCTATTCTCTGGATGCAATGCTGTAGAAGACCATTATAACATATTTTTACTTGAAGTCAAAAGAGTCATCAAACTATATGTACCATTAACAACTCCCAAAACCAGGAAAAACAAATTACCCATAACAATAAGGAAACTTCAATCCAAAAAGATACCACTTTGGTGAAAAAACAAATCTGATCACGTTGCCAACTTCAAAAGCCGATACAAAAATTTATGCCACCAGATAAAAACTGAATGCACCAATTATCACATTAAACAAGAAGAAAACCTTCTATGCACCAATTCTACCCGCGCTTTCTACAATTTTGTAAACAACAAACTAAAAGACTCAAGGTCCATCCAACCCCTGAAAGGACTAATGTAAAGACTGCAACAACACTATTAAAGTCAACCTCTTTAACATATTCTTTGGCTCAGTATTTGTAAACAGCAATGGATCATGCCCAGTATTTCCTAGTCAAACCACAGACAACTACAATGATCTAATACATATCGATTTTACAGAAGACAATGTTGAAAAAGCACTACGAAATCTAAAACCATCTCTATCTATTGGACTGGATGGAATATGTGCCTACTTCTTAAAAAAACTATCCACTGCCATAGCCGAACCTCTAAGCATAATCTTTGAAAAATCTTTCAGGACCAGCTCCTTGCTAAAACTATGGTCACAAGCCATGGTCATCCCCATCTTCAAAAAGGGAGACCCCAGCCTAGTTGAAAATTACAGACCAATCTCTTTATGCTGCGTCACCTGTAAAGTCATGAAATCAATTATTAACCAATCCATCATCCTCCACTTAGAAACAAACAACCTACACTCTAATAAATAATTTGGTTTCAGAAAAAAAACTATCATGTAATCTACAACTCTTACACTGTAAAAACATAGGGACTACACAACTCGAGCAGGGCAAAGCAATAGATGCAATCTACATAGACTTCTGTAAAAGTGTTTGATTCAGTAGTACACGACAAACTACTCCTAAAACTAAAACCTTACGGTATCTCTGGATACCTGCATAACTGGATAGAAGCATTCCTGTCAGACAGACAACAAATGGTCAAATGCTGTACCTGTCAACAGTGGTGTCCCCCAAGGCAGTGTTCTAGGACCAACTCTCTTCATACTCTACATAAATAACCTCTGTGATCATATCAAGAGCAACTGCGTTCTCTTCACTGATAATGTAAAGCTATTCAACACCACAGACAATACTGCTACCCTTCAAAAAGACCTTGACCTTATCAAAATGGTCAAACAAATGGCAACTTCAAATCTCAACAATAAATGCATATTGGCGAAAACAAATCAGAAAATAAAATACAGGCTGAACAGTCAAGACCTTGTTGATGATCCAAACTCTGTCAAGGATCTTGGAGTACTCATCTCAACTGTGCTAGAGCCCAGTGTAACTACATAGCCAAAAAGGCATTAAGAGTTGTTAACCTAATCTTATGTAGCTTTTTCTCTGGTAATATTACATTAATAACTAGAGCATACAAAACATTTGCTAGACCAATACTCAAATACAGTTCATCAGTCTGGAACCCACATTACGTACCTGATATTAACACAGTTGAGAAAGTCCAGAAATATTTCACAAGAAGAGTTCCCTACTCCTCTACTTTTTGCAAAATACCTTATGCAACCAGACTTGAAATTCTAGACCTAGAAAATCTAGAACTACGCTGCCTTCAGTCCGATCTAAGTATAGTATATAAAATCATGCATTTCAATGTCCTACCTGTCAATGAATACTTCAGTTTCAACCATAATAATACAAGAGCAAACAATAGATACAAACTCAAGGTTAATCACACCAAACTTGATTGCAGGAAATATGACTTCAGCAACAGAGTGGTCAATGTCTGGAATATTCTACCTGACTCTGTGGTTTCTTTCCCAAACCCCAAAAACTTTAACCTTAGACTTTCTACTATTGACCTCACCCCTTTCCTAAGAGGTCTGTAGGGGGCATGGATAAGCGCACCAACGTGCCTACCATCCTGTATTATTGTTTCTTTTATTTCTTTTATTTTTCTTATATGTACCCATGTATTCATAACTATGTTTTTTTACTTATACCTATTATCTTGTAAGCAATTGACAAAAATAAATAAATAAAATAAAGTTAAAGAAATTGTGTATTGAAACAGGTACCGAGAAGAGTGAGAGAGATAAGAAGAGAATACTTATTTTTGACTAAAAAGCTACTTAATAGAGGAATAAATTACAGATGGCTGATACCAGAAGGTCTCATGTTTACCTGGCAGGAACAATCAACACGGTTGAAAAAGCTGAGTTATTCTATCTGGAATATTTTAGAGGAAAGGAGGAAAATACAAGAAAAGAAGAGTCATTAATCGAATTTCAAGATGTACCTACAATAGCAATTGAAAAGGAAGAAGGAGCCATAGGTGGTATACCCAGAGAGCAACGAGCATGGGCAAGGCATGGCTGCCCACGGGGCGCTCCTGACAGGAGCGCCCCATGCACACTCCCCTCACCATGAAGCCATTTCTATCGGCTGATGGAAGCTCTCCAAAGGCAGAGTCACCAGCCACTTCTATCAGCTGGTAGAAGTGGACTCAGGGTGAGCGCCCCATGCATACTCCCCTCACCATGAAGCCACTTCTACCAGCCAATAGAAGTGGCCAATAGAAACGGCTTTGTGGAGAGGGGAGTGCATGTGGGTGCTCACCCTGAAGCCACTTTCATCTGCCGATAGAAACAGCTGGTGACTCTGCCTTTGGGGAGCTTCCATTGGCCGATAGAAATGGCTTCGTGGCAAGGGGAGTGTGCATGGGGCGCTCCTGTCAGGAGCGCTCCGTGGGCAGCCATGCCTCACCCCGAAGCGGCTGGTGATTCGCCTTTGGGGAGCTTCCATCGGCTGATAGAAATTGCTTCGTGGTGAGGGGAGTGCATGTGGGCGCTCGCCTCGAGGCCGCTTCTACTGGCCAATAGAAGTGGCTGGTGACTCTGCCTTCGGGGAGCTTCTATCGGCCAATGTTCTATCGGTAATAGATTGGGGTATTCTAGCCTATGCTACCTGCAGGGCGCTCCTAAAGGCAAGTTTTCTCCCTCCCCTTTCCCCCCATTTCTCTTCACCTTGTATAGTTTTAATGAACAATGTGAGAAATGGCGGGGAAACCCATGGATTAAATAGGCCTAAATTTTGGGGGCGGGGCTTAATTTCACCTCATGCCGAGAAATCATGCTGGGCCTTCCTATTGGTGGAGGCCATATTGTTGGAGAAACACAGTAGATACACATTCAAGTTTAATCGCACCAAACTTTATTGTAGGAAATACAATCAACAGAGTGGTCAATGTCTGGAATACTCTACCTGACTCTGTGGTTTCTTCCCCAAACTGAAAAACTTTAACCTTAGACTGTCTACTATTGAGCTCACCCTTTTCCTAAGAGGTCTGTAGAGGGTGTGCATACGCACACCAACGTGCCTACCGTCCCTGTCCTATTTCTTTTTTTCTCATATGTATCCATTTCATGTATTCATAACTATGTTTATACTTATACCTATTATCTTGTAAGTGATTGACAAATATAAATAAACAAACAAACAAACAGTGCAGAATACTGCTAAACTACCACAGAGGCCTGAATGTTTTTCATCTGGCTTTCATATACTATATTAAAAAGCTGCCCAGATGAAGCAAGAAGAAGTTTTCCTCATCAGTATCAAACAAAATGTGGAGAAATGAGGCAGAGCAGTGGAGATTTCATGATGGGGCAAAGGCTTGGCAAGCAGAAGATCCACTTCATTCTTCATGCAGCGATTCCTGGACTGCTATTGCCAGTACTAAACTAGACAAGTGAATAGTCTGATCCCAGAGAAGGTTGTTCCCGATGATCCTAACTCCCCCGCTCCCCCTCCCAGCTCTTTCTTGCAAACATGGTATGATGAAAAAAAATGTCTGTGGAGTTTCTCGACCATTCCGGTCATAGTTGTCTCAAAGGTGCTTTTTTTCCTTCAAAAGGCAACTGGATTTTTTTTTTTTTTATCCCTTTGAGGAGGAGGAAGAAAATGTTTCACTTCTCATCCAGTTCTGATGGTGCATGTGTATGAGTGGTTGTGGGTGGGTGGAAGCGTATGGCACAATGTAGGAGATCAAACCTATCCGGACAAGATTCAGAAGGCCATCTGCGTTTGAAAGATAAAAGTCACTCTTTTGAAGACAGCAGAATCCACATTTTGGATAAAGAGGACCATTGGTTTAAAAGAGGCAAAAGAATCCATCTATGCTAGAACTGAACTCGCCTCCCTCAACACAGGAGGAGGAATAAGACATGACATATCTCCAGTTTACAACGCAGTCCCTGCAGCAGTTCCAAGAAAATTCCACAACTAATTGCACCCTGATTCAGGGGACCACGAGGGCACAGATATACCCCCAATGCCTCCACAACTTTCAGAGAGAGTGCTAATGACCAGATGACTTGCAAAGAAATACAATCTTTCCATTCCCCACTCTCACCCTCCTGTCAGAACCTATCCTTCCATCATCCTCCCATTTTCAACTCTCAGTATTTATCCTTCCACCCCACCTCCCTCCAGTCTCAACTGTCAGCACCTATCCTTCCATTCTCCTGCCATCAGAATTGATGAAGCTTCTTGGATGAAAAGCGAAACTACTTCTTCTTCTTCTTCTTCTTCTTCTTCTTCTTCTTCTTCTTCTTCTTCTTCTTCTTCTTCTTCTTCTTCTTCTTCTTCTTCTTCTTCTTCTTCTTCTTCTTCTTCTTCTTCTTCTTCCTCTTCCTCCTCTTCCTCCTCCTCCTCCTCTTCCTTCCTCAAAGAACAGACAGTTGACTTTTGAAGACAAAGCACATGAGGTGAAAAAGGGTTTGAGTACTTTCATGAGCCTTTTTCGTTTCATGGGCCTCCCAATTTCTGAATTGGCTACTGCCATCTTGTTCTTGTTGACTTGGGAAATGAACACCCATATAAAACCCTGACAGGATTGCTTGTTCTGCTTATGCTTAAGTCATCACCTCCCTCTATCTCATTTTTTATTTACTGCTTCTGTACGTTTAACACTGAAATTGTGGCTATCAGTTCATTCCAAGCCAAGAAAAGAATTTGGCTTAAATGATTAAGAAGCTAAATACAACAGTGTGGTAATGCAGTTTTTATCTGGCCCAATTTTCACTTTGTGTATAGCTCTACTAACATAAAAATGTCTTCTGCTATTAATATCTAACTAGGAATATATTAGAGAAAAGACAGCTAGTTCAAGTATTTATTTGGGATTTAGAGGATACTAATTTAATTGTATATTAGTGTACTTGCAGATTTCCGTAGTCTAGACAGGCCTTAAAAATCTTACTTGAAAGAAGCCAGAAAATTCTTGTAAACTTCCAAATGTATTATTTGTCCTCTAATTCCTTGTAATGCCAATCTGTTTGTTTGCCATTTTAAAAGGTAACTTTTCTTTTGCTGTGTGCCATCTCAATGTTGCTTCCCCCCCCACTCCCCCCCCCATGAACTAAGTGGGTGTTTTAGTAAAGTGACGCCAAATATTTGTCTCAGCGGTGTTTACTTTTTACTTGTAACAGCAGAAAGACTGAGTGCATTTAATTCCAACGAGGGTTTTTGTCTAGAAATCGCCATAGCTTTTCCGTATCGGCCTAGCAGGCAGAGAGTAAATTATGGCATGGAGATGCAATAAGGTAACTGCTGTAGCTTGTTCAGTTTCTGCCTGCTGTGGAACTGCAAAAGAATTAATTTCTATGCCTTGTTAGAGTGTGACTCTAAAGAGAGTAAGTATAAAAAGATAATTTCCACTTTAAGAAAATTAAAGCTACCATGGGTCAAAACTAAAGCAGTAGGCCTCTAGTGTTTCTATACAGTAGGGCATTTGGGTGTATAACTATTAATGAGATCCTAGGCAAGGCACATATGACTGAGGAGGAATTTACAGAGGCTCTACAGCAAACTGAAAAGATGAGGCTTTTATATGACTGCTTGGGTAATCAAGAAGTAATACTTGCCATTTCATTGGCTGGCACAATCCCAGGCCTCACAAAATGCTCTGAGTGTCCACTCACAGTCGCCCACATAAACACACATACCTACGAGCCGTCCTGTGTAGAATCAGAGACGTCCCCTTTTTTCTTGCAAAGCCTGTACAGCTTTGATGACCAGGGCTACGAAACCAAACATTAATCAGTGTGGGTGGAAATTGTAACTCATCTCCTTGCAGCTGTCCAACCTCTCTTACCACAGTTATGAAGATGGAAGAATATTATAGGGCAAAAGGATAGCTTGGTCACATATTCAGAGTCAGAGGAGGGAAATTAAAGCTGCTTTTCCTTTTGATTCTTAAGATAAATTAAAATCCAACTGACAGGATGAAAAAGGAATCTCTCTTCTTTTCTGTCCAGCAATAGCAGGAAATGGTGTGTCAGGTTAGGAAACAAGGGCAGCTTCCTATGTAGATGCACATGCTTCAAAAGGGCAGTCTCCAGGGAATCGGAGAAAGAAGGCAAAGTAAATTATTTTCCTGAATGCATCTTATGGGACAAGAGGAACCTGGCACAGCAAACATCTTGTTCTGCCTCTCATCCTAGGAAGACTTAGAGCAGTTTGACCAGTCTGGCAGCTAGTCCTTGGCCTCAGCCAAAGGGGATAGAGTGGAAGGCACTGCTTGTAGTTGATGGTGTTTGCTCAGCACAAGAGAGCAAAATGTCTGGGGTTGCAAAAGGAATGTGATTTTGTGGAACCACAAAGGCAAGGATAGAAGAGACAGTAGAGACCACTGCTCCTTAACACACCCAAGGTAAGGCAGCCAGGATTGCTGCATTAAAAGACAAGAACAAAATTGATTGCCGTCACACCACATTAATGGAAAAAGGGCAAAACTGCTAAAACATTCGTCATACATAGGGACCAAGGGGCTTATGGCAAATCAAGGCAGTGATTCTTTCCTGCTATGGGATGGAAGTGAACATCCTCTCCGAGTGCCAATTGTCTTTTCAAAATAAGGTGGTAGTGATAGGTGTTAGATCCGGTTCGAAAGAGACGCAAGACCAGTGTACTTCAAGCTCTTTATTTCATGTATAGATCTGTACAAAATCTTGGAGCTGCGGCAGCCCTTCATATAAGGATTGCTCGTGGCTTGCCGGCCAATGACAGGTCCTTGAATCTCCTGCGATCAGCTCGGCCAATCGCGGTTGATTCCTAGCGAACCAATCACTGCCGTTTAGTTGACCAATCATAATGCTGTACGTGTGGACCAATCAGAAGTCAGTATTTGGAGTATGTTAATACAGAACAATACGGTTTTTGTTTTATTTTTTATTTTTTTGCAAATGAAACAATTGAATCAGAAACAATTTTGCAAGCATGTCCAACATCAGCTGTAACTTGCCTCTGTCTCTGGAAACTCCACTCTCCTCTCTCGACTTAGTTCACTCTTCCAGCTGATCGGTCTTTGAACTGAAGGGGCCATCCTTGTTTTTAAGTAGGGATGGGACAATATTTTCAATTTTCAATAATATCCACAACCAGTGTGTTGCCCACTTGTGTAGACTTGCCCTTGTTCTACTGCATGCCATTATTTTGGAATGTTTAACTGAAACATTCCAAGGTTTGAACCATTTAGATTCCAGATAGGGCTATTGCCTGATCGTTTTTGTTATTTCCTAGTATCTGATGAAATGAACATCAGATAAGACATTATTTAACAGACCCTTGTATAGTCAGCCTTTCCAACCTGGGTGCCCTCTACATGTGTAATTATAACTTCCAAATTCCTAGTATGGGGAATTTGGAGAACTGATGTCCACTCATTAGGATCATACCCAAATTAGGACCTTGCTGGGTGCAGCTACATGACTATGCTAGGTGCAGTTCACCAGATTTAAATCTCCAAATTGGAAAAAAAAAGAGCACGAATCTTGATTTCATGTTTTTCCCCCTATAACTTTTCAGGGATTTTAATAAGGTCTCACTTCTGTTTAAAGTCCACTTGTCTAAGATTTTATTCTACCTAGAGACTCCAGAAAAATCACTATATTACAATGTCAGAAGCAGAAAGCAAGTAAAAGAAAGAAGTTGTAAAACTGTTGCTTGGCAGTATCACTTTAGATAATGGGTGCAAAATGATAAAAATCTAGCAATTGTATAGGGGTTTTTTTGTCCTTAAATTACGATTTTACATCTATTTGCTTGGAAGTAGCACTGTTGAATTTAACTTAGATAGTTCTTAGTAGATATGTCTGGCAGAGGAAAGACTCCCATTTGTCCTGCTAAAATCTGGATTTCCCTCCACCCTTCAGATACACATTGCTTTGGGCACCAAAAGGAATAAGGTAACCTGATTTTGAGGGACAGGATATTAAGGGGAGCAGTTTAAGGAGTGAGAAGTGTGAGCTCATTGACACCATTGAATCAGATCAGAGGTACAAAATATTCATCAGTCTGACAGTTATAAACTGATAAAAGATTTTATACCTCTGATACAGGATTTCCCTAGAAATAACTTCACAAAATAATTCAGTATGATGAAAGTTCAATTTGTCTATCACTGAACGTGAGGTAAAAGTAAGGAGAGTTATTCATCACAACCACGCTCACACAATCACAGGCATACACAGAAACCATTTGCTGTAGGTGAGGAATGGCCTTGGCTACTTTGCATTTTAATGTGCAAAAAAAACGCTTTCACAAAGTGGTCATTTGTGTATGCACAGAAGTCTGCTAAATCTGAGCAGAAGTCTTCTAAACTCTAATAGATCAGACATCTATGTTGTAGAAAATTTGTTGCAGCCAGTAATTTGGGCTAAACCTTTGTTGTTGTTGTTGTTGTTGCTGCTGCTGCTGTTGTTTTCAGTATTTTGAATTTTTCTATAAAGACCAATCTCCTTTCAAGACTTTGCATAACTGCAAGACAGCATTCTTGGTGCCAAAAATACTGCTAAGTGTAAATTACAAATGTGGATATGTGTAAGTAAGAACAGATCTCTGTACTGAAGAAAAAAATCAAAGTAAGGCAATCAGTTTACCTTTCTCGAAAGAGTTAATTTTTAGACTGTTCATTAATCCTATGCAGTATTTCATCAACCCATGATGTAATTTTATGCAAAACATATTCTGTCTTGATTCTAAATACATAATTCTTCCATCAAATATATAGTGACTCAAAGCATCCTATTTCAAGAACTATGAAAAGTTGTTGGTTTCCTTTCTAAATAGTCTTAACCTTTTTAACCACCCTTCACTTTTTCGTTTCTTATTTCATCACTTCTTTCACAATCTCAATTAAATGGGCCTGTCCACATGGAGAGGAGGGCTCAGTGCAAGGTGGAGAGCATTTGAAATGAGACTTTCTTCGTTCTTTCTATTCCTAGCCATTTTCCAGGGTTTTTCCCTCCTCCTCCTCATCTTCTCCTTCTGTTTTCTTTCCTTTCCTATCCACAGAGCCGGAGGTTTTCATTAAGCTGTCTCCAGTGACATGAAAGTCTTTCCCCAATCCACTCCCGCTTGTGTAGTTCCAGTCAATTTAGAACCCAGCACCAAGCACCAGTAACTGGGTTCCCTTGTTTTTCAGCTTCACAATAAAAGGGAACCCAGTAGAAAGCTGACTATGCTCTCAGAGGCATAACATTGATCTAAGATTACATGCAGTAAATGGAAAGGCTTAAAGGGGAAAAGATTAATGTGCTCATTCAGAAGGATGAAAGGAAGTAGTAGAAGCCACTTTTGCAATTGAATTAAGTGAATGTTGTGATTATAGCTGGCTTTCAAGGGCTCACTCTTGATCTGGTGACTTTTTTTTCTCCTCTATTCACATGTGGGAGCTCTTCCATACCAACTGTTGGCCCTTGTAAAACTCACCCAAGACTTAATACTCAGTGTGACCTTCATACCTTCCAAACTTGCACAAACTAAATGCACCACTTCAGCGGAGTTACCTGCTTTCCCTTCCAAACATTTAATGTACTTCAAAAATAGCTCCCGTAATGATCTAGCCCTTTTGAGGCTCCCTTGAGAAGTCTAAAAATCACTGAGGCTGTGCTAGCCAGGTACAGAATTGTATTACTGAATATGTAATCATTTAGAAGAATTGGGAAGAAACAGTGTGGCTCAGGAGACATGAATGAATGAACCACTCATACCCAAAGAGACAGGACATCCTGGAAGCTGACTTGATTATTTAATTTGACCAATCATCAGTTTTGATGAAGAGGGGTGCCTCTTTTAGGGTAACTCCAAGTAGTCCCTGCAGGTTCTGGGCAAGATTTCAGAAGTGGTTCGCAATTTGTCTGCTTCCTAAGGCTGAGGGTGAGTGACCAGTTTAAGGCCACCCAGCTGGCTTCATGCCTAAAGTGGGATTAGAATTCAAGGGGCCCTAATTTCTAGCCTGATGCCCTAACTGTCTCAAATTGTCAAATTGTCACTGAAATAAACACTGGCTGTTTAATGTGGGAACATTTTACAGTACCTGAACAGGAAGGTTATTAATCTTAAGCCATTCTTATTATTCTCTTAGCCTTCCTTCCTTCCTTCCTTCCTCATGCAAGGGATTGCACTGAATTTTTCCAAAAACTGACCAAGCATGCATCGGTTAAGGGTGATGAAACAGCAGATAAGGAGTGCAGTACGTATATAAAGCATATCAAAGTGAAAAGTCAGATCATCCCTTGTTAATAAAAGTCACCCTGGAGCAGCAAAGGTTGAAGAAAGAAAGCCACCGGTGAAGAATAGCTACAAAGCATCTTGCTTATAGCAGTGGTGACAGACAAGACTGTTAGGCAAGCGGGCCACAGAAAAACACACGAACAACATTGAAGATAATGGCTAGCCAACATAGCCATTGGATATATTGACTAGGGATTATGAGAGCTGTAATTCACTATATCTGAAGGGTAATTGATTGAGGAAGGGTCAGACCATAGCATTTCCTGGGGAAGCACTTGAGTAGCCTGCTTTAGCCACAATGCATTGTGTCTTCCTTCTGAAGGTCAGAGGTATGCCTGGCCTTTTCCCCTCTCTCCCAACTCACATCGACAAGATACATAAGATACTTTTATAGTCAAATGACAGTAAAGTCTGACACAAAGGCATATTTAATTGTTTATCAGAAGGGATCTCACAGTTGATAGGAATTTTGCTGGCAGTATTTTGAATGGAATTCTACCAGGTCCTTTGATCTGGCTCCAGCGAATGTGAACTATGCTGCCTCTCGTTAACATCAGTGTTGCAGCTTTACCTCTGAACATTTCTGGGTACAGGAGATCTTCACAATTAGTGCTGATGAGAATGTGCTGGAAAGGTCTCCTGAAGAGATTCCAGTGTCTGCACTGTATTTCCTCATGAAACCAGTATAACCGTTAAATTGGTCACCTTCTGCCATAATAAAAATCAATTCATTATCAATTACACTTTTGGACATGACCAAAAAAAAAAAAGAAGAAGAAGAAGCTAGGATGCAAGGCACTGCTATATTAACCCTGACCATGCCCAATCTGATGGCTTGGTATGGCTTTCTCTTTTGAGCAAAAAATAAAATAAAATTCAACCTGAAGCTCAATTAAGCCCAGCAGCGGCAGCATCTAAAATAAGCTAAATGGGCATGCCTAATGGGCTTATAGATGCTAACGATGTGATTGCTTTATCCTGTAACTAAGTTAAACCTCTGGGGATGCTTTTAGGTAACCACCCCATCCCAAAAGCCTTACGCTATATATATTTATAGGCCCCTCAATAATACAGGATAGAATACAGAATAACAGAGTTGGAAGGGGCCTTGAAGTTCTTCTAATCCAACCCCCTGATCAAGCAGGAGACCCTATACTATGTTAGATAAATGATTGTCCAAACTCTTCTTATTTCCAGTGTTGGAGCATTCACAACTTCTGGAGGCAAGTTATTCCACTGATTAATTGTTTTAACTGTCAGGAAATCTCTCCTTAGTTCTCCGTTGCTTCTCTCCTTGATTTGTTTCCATCCATTGCTTCTTGTCCTGCCCTCAGGTGCTTTGGAGAATAGCTTGACTCCCTCTTCTTTGTGGCAGCCCCTGAGATATTGGAACACCCCTAGTCCTTCTTTTCATTAACCTAGACATACCTAATTTCAGCAACCGTTCTTTATATGTTTTAGCCTCCAGTCCCCTAATCATCTTTGTTGGTCTTCTCTGTACTCTTTCCAGAGTCTCAACAACATTTTTATAATATGGTGACCAAAACTGGATGCAGTATTCCAGGTGTGGTCTTCTTACCAAGTCATTATAAAGCAGAATTAACACTTCTGGACTGTGTGAACAACTGCAGACCATTTTGCAAATTGGAAATTTCTGAAGACAGTCCATATTTACATGCTGGGGCCCACAGGGCAATTAATCATTGTCTTTCTTAACGAAGAACTAAATACTGGGAATGCCAGATGACCCGTTCTCAATTGCTCAACAGAAAATTTATCATCTTGTCTCACCATACCAGCATTGTACCAAATCACAAAACTCTTCTCCTAAATATACATAAATAAGATACACGTCTACTATGTTTGGGGTCACTATGCTGAATGGTGCTGGAACGTGCTTTTCATGCCTTACGGTCAGCCATTCTAGCACCTTTTGAGCCAGTACTCCAGGAGAGTCCAAAGCAGCATGGAAATAGGATGAGTCAGGTGTCCCACTAATAATTTCCAGGGCTCACAAGGCACAAAATACTTCCGCCTCCCTGGCACTATCTGCTTTTCCCTATTTGGAACAGGGAAGCAGGTCGCAACTGGATTAAGACTGCCTGCATTTAATGACAATTTCATGGAATTACTTGGTGGGGTGATGAGGCTGCATCATTTCACTCCCTTGACAGAGCAATAGATCCATCTGGCAGACTCCTGAAAGGTTTTGCCATGTTACCAAGCCCATTGTGCTGAGCAGCCAGGCTGTTAAGTTTCCAGCCCCAAATTTACAAGGACAGTGCCAGTTCTGGAGGAAAGCAAGGGCTGATTTTTCTTCCAGTATGCAGTTGTCTCCCTGCTGCCTAATCTTTCCAACTGATAGAATTATGGAATGGACCAGGGCCTTCTATCTGTATCCTGCCATTGCCTGACCACCTTACGCATTACATAACTCCTTGTTTAAACCTTGAGAAAATCATTTGTCCTGTAGAAATGGTCCTCAAATATTACACCAGCAAGCTTCTTCCTTAATTCTCACTCAGCACTATTACCCACTATATCAAGAAGCAGTAGAAGACAATGGGAGAGAAAATAGGGACAACTCATGAATCTGACTGAAAAGCCAGCTCTTTCAAGCTTCTCCTTTGCCTGACAATATACCTCTCGCACTATTTTCACCCAATGTATTGTCATGCAGTATCCTCAGATCTTCATCAACCTGGTTCTTTTCACATATAGCCTCGTGCCCATTGTCTCTCTCTCTTGTTTGGGAATGAGATGAGTTGGGGCCTCAGCATGGGCAGAGGGGGCCAAGTTAGGAAAGGCCAATAGGGTGATTACTAAGATGATGCATGCAAGTGTATTTTAGTGCACTCAAATGTCCTGTGTCAATGCAGGTATTATTTAATTGCCAAGTCATCCATATTCCCTGGAATGAAAAATATGAAAATGTTAAGGGAACTAAATGCATTTATAGATTCTTTTATGTGTATTCTTCAGAGCAGCTGAACCACTTCTGGAAAGCTTTAATTGGCAGGAAATGCATCTTCAAATGGCGCTAAGTATTCATTGCCAGTAGCAAGAGCCAGGATACCTGGAGTTGTTAAGCAAATCAATGGGCTGGTGAAATCAGACTTGCTTTTCATACCTTTACAGATGCAGAGGGGGACATTTTTCCTATTTAAAGGGGCTCACATTAAAGCAAAACCAAAACAAAGAGAAGCCCATGGCTGTTTTCCAAATGAAACAGCCTGCAATTATTATCAGTAATAAATATGTATGTATGTATGTATTTGTTTTCTTAAGTTTTTGCGGCTACTTACATGTATGGCATTCAGCTTTGTTCGGGTATTTTCCCACATCATTGTAGTTGTGCTTTTAAAGTTGTAGCAACGTTTCAGCAGAATCTCATCTGCCATCATCAGGCAGAATGTACAGAAGCCTGATGATGGCAGATGAGATTCTGCTGAAACGTTGCTACAACTTTAAAAGCACAACTACAATGACGTGGGAAAATACCCGAACAAAGCTGAATGCCATGTATGTATGTATATATATTTGTTTTCTGAGGTTCTCGTGGGTATTTCTATGTGGAACTTTGATTATTCGGGTTTTCTCCTGTGTAAGATTCCAATCTTACACGGGAGAAAACCCGAATAACCAAAGATAGATAGATAGATAGATAGATAGATAGATAGATAGATAGATAGATAGATAGATAGATAGATATAAAATTATTCTTAGACAATATCAGTTCGCTTTGGGATTTATGTGTGCTTTCTTGCATAAACTGTGTGTTCTGCATTATGCCACTTGGTAAAATTTAACTCAGTATTTTATCTACTGGAATTTATTTCAGCAGTATATAGAGTATATTTAAACAATATAGTATTATATAAATATTGATAATCTCATTGAAACTGCACATGATGGAATATTTAATTGGACAGGGAGACATTGGACAGTATCAGTTTTGGCTTGGATAGTGAACATAATAGAACATAAAAGAAATTTAGGAACAAACTTCTAGATTTTATGGTCAACCCCCTCCATCCCCTCCTCCCCCCACATAAAATTGTTGTACAAAAGTACAAGGTTGAGGCTGCAATATTATTACATTTATTCTACTGCACCAAAACAGTTGGAAATTTTCCTTTCCCCACTTTTACTTCACACTTCTCTGTTCCCCTTTTCTACCTCTCCCATTTCCCCACTATGTTTATTTTCATTTATATTTAATGAAAATTGTGCACACACATGGTAGATAGATAGATAGATAGATAGATAGATAGATAGATAGATAGATAGAGTGTGAGATAGAGAAAGACAGGGGGGCGGGAGGGAGAGATCTTTAGAAACAATCTTCTACCATAGCAACATAAAATATATTTAAACTTACTATTACAGAGATGACCAATAGCTAGAACTACTGGATCCGGGCTGTAGAAATCTGTGTGGCCATTGGTTTGCAGCAAAGAGCTAGACATTTCTTTAACTTTTTGCTGCCATCTGGTGATTATTCATATACTTGCAACCAATTTGTTCTAGCAATATCACTCCCAAACTTTCCATCAAGATTTGTTCTAGCTGTAAGAGAACGGGCTGTAATTTTCTCCAGGCATGGCATAAGTTCTGCCTCTGTGAGATATCCCTTCCTAATAAATTGAAAAGCAAATATGGCAAACATGTGTTTCATAAAAATATACTCATTAGGGAGGCAGGATGGAGGATGGCTCCCTGTTGACCAAACATTTCAGAGCAAATTTGGGCTTGCCTTCTGCCTTAATGTGTAAAACAGCTTCCCATTTCAAAGTTCCTCTGAAAGAAAGAAAATTATTTGCATAAAAAGGGCTTACTTAAAAAACAAACCGTGATTTTATCAGCAACAATGCATTTCCCATCTCTTGGGTACTTAGGGATCAGTCTGTCAGCTCATAAAATGTAATCGAAGTATGTGTAAAAGAAAACAAGGAATTTCCTGTCAATCCCAAATTTAAGGGGTTTGGGATGTTTGTATGTTTGTATTTTGAAGACATTAGTTCCTTTGGTCTGACAGGATGATAGTTTCTGTTTCATAGGTGTGACTATTTGTGCTAGTATCTTTTGGTTGAATTGTGGCCTACGAGATGTGAAGCATATTAAAAAGCTGAGGGAAGGTTAAGGAGAAGCTGGATTTTGATAGGATTGACAAAGACTAAATATAAGATGACTTCTAAAATCATTTGCTCCAAGAGATCTGAAAGCAATTGTTTCTGTGAGTGAATGAACAAGATGTCTGTTGGTTGAGAAGCAGAGAAAGAGCATTGCAAAAATGACAGAGAGAAGAATGAAGATGTTAAAATACTGAAGGGAAGTTGTCAGACTTGAACTTGAAGGACATGGAATCATTTGTGGTATGGCAATGGTATATGTGTGTTTATCAAAAGCTTATCATTCTTTTCCCCACAAAAAGAGACATAAAATAGGGATAATTGAGAAAACTGGAATATGGACTAACAGAGAAGGAACATAACAGTATTTCTTCCATGTATTATGCGGCCAAGAATATAGTAATATCCATAAGATGAAAACAGACTTGTTATGTTCTGATACAATCTCATGTCTAAGTAAAGGTTATGCAATCAGATTTGTATATGACTTTATAAGAAAGGCTCAAAGATGGGTATACAAATATTTCTCACCTGCAGAATTATCTTCTCTTCTCTTCTTCCATACATTCCTGACCAATGTACCCACATCTGTGGTGGCATAGTGGTTGGAATCCAATATTGCAGGCTTAATCTGCATCCTGCTAGGAGTTTGATTCTGACTGGCTGGTTGACTCAGTCTTCCATCTATCCAGGATCAATAAAATGGGGAGCCAGATTATTGGAGGAAATATGCAGAATCTGTAAACTGCTTAGAGAGTGCTCTAAAGAACTATGAAAAGACATATAAGTCTAAGTGCTATATCCAGATATGGAAGGCCTATCTTAGACGTGAAGTGTAGATGTGCTTCAAATGATCCTTGTTTACTCTTCCATAGGGGAGGGTGGGAAGGAAAAGGAATTGAAGGCTTGTGCCGACTGTTCTTACACTATCCTTCCACAGTAGAATACAATTCGATGAATAAAGGCATAAAGATCATACTAAATGTAAATTGCAAGAGTGTAAAGGATGCCAGGCACTGTCTCTGGAAAATACTGTTGTGATTCTGTTGTTCATCAGCAGTTCCACATTACCTAAGATTGGCCATTTGTCATCTGTAACAGCTGAGTTGTTTGGCTGCACTGGGTACCTATAACAAGGGTGTCAAACTCGTGTCGTCACATCATCGTCACGTGACATATCACAACTTTGCCCTCTTTCCCTAAACCAGAGGCGGGGGTGGCCAGTGCATGACAAATCCAGTCCACAGGTCGTGAGTTTTACACCCCTGACCTATAAGTATCCAGAGACCTGATTATTGTATATAAAGCCCTACAGAGCATGGAACTAGTCTATTTAAGAGACTGCGTCTTTCAAAATTATTCTTTCCATTCAGTAAGGCACTGCTCAGGGTCCCAATCTCCCAACAAGGATAGAACTGGATCCAGAGGCAGGCTTTTTCTGTGGCGTTCCCAAGGACTTGGAATATTTTTTGTTTTGTGGGTTGCTTTATATTTTCCTTTGTATTCTTTAAATTGCCCAGTAGTTTGGGATTGGGGTGTTGTACAAATAATGGCAAGAAATAAACAAATTAGTTTGTGTAACTGCAGATTGCCATCAAATAATAAAGGTCAGGCTGATTTGAAACACATTGGTTTAGAGATTTAGAATTTTGTCCCACTGCTTTTCAAAATACACCAGCAGCAGAGCTTTCAGTTCTAAGTTACTGTTAGCACCAAGAAAGGCTGAGCATTTTTGTGGAAGAAAACTGGCAGATAAGGGAGGAATATTTTTATTAATTCAACTGATAGCTGATAGCTAGTGCAAACAATGCAGAAATAACTGAAGATTTAATATTAGGATTAGGAGTGGTGCTGTTGGGAAAACTTACTACTGATTGTCCTTTAAAGGGGTCACTGTTGTATGACCTCCTCCTTGCAAATGTGACAGTAAGCTCCCACCACACCAGTATCTAGTTATCAGAGCAAAAGCTTCTGTTTCTGAATGCCTTTTAATTAACTATCCAGGGTTTTGTGTCACTCATATTTTATGGATCAGCTTTCAGTTCTGCAAACCCTTAGCTACAATCTGAAGTGATACAATTCAGAGATGGACTGGAGAAAGACTTGCTTTCCTGCATTGGGAAAAATACAGAGACACAAGACCAAATCACTTTCTCAAAGGAAAAAAGAGAGTCCTAACACAAAGCGCTGTATGACCCAGGGTGTTTTTCCTTCTTCTCTCCCTGCATTCTTCCCTATGTCCTCAAACTTCTAGAGAACATTGTCTTTTGAAGACACAGTTACATGCAGTTTCTTTTTTTGCCAACATACATGTTTGGATGATTAAGTTAAGGACAATATATTCCATCATACCTGAAAAAAATAGATAATTATCTCAGATGTAAAGAATTGTAAAGTTGAATTTGCAAGGTAAGTATAATGTACTACTAACTTGCCATTTCATTCCATCTGGAATGGATGGAGATGCAACTAAAATCTGTTGAAAGCTCCACCAGGATATACTTCTTCAGCTGCCAAGGGGATCCTCAGAGAATTGAAATTCTACTTGTGTTCCAGGGACCCAACTGTAGTAAACGGCATGCTTGAAATAGTATTCTGTTTCCCTGCGTTTAAAAAAACCACACAAGACCCTCCCCCCAAAACCATAACATCCAGAAGAAAAAAGCATAAAATGCAATCCTTAGTGAGCCATAATTTCCTTTCCCCTGCCAAGTCTTCAGCAAGGCATAAACTGTGGGATTGGCAGATCTCTCTCGATAAGTTTTTCTTTTTTCTTTTTTTGCTCCTTGATTTAACAATTAACATTTCATAACCAATCAAACAATCTAGAATAATTGTTTCTATTTCAGAATTAGGGTTGATGCTAAAATTACAGTGGTATTTATAGTCTATGAATTCATTTTTATTCCACTGCCTTATCTTGGGAACAGCACCTGTTCTTCCAAAGGTAACTGTGAAAGTCATAAATACACTCTGTTCTTTGTTTATTTCAGGCATCAGGTTAAGTATACAAGACATTCTGCTTTTAGAAGGAAAACAGCTTTTATTTTATTTAGTGGGAGAGAGAGGGATCTGTCAAGGGTATGCAAGATATTCTATCTATCTATCTATCTATCTATCTATCTATCTATCTATCTATCTATCTATCTATCTATCTATCTATCATTTATCTAGTACAGGGAATGAACAGCTAAAGGCAAATAAAGTCTTAACTGGTTAAATCTTTTTAATAACCATTGATTTCAGCGGTAGAGTTAAATATGTGTTTAATGCTCCTAATTGAGCCTTATACCATTAATTAGCAGAAAAGAGCTACAGACCAATTTTCTGAAGTGATAGCTAAAAGGAAAAACATTTTCAAGATTTCTTTATAATTAATTTTTCTTCCCTATTAGTTGATTAAATTGTAAAGGTCCAAAAGTTGCCATGCAATCAAAATGGGGGATTTGGCTCATTTGTGGTATTACAGCTGGAATAGTACTTGCTACTATGCTTCCCTCTGGAAAATATTTTTTCCAATATAATTTAAGAAACTGTTCCTAAAGCTCCCTTTGGTCCAGAAGGAAGAGGTTCCTTTGCAAGAGATTCTATGTGTGATTCTGGGGAAACCACCATTTTTCATGGCCAAAAGAACTTCATGGCCAAATGTTCACCTCAGTGTAAAAAAATAAATGCACACCATCTCTGTCCTATATGTAATTTAAAATGATATGTTGCTTATTGTATTGGTGACTCTGAAATGAAAGTTGACCTGAAAGATTATATGATCCAGTTTGTAATTTAAAAAAAAAAACACAAATCTGTACAAATAATATTCACAGATAGATATGTGAGGAAAAGTGTATATAAAAGTGCCTCAAAATATGTATTTAGAAGAAACATGGCTGAAAATGAATGTGGATTTTTTTTTTCATGAATGGAATTTTATGTGGGATGTGTGTGTGTGTGTGTGTGTGTGTGTGTGTGTGTTTGTATGTCTCCTGAAATTTACAAAACCGTTTGAGGAAGTGAGCCAGCAATCCTATCCCCAGCCTCTTTTTCTATTCTAAAGTGAAGTTCATTACAATAATCTACTCTGTGTCTGAAAGGACAATCCACTACGATAACAATGATTGTAAAGCGTTTTGCCAATTTCAGAAAAGGTAAAAGACATTAGGAATAGATCGGGTGGATTAGAAAATAGTGAAGAATTGAAAACGTCTGACATGATGCTACAAGAATAGAAGACACGGAGAAGAGTTGGTAGATCCTTTATCATCAACCTAACTTTCTGTTCTGAACTACTATTTGACACTCTTGCACTAAGCAACGGCCTGTCAAATATATCATAATTGACCAGTTTACCCATCAAAGTATGACATAAGCCATCATATACATTGTGATGGGACTGAAACAAAAATCAAGCCTTTTCTGTGAATCCAGTCACAACCTGAGAACTGTTTAAAGCCCTTATCTCAGACTCAAAGTCATGGCTTGTATATGTAAGTGCAAGCATTCTAATTAATTGAAAAGGGAAGGAGGTGAGGGGCTTTGGCTTTTTAAGGGCCTGACTGGCTGGGGATTCCCAAAGCAGCAGCTTCCTATTAGGCTAAAGCAGTGATTCTCAGCCTCAGCCACTTTAAGATGTGTGGACTTCAACTCCCAGAATTCTCCAGCCAGCATACTGGCTAGGGAACTCTGGGAGTTGAAGTCCACACTTCTTAAAGTCCACACTTCTTAAAGGGACTGTGGTCCAAAAAACACTGGGTTGGAGAAATGGATACAATTTAAAACAGTAAATGGTGTGGCCTGCCTTTGAGACTGTTGCCACAAATCAGTGATTTTTGGTAGGGTCCTAGTGGCATGCCTACCTTTTTAAAGCAACCATTGGAACTAGAAATTCTGTGCCCACAAAAAACAAACAAATTGATAAGAAAGTACTATCCCACATGCAAATATGTGGCCTGTTCACTATGCTGCAAATTTAACTCCAGGAACTATTGATTGATTTAAAATGGGTTTATCATATTTTTCTATCACGTAGTAACCCAGTTGGAATACTTTCCCTTCTGTTCTTCTGAACAGTGTTTCTGCTTCTGCAATATGGCAGTAGGTCCCCTTAGATCAGAGGTGGCATTCAGCAGGTTCTGAACAGTCCTGCAGAACCGATAGTGGAAATTTTGAGTAGTTCGGAGAACCGGCAAATAACACCACCGAAACCCCCATCTATTCTCTGCCTCCCAAGTCCCAGCTGATCGGCTGGGTCTTCTTTTGTTGTCCTTCACAGGAGAACGGAGCTGGAAAGGAGGTTAGTGGGGTGGGGAGGGACTGGGGATTTTGCGGTATCCTTCCCCCAGGAGTGGGGAGGGAATGGGGATTTTATAGTATCCTTCCCCTGCCATGTCCACTGAGCCATGACCACCAAGCTACGCCCACAGGACCAATAATAAAAAAAAAGAATCCCACCACTGCCTTAGATGCATGTGTTTGTACGTATATATTCATGCACACATAGTGAAATGAAGCCATCCGGTTCTCATCTTGAAATATTAAAGATTCATGAAAGTGTATTTCTGTTATCTATTTCTCTGCAGTGTTGCATATCCAGTGTGAAGCAAGTTATTGGACCTGCGGTCTCTTAAGATTGCAAATCCTATAGCTCACTTTCCACGTGATTAGACTTTAATTGCAGAAAAAAATTCTGCCTACCCAGGTACCAATTGTGGATTCGGGCTGTCCAGGCAGTGATTTTTGTCACGCTTGACAAAGCATTATGTTTGCCCAAAATGAAGACTTTGCATGCCCTTTGTTGACAGTCTGTATTCTGCTATTCCTACTCTACCCGTCTGTGATGACCCGAAGTGTATCAAAAATATAACAAAAACCGAAACGTAAATAAAGTTCCTTTAATGCCTTCAACTTGGCTTCACTGTTTAATTGTTCACAGTTGAAGATTAAACTATTTTCAAAATAACATTCCAAAGGAAAGAAACACAGTTCAAACTCAAATAACAGATAACGAAGCAAAAACCAAAAACAAACCACACTGAATAAAGTTCCAGGACAGACCAGGATAAATAATTACAAACTTCAGGAAGATAACCAGGTACAGTCGGTTGGAAGAATGCCAACCAAGATAAACCTCATCTAGGAATAAAACACTAATTTGTTAGCACGCAGGTCCAAACTCTTATGCAGATCTCACACCTGCAACCCATGAAGAGGATCATGGCCCTCTCCTCCCGAGTAGACCAGGTTTTTCCCTGATCCTCTCCTCCCTGCGTGCCCTGGATAGGGGATGGGCCTGGGTCCTCCTCTGACTGCTCAGCTGGCCTCTGCTCTTCCCCAGCCTCCTCCACCACCTCTGGAGCCACACTTCCACTCCCTGTTGGATGTTCCTCCTCTTCCTCAGAATCAGTCTCCACCAAGAGCATGACACCATCCTTGTTATGAGGATCCTTGTCTTTCATTGCAAGCTGATCTGGCCCTCTTGTTGGATTTCCCACTCTTATCCCAAGGCTTACAAGATAATAGGTATAAATAAAAACATAGTTATGAATACATGGATACATATAAGAAAAATAATATATATATATATATAAGAAACAATAGGACAGGGACGGTAGGCACGTTGGTGTGCCTACAGACCTCTTAGGAAAGGGGTGAGGTCAACAGTAGACACTCTAAGGTTAAAGTTTTTGGGGTTTGGGGAAGAAACTACAGACTCAGGTAGAGTATTCCAGATATTGACCACTCTGTTGCTGAAGTTGTATTTCCTGCAATCAAGTTTGGTGCGATTAACCTTGAGTTTGTATCTATTGTTTGCTCTAGTGTTGTTATGGTTGAAGCTGAAGTATTCATTGACCGGTAGGACATTGCAGTGTATGATTTTATATACTATACTTATATCGGACCGAAGGCAGCATAGTTCTAGATTTTCTAGGTCTAGAATTTCTAGTCTAGTGGCATAAGGTATTCTGCAATGAGTAGAGGAGTGGAGAACTCTTCTTGTGAAATATTTCTGGACTTTATCAACTGTGTTAATATTAGATAGATAATGTGGGTTCCAGACTGATGAGCTGTATTCGAGTATTGGTCTAGCAAATGGCAATTTAGGGCTTCCAGAAGGAAAAACCATAAAAGCTCAAGCTTTCCCTGGTTAATCTCTAGTCTTTCTGGAGCAGCAAGTTTGAGAGAGGCAAGCTTAGCTGCATTGCTCCCCTCCCTGCTTCCCAACCCCCTCAACTTTTGTCAACCAGCCAGCAGGGCAGGTGGGAACATCAGGTGTGTCCCCAGCCCCTTATGGCAGGCGGTTTCTGTGAGCTGCCTCTGAATCAGCCAGCTTTGCTTCTTCCTAGATCCACACACAAGGTATGTTTTAGGATGATGCTGGGAAAGTCACAATCGCAGCCTACCACTTGGAAGGAAAAGGCTGGGACAGCATTAAATAACCATTATTTAATAGGAAGATCACAAACCTTACACTCGCCATCACTGCTTCTCTTTAAGGCTAACCTAAGCAGGAGATTTTGTTTTCCCCAAAAAACAAAAACAAAAACCTGTTTTCTGTTTTTCATTATAATCCAGGGATGCAGTTGTCTTCCAATCCACACAGCTGGTCACTTACTCTCAGCACCAGGCCCACTTCATTCCTCTGAAAGGGAGTGTCAGGATGTGCCCTGGCAGCTGTGCTGGAGTGACATCTCTTTATTTAGACTGGGTAAATTGACTTCCAGCTTCCAGATGCTCTGTGCATTTCCGTGGTGGCTCTGGGGCCTGAAGGAGTGACAGAAGGCAGTCTGTCCCAAGGAGAAGACAGAGTCCTTTAACGTTTTCTTAAAGGGGGAATTACTAGTTGGTGCAGCTGGACACATGGGGGAGGGTATTGAAACGCACCCCTCAACATTAAGGAGAAAACAGACACCATCCTTCTTCTCCTGGATGTAATTTATAAAATCAGTTCTGCTTCCTTATTCGTTATGTCTATATTTTCCCTGCAAGTTCAAGGCTACATACAGTATGTAATAAAGTTCTATTTTATCCTGACATCAGTCATGTGAGATAGGTTAGGCTGAGAGATAAGGACTGACCTAAAATCATTCAGACTGCTTTCTGGGCTGAGGAGAGATTTGAACTCAGTCTCTCCAATTCAAAGAATTCAACAGCAGGTCCTGAATAATGAGGAGGAGGAGGAGGAGGAGGAGGGAGAGGGGGAGGGGGAAGAAGAAGAAGAAGAAGAAGAAGAAGAAGAAGAAGAAGAAGAAGAAGAAGAAGAAGAAGAAGAAGAAGAAGAAGAAGAAGAAGAAGAAGAAGAAGAAGAAGAAGAAGAAGAAGAAGAAGAAGAAGAAGAAGAAGAAGAAGAAGAAGAAGAAGGGCCTATCTCAACTGTCCAAAAACTTGGTGTTTCTTTTAATGAATTGTATCTATTTTCTCCTAATTCATATTTAATCAGTTCTGGCTTTAGCAGCTGGTACTGTGGAAAAGCTTTTGCGGACCACAGATTTAATACTTCCAAACATTCCTGAGATTGATTAGGTCCCGTAACAGCACATGGCTGCACTATCACATCTGAACACACTATGGGACATTGAAACCAATGGTTCATGACCACCACAGTCAGGTGGCTTCTGGTCATAGTGATGGCGTTCCTAACTCAATTTCCAAAATGGTGACCGGTAAGTTTGGGAGTTATTACCCCAAAATATTTAGAAAGGATTAGACTGTGGCAGTTTTCTTTTCTACTGCTTTTCGGAAAGGATAATGGTAAGACAAGTCTAGGTAGTTTAGGTAACATGCAATGGGATCATTGTACCCCTCTCAGAGGTCACTTTTTGTGAGGTCTATATAAATAAATTCATAGATCAAATTCTGAAGGCATAGAAATTCATCAACTACTGCATCATCATCTTTCAGCTATTGCAGCCAATGGTTCAGGTTAATGGGAGTTTTAGTTCAAATTCCAGAGTGTGCCAGGTAACCTTTTTTTTTCTGGATAAAATATGCCAGAGAGAATTCTACATACTAGTAAATGGCCATTCTTTGAAAGGAGACTCCTCAGGGTTCCTTTATTTACTTCTAAAGATGTAAGGAGGCGGAAGCCATCATTTGCTATTTCATTGCTCCTTATCATTTGGGGCTACGGGGCATGCACCTTTTTACTAGAAACACCTCACTTTTAGCAAGTGTTGAATTGAGCTACGCATCTGAGGTATTTCTCAGCGCACCAGCTTTTGCTGCGTAGCAGCAGCCATTATGCTAGGAGTTGTAGCTATGTGACATGTTATGTCATGCTGCACCACGTACTGAAAGAGGCCCATAAGGAAGGGAGGGGCAGATATGTCTGCTGTGCCATCAAAGAGTTCAAATTACACCCTGGCGCAGATGCTTCTTGTCTTCTTTCTTGTTTGCTAATAGACAATCCAATTCTAGGATTCTCGTGGAAGCTGAAAGACTCTGAAATCCTTTGTGGGCCCTTTTAGGTTTGCTTCAAGACATTTTCCATGATCACGGTTCATAGGGAGGATTTTTCTTATCATGCCATTGAAAAGAAGGGAGGGAGGGAAACAAGCAGAAATGTCTTCAGTCTTTTAAAAAAACCTACAGAGTGAGAGAAATATATCTTGTGATATGTGAAAATACAGCAGTTTCACACAATCTTAATATTTTCCTGCGCATTTGGGAATAGCGACAGACTTTACGCTAACAACAAGCCTTAATGCTTACGTCTATTAAAAAATGTGATTGGCAAGGTTTTTTGGGTGTGTGTGTGTTCATCATTCTCAAGGTTCCTTCTAAATTATATTGACTAGGATTTGAATAGCTTGAGCATATCCTCCCCCTTGTGTATCTGGCAGTCCCCCGAGGCCTTCTTCACAAGTTCTTCACTTTTTGTTGTCTTTGTAAGCTATGAGAGACAGGGCCTTGATTTGATGAATGATGGTGAAATGGTGGAAAGCTCTAGAAAAGAAGCACAGCATCTGCTACTGTTTGATGGGCAGCCAAGTCCTAGAAACTAACTCCCATTATTTTTTAAAAAAACAATCCTTAAATAAATGATCACAGTGTGTTTAAACATGCCTAAATTTATGTCACATGTAGGCCCCCTCTTTTTAAACTGTCATATTGGGTATGGTAAAATAAAAAATACCCAACGGCTTCTGTCTTAAGTGCAATTCTGGAAATATAAAATACAGTTTTAATTTGAAATTATGTCTGTCTGTCTGTCTGTCTGTCTGTCTGTCTGTCTGTCTGTCTGTCTGTCTATCTATCTATCTATCTATCTATCCATCCATCCACCTACCTACCTACCTACCTACCTACCTATATTCCATCTGCATAAATAAGCAGAATAAACATGCTGAAAATATACAACAAACCACCATTGACATTTCAGTCAAAGTTACAGAGGAAAAAAAAAGTAGTTACAGATTAGTGATCCATTTCCTTTATAGCTAGAATAAAACATTTCTAACATCAGGAAAGGAACTCTTTTAGGCATGATTCATTCAAAATGCTCCAGTGGCATATAATACAACAGATATAAAGACCTTCATTCTTCTTTTTACAACCTATTCTTGATATTTTATATTGCACAAACTGTTTCTTTTAAGTATATATTCATGCATTCCTAAATCCTAACAGGCTTCAACCTTGAAGCATCATCTTTTGTATGAAACATCACAGTCAATAGAGAAGCTGAAAAGTTTTGTGAAAATGAAGGGGAAATATTTTCATATTGATTCTGTCAGGAATTTGGAGGATTTTAGACTTTACTACCTCCTGCTTTGACTTTGTAGCTAACTTCAAATGGTATCTTCCTCACCTATGTACTTTCTCAGGCAGAGACTGAGAAACTTCCAAAATCCAAGCGGTAGTGCTTCAAACTCTAATCTCCAAATCAGAAATACCTTGACCCCACGATGGATCTGAGCACAGCTTTTCTGAAACATTCTGAAGAATTCATATAGTTCAATGCTTTCCAGATTGCAGCTCCCATGATACACCATTACAATCATGCTAGAAGGTGGAATTGATTGAGCAAGGCATCTTTTCCTACCTGGTCCATCATTATTCTCCTCTCTATCCTCAGCAGGTAAAAACCTTTAGAATCAGAAGTCTATGAAAATACAAATTCCCTGTTCATTGTCCACTGAATTTTTCAAAACAAGAGATAAACTGGCTCTGAACGTGGAATTCTTTTTCTGATGTTGCATTCACTATCATTACTAGGTTCTTTCTATTTGACTTTTTTAAAAAAAATAAACCGAACTACACACTTGCCCCATCTATTGCCATGTCTTGTGACAACAAATTACAAATCAAGTGATCGGGCCTTTATCTGAACTCCTCCATATAAATTTCCTCATTAAATCTCCCAGCTCTTGGCATATACCATGAGAGTAGAACTATATTCCTAAAGGGATTAATAGGCTGTCGTACTGCAATACGTTGTACCACTTAAAAAAGCATCCTTTGTCTCTTTAAGTATCTGTCTTTCATTCTGTATTATCCTCAGCTGGGTATTTTTTTCCTTTTAAATAGCTTTAAAAAAAAACATTCTCAAGGTCTCCTGGCTGTGGATTAGCATTCTAAGAGCAGTCACACTAGATTCTACTTCTATGGTGTGAACTAAGTTTCAGGATTTGGCACATCAAGAGTGTTCCAGCTGTGACCATAGTCTTACCCCATTCTTCGGGGCTCAGGTGAGCTTTACAGTGGCTCAGTACTGTTAGCTCGTTAGTGACTGTGTGTTAATTTACTACAGTAGGTCTGCTTAGAGACTCCTAAAGCATACTGCCAGATGCTTGAAGTATTTTCCAATTGAAAATGCAAAGTGGTAAAATTCTCTTCAACACCTGGAAGAAAACTAAAACTGGCTCACTAAATACAGCCGGCATGTTACCCAGTGTTAAGAACACAGCTTAACTCCCTTTCCAGTGAATCACTCTGATCACTTTTGACATGCAATTGGGCCTCCTAGAGGTAAATAAATAGAACTTTTTATTTTCATGTAATTATCATTCAAAGCCTAGTCATTTTCTGTCTTCTATAGTGGCAATAAAAAGCCTGGAATTTCAGTCATGAGTATCAGTCACTGCTGAACGGTGTTATGTCCTGAGATACTCTAGGAGTTCTCACTCAGGTCCACTCACTTCGCGTGGGCGTTCTTCCCTTCACTCATTGGTTGGTTCTCCCCAGCAGCCAGCTATAAAAGCAGGCTGCGGGGTCCCACCAGTTGCTGATTGCTGTGAGCCAGTTTCCAGGCGTGGCAAGCACGGTCAGCCCTTTATTGTTATAATAAAGTATTGTTGCACTCATGCTCTGGTTCAGCCTCTCTTTTCCCAAACTTAACACTGGCGACGAAGGTGGGATGGCTACCAGAAGCACCATGCAACCGCTGAGTCACTAGCCGCCGATCCGCAGCCAGAGAGAGCGATCGGCCGGCGATAAGGGCAACGCTGATCCGCAGCCAGAGAGAGCGGTCAGCAAACAAAAAGAGCAAACAAAAAGAGCAAACGCTGATCCGCTGACAGAGAAAGCGGCCAGCAAGCGATAAGAAGCGAACGCTGATCCGCAGCCAGAGAGAGCGGTCAGAATCGAAAGTCAGAAGCGTCTGTAGCCGCTTGTTAGCCCAGCTACAGGGAAAGTGAAGCGCTGCGAGCCGCAGCCGCTCAGTATTAGGCGCGAAATTCAAACGGCTGTCATTTGAATTTCAAACCTAAAAGGTACAGCACAGCGCTGTAGCCCAGTCACTGATGCCCACACAGGCGCGAATCTAGACGCCGCCAACGGCTTACAGCCAAACGTGGTCAACCCAGAGAGAAAGAGAGGATTGCGAAAAGCCTCTCCTGAGCTGAATCACTTGCCTACCACAGGCACTAAAACATTGTCTGCTGCCCCAGAGAGATTTTTTCCACAGGTTGTTCAACCGGTTCCAGCACCATGAGTTCCAATCCAGTCTTCCCAGCGTTCAAACCAGACGAGGAGAAGTGGGAATCGTATAAGAACCGCTTCAATCATTATATCGATGCAGTTAGCCTGGCGGATGCGGGAGAGCATCGGAAAAAATCGTATTTCCTAATCTACTGTGGAGCCACCGTCTACGATACTGCCACGGCACTCGTGGCTCCTCGTGAGTTGAAAAACGTTCCGTGGTCTGAGTTACTTGAAATCCTCACTAACCACTATTCCCCCAGGCCCTCACAGATTGCCAGGAGATTCACCTTCCGTATGAGGAAGCAATCGAGCAAGGAGACCATCAATCAATATATGGCCGCTCTCAGAACAGCAGCACTGCATTGTGGGTTTGGAACCTACCTGGAGGACATGCTCCTCGATCAACTAGTCTGCGGGGTCAAGGACCTCCACCTGCAAAGGCGCCTTCTCGCCAAGAAAGACCTCAACCTCGCACAGGCAGTCGAGGAGGCCTTGGCAGCTGAGCTGGCAATGAACTCAGCCACCGAGGTCCAAGGCCCTAGCGCCAAGCTGACATCACTTCCAGTCCACTCCGAGGAGGTGGTAGCAGAGGAAACCGTCAGTGACGAAAACGACGTCCACCGCCTCTCCAACGACCGATGGCCGCAGGTAGGAACCAAACAAGAAAACATCGGTCCACCCAAGCACATCACCCTGTGCCTAGCCTGTGGGGGATCTCACCAGAGGGCCATCTGCAAGTTTAAAGGAGCCACCTGCAATAACTGCCATAAAAGGGGGCACATCGCGAGAGTCTGCCAAGCCCCCCAAAGCTCAGCACAAAGACACCCCCCCTCGCACGCAGGACCACAGAGGCAAGTATTGAACTGTCGCACGCACCACCTTGCCAAGCACACTGGCCACACTGTTAGTAAAATTTCTCTCTCCGTTTCCCTAGAAGGTAAACCGTGCCGCATGGAGGTTGACACGGGGTCAGCGCTCTCAATTATCTCGTGGAACACCCTCAAGAGGCTCCAACCAAGCCTATCCACTAGCCGGCTCCAGAGATGCCAGTTTAGCCTGAAGGACTACCAGGGGAAGACCATTCCTGTAATCGGCAGAGGCAAGTTCCTGGTGCAGTTTTAAAGCTTTTTAAAGGTCACCTACCTCTAGTGGTAGTTAACGGCAATCTACCCACCTTATTGGGGCTCGATTGGTTTCCCCATCTCGGCCTAGGGCTAACAGGAGTCCATGCTGTCTCAACCTCAGACACTGACTCCTTATTCGCTGATTACTCAGATGTGTTCAGCGAGGAGCTGGGGTGTTATAACGGTACCCCCATCTCATTCTCGGTTGACCCCCAGGCAGTACCAATCAGGCTAAAACCGCATAGGGTCCCATTTGCTATTCGGCCAAAACTAGATGCAGAATTAGATAAACTGTTAAAACAAGGGGTCATTGAGCCAACAGATTTCGCCAAATGGGAGACGCCCATTGTCACACCCCTCAAAAAAGACGGTAGCCTGAGAATTTGCTCGGACTACAAGACAACAATCAATAAATTTTTACAAGTTAGCGCTTATCCGGTGCCTGTCATTCAGCATTTATTACACACATTCGAACCATGCAGCATTTTTGCTAAATTGGACATGTCTCAAGCATATCAGCAGTTCCCTGTTGATAACCAAACAGCGGAACTCCAGACCATTGTCACTCACAGGGGTGCCTTCCGGTGCAAGCGTCTCCAATTTGGCGTAAGTGTTGCCCCAGGTATTTTTCAATCCCTCATGGAGCGGATTTTGCAGGGCCTCCCTGGTGTAGTACCCTACTTCGACGACATCTTAGTCTCGGCCAGGGACAGACCCCAACTCTTCCAGAGAGTTCGAGCAGTGTTAGAGAGGTTCAGACAGCATGGCCTCAAGTTGAAAAAGGAAAAATGTGCCATTGCCACTAGACAGGTGGACTTTCTGGGTTATAAAATTGACGCCTCTGGCATTCACCCCCTGGAGTCCAAGGTTAAGGCAATCCACGAGGCACCCACTCCAACCTCCAAAACTGAACTACAGGTTTTCTTGGGGCTATTGAACTTTTACGCATCCTTCTTGCCCCATAAAGCATCAGTAGCTGAACCCCTACACAGATTACTGGATAAAAAGTCACCGTGGCACTGGGGGCACAAAGAAGACCAGGCTTTTCACGCCGTCAAATCACTACTCACGTCAGAGGCGGTACTTATTCAATTCGACCCTAACCTCCCTCTAGTGCTGGCAGCAGACGCATCCCCTTTTGGAATTGGGGCGGTACTAAGTCACAGGCTCCCCAATGGCGCCGAGGCTCCCATCGCCTTTTTCTCAAGGACGCTCTCTGCAACGGAGCGCAATTACAGCCAGATCGATAAGGAAGCCCTAGCAGCTGTTGCAGCCGTGAAAAATTTCACGAATTTCTTTTTGGCCATTTTTTCGAGCTGGTCACGGACCACAAGCCCCTCCTGGGCCTACTAGCCGGGACAAACAGACCCCTCAAGTCCTTTCCCCTAGGATGACAAGGTGGACCCTCTTCCTAGCAGCCTACTCCTACAGACTTATACACCGCCCGGGTAAAACACTGTCCCACGCTGACGCTCTCAGTCGCTGCCCTTTCCGGCCCGGCTGAAGACCCTGCTCCTGTCCACGCGATTTTCGAGATCACCCAGTTGGACCTACCCATCACTGCCCTTGACATCGCTGCTAAAACCAAGGCAGATCAAACGCTCGCCCAGGTGCTCGACTGGGTGAGGAGGGGGTGGCCAGGGGGCAATGTTGAAAACAAATTCACACCATTCAAGACTCGCATGCAGGAGTTGTCCAGTTTGCAGGGCTGTCTACTATGGGGCACTCGAGTGGTCATCCCGACCTCACTGCGTACCCGAGTTCTGGAAGCGTTGCACGAAGGACACCCTGGCATCGTGAGAATGAAGGCTTTAGCACGCAGCTACGTGTGGTGGCCGGGTCTCGACGAGGACATTGTCAATTGGGTAAGTTCCTGCAGCATTTGCCAGGAATCCCGTCCTGCTCCCCCCATTGCCACCCCTACTAGATGGGAAAGCGCCAGCGCTCCTTGGTCCAGAATTCACATCGACCTGGCCGGCCCCTTGCATGGGAAGATGTTCCTAGTGGTCGTGGACGCCTATTCTAAATGGATTGATGTAGCACAGCTATCCACGACCACCACACTAGCAATCACCAACGTGTTAACACGCCTGTTCGTAACGCACGGGCTACCCGACACCATTGTCTCTGACAATGGCCCACAGTTCGCATCAACCGAGTTCAGCCATTTCGTAGCCAACCTGGGCATCCGCCACATTTTCACAGCCCCATTTCATCCTGCCAGTAACAGATTGGCTGAAAGGGCCATCAGGACCACTAAAGAAGCCCTGGCTAGGTTCAGCAGGGATGACTGGCACCACAAACTCTCGCGGTTCCTGATGAGCCAGCACTCAACTCCTTGCTCAGCCACCAATAAGTCCCCAGCTGAGCTCCTGATGGGCAGGCGCCTGAGGACTGTATTGGACAGACTCCACCCACAATATTGCCCTGACTCTCCCCTCGCTTCCACATCGGGGGTTAGACATTTTATCTTACAGGAGCCAGTATTCGCGAGGAACTTAGCTGGAGACCCCCTGTGGATCCCGGGCGAGATCGTAGCCATCACCGGACCGCGGTCGTATCGGGTCAGGCTAGAGGATGGCCGCGTCTGGAGAAGGCACATAGACCAACTGCGGAGGCGCCACAGCACCCTCGCCAGCAGGGATCCAGAGTCACACGATGAAGGGAGACCACATCCGCAGCCCCACATCCACATCATGCCCGGCGACCAATTCACACCAACAACCGATTCCGAAGGCCCGAACACGGACAGCGGCACCCAGACGGTTGACCAACCCGATCCAGTCTACGGGAGCACATCCCCAGGGACCAACCCTACGAGCCCCGGGCATGCCCGAACCGAGGGGCATACTGATGACACTTTGCCGGCTCTGCCTTCCCAGGCAGACCACGAACGGACAGACAGTGTTCCAGAGCTGCGCCATTCCGGGCGCCAACATAAACCTCCTGCCTACCTCAGAGACTATGTGTGTTCGCATCTGGGGGGAACGGGTGTTATGTCCTGAGATACTCTAGGAGTTCTCACTTAGGTCCACTCACTTCGCGTGGGCGTTCTTCCCTTCACTCATTGGTTGGTTCTCCCCAGCAGCCAGCTATAAAAGCAGGCTGCGGGGTCCCACCAGTTGCTGATCGCTGTGAGCCAGTTTCCAGGCGTGGCAAGCACGGTCAGCCCTTTATTGTTATAATAAAGTATTGTTGCACTCATGCTCTGGTTCAGCCTCTCTTTTCCCAAACTTAACAATTATGTTGGTAGTAAAAACATTCTAGGCACTTGCACTAGCATGATGGTGTAACTTCCTTGCTTGCTGCATAAGGAAACTTATTCAGTTTTCTATTTAGTCCTTCTGACTAAAGTTGTGCTACAGTTAAGCAGACTAAACTATAGACTAAGAGTACAGATAGACTAAGCAGTGGCGAGCTGTAATTCACCAGAAATATGTGAGAATCATTCAGACCACAGGCCTTTTTGGAACAGAATACTGCAACTTCTCCACTAATTAAAAAATAAATATCCTAACCACATAATTGCTTGCTTCCAAAGTTTTATCTCCCAGTGAATTGAATTGTGAACAGGGATTTTAATTTCAGTCATATTTTATCATCCTAAGGACAAAAGTATTCACAGTAGTAAGTATTTTTTTGTTTTTGTTGGTAATCTGAATGTATTATAGTATTTACTAAAATCCATTTTTTTACTTAAAGAACTCAAAGCCCTGTGAATATAATCGGTAGATGGTGAAGTAGAACTTCTGATGTTGACTTTGTTACTTATTATATGAAATACGCAAAGTTTTGAAGGTTTTTTTTTTATGGTTCATGGCAATCTTGCCTCAAAGGAGGCAGGGGAGCACTACGTACACTACCCAGTGTCATACAAAAATCAATATAAAATGGCATCACTGATTTATGAATACCAGTGCACCTGTCTGTGCATTTCTTTTGGTAGTAGAGTTAAAACAGTCAGTTCTCAATGACGTTCAAAGGTGGTCATAGAACTCAAGTAGGATAAGAGGCGATAGTCCTTATAGATTTATCAGGAACATGTTCAAATCATATTTGTAATACATATGTTTGAGGACTCCTTGGTGCTCTCAGAGCTTGGTTGTTTTCTTGCAGATGTTTCATTACTAGAACTAGGTAACATCATCCGTACTAGCACTGATATTGCCACCTAGTTAGGGTAATGAAACATCTGCGAGAAAACAACCAAGCTCAGCACCAAGGTCCCCTCATTTTAACCCTGAGCTACACATATTCTCCTTTATTAATACATATGTTTGGTTGTGAATTGTCCCTTTATGTCTGTTTGCATTAACTGCTTTCCTTTTACATTTTGGATGGTTAATGAAAGCCTATATTCTGTGGTCCAACAAATCAGCAGATTGTTTGAAAAAGGTGCAAATTTTGGTACCTATCAGTCCAACAAATAACTAGATTTATAGGCATTCTTTTTTATCATGAAATAATTTTTGGCCCTGTTACAGCCTTTCATAAAACTAAAGTTGACTGAGTTATCCTTTGTACACCGATAATGACATGATGAGGACATGATGAGGGGAAAGGAAAACTTAATCCTTTCCCTACAAGCTGTTTTCCTGGTTACAATATCCAACCATAGTTTTTGCTTTCTTAAGGATGTGGCAGATATTGAAACCTGAGGTCTTTCTGTATCCAACCAGTTCTGCCCAGTTCTGACATTCAACCCGTACAACAATCATGTCTCAGCAAGATGCTGGGAAGGTGCCTACAGCAGAAAGAATGACAACCCTCTTGTGATTTCACAGAATGCATGTAAGAGAATTCCTGGCAAGCTTCTGTGGTTCAAGGCTGGTCAGAGCAATCAGTTGTCTACAGAAGCTCTTGCAACCCTCTCTGTCAAATACAATGGCTTTGTTTTTCCATTCCCAGGACTGATTAGCATATGCAGAGTGTCAGCTGTATTTCTGAAGGTGTCAGCTGGAGTTTCCAGGCCAACAAAATTCTAATGGAAGGCTGTGGCTGTGACAGATATGCTGGCAACGGCAGAATGATAGGCTGCCGGAAAATGCTTGCAAAAAAATGTGATTTATTCCTCTCGGTGGACCTGGTATGTATCTTTAGATGTCTGGAATACATGGCACATTATTATTATTCATGTTTTAATAATCTCCTAGGAAACGGAGAATGAAGGAAAGGAATGCATGACCATAATTGTCTAAAGACAAGTATGTTCAAATTACAAAGTATTGTGTTAATAGGGTTCAAACAGCTTCTAATTATAACAAAGCAGAAATGCAATGATGGGGTTGTCAGGCCTTTACAGTGTTCCTTGTGACTTTCCAAAGGGGGAATAAAATTGCACATGACCATGTCCTAATTTTACATAGGAACAGAAGTTCATGAACAAATCTCATCCATAAATCAATGGATTGGAGATCTTGATTCCCCTGCCTTCCCCCCACCCTCATTATCTCTGTGAAAACTATTTAGCTTAAAAGAGTACGGGAAACATAAAGCTTGTTAAACTCTAACCATGACAATTACTCCCAGATACATGCTATCTGTTGTTCAAGCTGAATTTCATGATCTTTCAATTATGAATATCCCCACAGATGCCCAGAACTTAACAATGTAAGTACTGGAGTCACTCAGCTTCAGCCAATTTCCTATGTTTTGAGTCACACTGTAAGCAAAAAAAAAAAAAAAAAGAAGCCTGAGAAAATTATTTCAGAAAAGAACCCTCCTTCAGAAATAAGATAAAACAAAGCTTGTAAGAACCAAGCTTCCCCCCTCCTTTCCCCTCTGCACAGCTAAACTAATTGAAACCCATTTCAAGGCTCATAAACCAGGAAACAAAACCATTAACTATTCATTGACTGATCAAAAAACTCTATGATTACACGAGTAGATTTTTTTTTTCTTTCATTTTTGAATTATTGTTCTCTGGGGATTGTTGATTCACAAACCCTCTTTGTGTGGTGATGATTGGGGGAGGGGGGGTCAGCCCAGTGGTGGGATTCAATTTTTTTTACTACCGTTTCTGTGGGCGTGGCTTGGTGGGCGCGGCAGGGGAAGGATACTGTAAAATCTCCAGTCTGAGGTGATATTTGCCGGTTCTCCGAACTACTCAAAATTTCCGCTACTGGTTCTCAGGAACTGGTCAGAAGCTGCTGAATACCCACCTCTGGGTCAGCCTACATAGGCACCTAAATTTGGCTTCTCTTGAGGCCTTTCCCAGCTACCGGGAAAGACTCCCACTCACCTTTCAATCAACAACAACAAAAAGTGTACTGTACACTATGGGATTGGTGGGACCCCCTGCTAATCCCTGTCCTGCTTCTGTACCCACTCACTGAAGTCACCTGATTTCTCTACAAGGTGATGGGAAAGGAAGCCCAATATCTGTCTGGCACAAGCAACTGTACCCCACATGTCTGCTTTATTA